>NC_135339.1:56684529-56990795 GCF_023851605.1 Tamandua tetradactyla
TGCATGTCTGAATCCTACCCTTTCTTCAAAACCCAAATCAAATGGTACAATTCATTAATCCCTTCATTTGACAATTATTGCTTACTCATTATGTGTCGGGTGCACGGAGAACAAAATTGAAAAATATTTCAGGTCTCAGGTGTGTTTGTAATTTCAGATTGTGATAACTGGTATGAAAGACAGGCACAGGTTGATATACTGGTGAGCTTACCCAGGGTTATGGTTTTGTTCAGACACACTCAAAGCCAGAGACCAAGAGACCCATCTTTCTAATACTGCCGAACCCATCACAGATCCTTAGACATAGCAAGCACTCCACAAACATTTGCTGAGTAAAAGAATTAATATTAAAGAGCTTACTTAGCCTGAAGAGAGTTTTCTAACAACTAGCTCTAGGTTGAATCTGTGGGATCAAAGGAGAGCCTGAATGTCCACTGACCTCAGAGAAACTCCCCAGGTTCCATAATTGTGACTCTCACTTGTCACAATGCTGGAAGGGAATTTTAGCCACTTGGTCCAACCCTATGTCTCTTTTGGGGCTAAGTGTCTCATCCAAAGTCACACAGTTAGTTAATGACAGAGCCACCAGAGAGATGAAAGGGTCACAAAAGAAAGACTCAGACTATCGTGAGTGGTTAAATACCCAAAGGAGTTATCCAAGCAGAGGGCATCTGAGGACAGAGGAGACACTGGTAGCTGGAATGACCAGAGAGCTTCATGAAAGAGAAAGATTTTGGAAGTTGGGGATCGTGCCTGTCAGCGAGGCCAGCAGGAGGAAAGGCGCTTCTATAAGCATGTGTTTGTGGCCAGAGCAAAAACTGGGCAAGTGAGGGCTAGCTCGAAACTGGGGTCACAGGGGAGAGCTCGCTGTGGAGGCAAAAATGAGACCTGATGATGTGAACCCTCTGAGATGAGAGCACAGAGCAAGCTTTTTCTGAGTCTGACCTCAAAGAGGGATCCTGAAGGAATGGTGGGTGGAGCAGTGGATGGCTTTTCTTGGGATGATCCAAGCACTACTCTCTCAGCAGAGAGAGGGCTGCTCTAACTCTACTCAGATACTGACAATTTCCAGATCACATGCTCAGAGAATCTCGAGGAAAGACCAGGAGCCCTAGAGTTTCCCCAGATTTGAAGTACTGAGGGACTGTTTGCAGTTCTCCCCTAAGTGGAATGGGGTTAACCAGAGTTTGATTAAACAGTAACAAGTAACAGACAAATTTGGCAAGTAGCATACCCATATCTGAGTTTAGCTGTGCAATTTGTGTATCGCTTTCTCAGATATTTCTGATGGTGAGTAATCAGAGTTATATAATGAGAATTTAATAAAAACATTTCTTAAAGAAAAAATACAATTGGCTGGATCTGACTTTCTATTTCAGTTATACACAGAAAAGTAGCCCAATCACTTCTCAGCAGCCAACATCAGACCCCACCCACCTCTTACCTGCTGTAACTCACTTGCAACCCCAGATCACTCTGACTTGTCACACCTTGCTGAAATTTTTCTTCCTGGACTCCTCCAACCATTACCACCACCGTAAAATTGCAAACAACCCTTTAAGTACAACATAAGCCTCTGGAGCAAAAGGAACAACTTAAGTTCTCCAGATGGGCTATCCAGATGGTCCTTCCACTAGCCCTGTGTGCTGAGTGGCAAACAGACCCCTATGTCCCCAGTGAGCAGGGTTTCTCAGCCTTGGCACTACTGGCATTTTGCATCAGATAATCCTTTGTCGAAGGGGGCTGACCTGTGCTTTTTAAGATGTTTAGCAGCATCCCTAACCTACCCACTAGATGCTAGATGTGACCTCTAAGATACAACGACCAAAACTGATTCCCAATATTGCCATAAGTCACCTAAGGGCAAAATCATCCCCAGTTGAGAACCACGGCCAAAGAGTTAACCCAGGCAAGTCTGGGTGAGAATCCTGTTCTACCACTTACTGATGCTGTAGCCTTAGTGAAGTCAGCCTCTCTAAACCTCAGTTTCTTCATCTGTAAAATGCGGAGCTGGGGGTGGGCAATGGGGAGACCATGACAAGTATATAAACATGTAAAGACTGGTTGGCACAGTGAGTGTGCAGTAAAGGTTAGTAACTATAATAGGCCTGAAAAATTCCTTTTAGCCAAGCCTAGAGTTTAGGCTTCTATTTTTGTGGTTTCTGATCTTTCCCTTCCTCCTCGGCCTCTTTCCACCTATTAAATGCCTTCGGTCTTAACCTTTAAGGAATCCTTCCTGCTGATTCAAAGGCATCTGAAGTTAAAGGGAAGGAAAGAAAACACACACACACGCGCGCGCACACACACAGAGGATGTTTCAGATTCAACTCTGCCCCAGACAAAGGTTTCCATTGTTGTCTAAAAACAAACCTTTCCACTGGGAGGCCTCAAAACAGACACAAGGTCCAAAGTCCACAGACTCCTTTAATGCTCATCTGCATTCTGCCATCGACCCTGACACATCACTTCTCCTTTCTGAGCCTCAGTTTCCTAATCTGTAAAATGAGGGTCTTAGACCTGGTGAGCTCTAAGTGCCTACCATCTCCAACTCTCTATGATTTTCTGCTGCACTGGGATGCCACAACATGGGTAGCAGTTGGATCCACATTTTAAGCAAGTGCCTAACTGGGAATAAGGACCACAAAGACAAATTATGCTCTTATTTCTTATATTCCTCTTATATTCCAGCAGAATATAGTGGAAGAGGTATTTGTTGGCATTGGATCTGAGTAAAGTGAAATCCCAGCCCTATCACAAACACCTTGGGCAAATTAGTTCATCTATCTAATTATGTTGCCTTTATCTGTAAAATGGGATAAAAATAGAAGCAGAAATGATGCAAAGATTATAAGACAAAGGTTATGAAAGTGCTTAGTGCAGACTGTGCACACACTAGGTGTTTAAAAACATGCCTTCCTTTCTGGAATCTCTATTTTAAATTTTGTAATAGAACTTTCCATGTCATTCCTCTCCTCTGGTGAGACTTGCCTCTCTGCTTTCCCATATACCTTTGGTCTTTGAAGGCTCTGTCCATGTCCTCCTCCAGCCACCTGCCATGGCTCCTCTATCCCACTAGATCAAACCTAGACTCTCTTGCCTAACACACCCAACCCCCAGGAGCCAGTTCCACCCATGCCAGCCAAGCTGATTTTGCCCTGCTCCCCTGAGTTTTCCCTCTCCTTAGCCTGGCTAACGCCCCCCCAGCTCCCTCCTCTAGGCCTCTGCCTATATGGCACTCCCCTCATTTGGAAAGTTGTCCCTTCTCCCCTTTCTCATACCCTATCTTTCACAACTCTGTCCAAGTCCCCCTCCACCAGGAAGCCTCCCCTGACCTCCACAGCCAACAGAGATCTCTGACTCCTCTGCACACAGTCACCTAAGCCTAATGCCCTCCCAGCCTCATACAGTCATTGAGTGACTTGAGCTGTCAGAGCCTGACCTTCCTCACCAAACAGCAAATAACCACACACCAATTTGGCCATGACACTTTCAACTTCCAACCTAAGCCTAGCACTCATTCCACCAACATTAGCTGAGTTCCTTTGATGTGCCCAGAAAGTTCTTTTCCTTCCCCTTAAAACCCTCCTCACCTTTCAAGGCACAGTTTAAGGGCCACCTGCTCTGGGAATCCTACCCCAACCCATCCCCACCCTCCCACCCCCAGATTCCCCTTAGGATCTGCTTTGCCAATAACTACCAGACCACTAATATCATTCTGACTCGAATCACACTTAATGGAACTCTTGAATCATCCTAGTTGTTCTCAAGCTCATGTCCCCACTATGCCCTATAAGACCCAGGACTTTTTCTTCCTCATGACTAGGCCTCCTACAAATACCCTGTATTGTCCCAAGAAGAGGCTCACTGAATGGCTTTCACAGTGAACTGAACAGAATCTGTCCAGTTCTCAGGCCAGTCTGGGTTCCTGGGTGGCCTCAAGCTCCGTACATCCAAACGACCTCTTACTGTTCTTCCAAGATTGGATTTGGGCCCAGACTGAGTCAAATGACCTCTTATCATTCTTCCAAAATTAGGCTCTCCTCTTTAATTACACCTTACCTGGCCACATTCTTTGTGGACTCTAATTACACAATTACTTCAAACCTTGAGACTTAGAACCAATAAAAGAAAAGAAAGATGTGTGGATGACTAATTACATAAGCAACCAAACACACCAGTTATGCCTACTTATCTATACCATATACCATTTCCTTTTTCACATCCAATTCTGTCACCCAGAAAATATAGCCCAGGGAGGATCTAAATTACATTAAGACAGAAATCCCACTGGGTAAGAAACAACCATGGAGAACTTCACAGGGAAGCCTAAACCTGAGATGGGCTTTGAAAGGACCTTGGAGTCAATGTCGTGCCCCTTCCCCTTTTCCATGAAGAGAAAGGCAGTGTGATCTTGCACATGTTCGATATTTAAGGCTGAGCCACACATGATCCCTCCTTACCAAAATATTCACTCTTTTCTATATTCCAGGTATTCTCTGTAATCTCACTCCTAAAACACTTTTTTCAAGTCTCCTCTTCCCTATTAGACTGGGTCCTTTCTACAGGCTAGGGCTGTCTCATCTCGCTTGGTATTCCTGATTCTCAATACACATGGTAGAGGGCACCTAACAGGCCCTCCTTCCCCCTTATGCTCCAGTCTTAATAAAGTTTCTGCCCTTTCCCCCATGTACTAAGCCCTCTCGTGCCTCTCTGCCTTTGCACATGCTGGTCCCACTGTGTCTACCTGGAATGCCCCCTGCCTGGCCCCTCCCTTCACGGCCCAGTCCAGCTCCCCTCTTGTGTGCTCTCACTGCACCCTCCACTTATCACTAACATAGTGCTTATCACTCTTTGGCACAAAAAAACAATCATTGGCCTACCTCCCCCTTCAGAGCAGTGGACACCAAACTTTCATTGTCATACCTGCCTAATAGTAAATAGCTTTGAGCATATTTATTTATAGGTTCATCATAAAATCTGTATTACTATAAGTAGGAAAGCTACAAAGAATAGAAAGAACTTCAATAGATAAAATCTTCTTCCTGAGCCCCACAGATACCTTGAGTGCTCACCTACTGCTCTGGGCTAGGAGCTCCCAAGGACAGGAGAGGTTCTATTCTCTCTGTATTCCCAGAATCTGGTTCAGAACCCAAAACTTATTAAACGAGTTAATTTTCTCAGCAGATATTAAGTACCTCTTCTGTGCCGGCCTGTGCCAGACACTGGAGATATAAAGGGGAAAAGAAAACATGGATTCTTTTCCCTAGTGCCTGTCATCATGGATCCTACAGACCGGTGGAGCTGGGAGATGAACAAATGATTTTCCAAACAAGTTTAACAAAGCAGCCAAGACAAATGCCATGAAAGAGAGGTACCTGGTGCCATGAGAGCTTCAAACAGGGGTGGGTTCACCTGGTCAGGAGAATCAGAGAAGGCTTCCGCAAGAATATGATGCTTCAAGTAAAATCTGAAGGTTAAGTGGAGCTAACTAGGTAGGTGAAGGGAGGAAAAGCACTCCAGGCTAAGGAAAGAGCAAATGCAAAAGTCCTGAGGCTGAACAGAGAATGATAAATTCCAGGAAGGACCCAAGATCAAGAAAGCAATGAACAAGCCCAAAAAGGATGGTGAGCTCTCCTCTCCTTTACTCCTCTCGACTTGTCAAAACATGCCACCCCTGATTTCTGAAAGGGCCACTGAGCCTGGCTACTGTGCAGCTCTGAGCCACAGAGAGTACGTGGGCTCTCTGCATCTCAGCTGGCCTCCCAGAAGCAGGTGTGCCCCCAACTTTTGAGGTGCCCAAGAGCCCCAGGAAGACACTCCCGAAGGCCACAGATGTTGCCATGGCACCACTAACCGAAAGCTCCTGGGCAGTTTAATTTTTTAAAGAGTGTGTTAAATATTTTACATATTCTAACAGCACTGTTTCTTCCTTACTACCATGGAAAGGAACGCCCTATACTCCTTGAATTAAGGACTCGTGCAAAATAAATACCAATCTACAAGACAGCGCCCAGAGGTCCTCGCCTTGCTGTCAAGGGCCTCCTATGGCTCTCCTGGGTGCCCCAGGCGTGCATTATTTCAAGGGGTCCCCTGGGGAATCCAGAACCATAGGCCTCAAAACCTCTTCTTTGCTGGAGCTCCTCTGACACCAGGAAGGGAAAATTATTCACAACGACGCTTCCGATGAGTGTTTAAAGGGCCATGACTTTAATAATTAAAGATAAAACCAAGAACATAAACAGTAATGCAGGCTGGCGGGCTGCAGGGCCTCCTCCTGGAGCAGCTGTCTTGAAGAGGCACCGTATCTTCTATCAGTACTCAGGCATGACTAACGTTTCCCAGTTCCTGGGGGCCTTGCCCCCTCACACCTGCTAGTGCTGGCTCACTAACATCCCACGTCCAAAATGGTTCCACAAAGCAAACACGAAATCATCCTAAAAGGCCTGAGAATGCCTAGGCCCGGACTCACGGGCCTGGCAACTTGATTTTCAGCAATCACCAACCACCAATTTCGGCTGAGGCCCTCGGCTCTCCCACGTCCCAGCTTTCTCTGGCTACTCTAATTTCTGTCCCTACTGGGATTTTGCTTTCTCCAGAGCCTTTTTTCACTTTGCCCTGGTTAAAACAGCCCAGTCCCTATATTCACTTTGGCCTCTCCACTCAAATCTCTGGCCAGCTCTCAAGCCCACTGCCCAGGGCACTGGGGCAGCGACTCAGATGTCCCAGCTCTAGTTCCGGCTGTTCTTACTTCACCCCTGGCTTCAAGATCCTCCCCAGTCTCCTATCACCAGCCTCCTATGTGCATTACCTACACAGAAAGGCTCAAACACAGAGCAGTCAGCAGTGCAAATGTAACAGCAGCCTTGGGAAGACTCCTCTAAAATCTACTTACAGGAAAATGTTTCCATTCCCACCCAGCTCCTCACACACACCCCACCCCTGCCACTTTCTGTATGTTATAAGCAGGTACCTACAACCCCTGGCCATCATCTGATGCTCACAGGAAACAATCACCCAACACTGGATCTGCCCTAAGTAAGAATACTCTAAGCAGAGAAGAGCAACCTACAAATGAATGATCTATTTACATGTCAAACAAAGAAACTGCTCAAATGCATAGCCACCAAGTTTCACAGATTCCCAGCAATAAGAGAAACTGTTTGGATTTCAGAGGGATGTCATAGTGACCTTTCATACTGGGAAGCCAAGCTCAAAGGCTGGCTCATAGGCTGATGTTAATAATCAATGCATAAGGCATTATATAAATGAGTAATGAGTTTTCTGACATGCAGGCAAAAGGGCAATTCCGGGATCTACTGAGTGCCCGTTCCTGGTACTGCTTCTCTGAGCTAGAACACTACCCATGATGATGGAAAGTCAAGGCCCAAAAAGGGAGATGAGATTGGCAAAGCCAGTTTATAAGTCATGCTACAAGTGCTCAATATCCCTGATCACCAGTATTTGAACTGGTATTTTTATGCCAAGTGGAGAGTCAAGGTGGGCAGGAACAAGATCAGTCCTGGGTCCAGCACTGCTAGCCACCTGACCTAAGGTACACTGCTGGCCTCAGTCCACTACCTGTTCTGTGTGCCTCATGTGGGTTATGCCGTGGTCCCTCCCCCCCCCACACCACCCCCCACTTTGTCACATTAAACACTCCTACTTCATAATACGAAACAAACTGTTGAATGCCTGTGGGAGATGACAAGAGTCTTGCCTTCTCAGATGTTAACAAGCAAATAAACTCCAGGAGGCCCCAGCGCATGTTTACTTCACTCACCAATATTTGTATAATGAATGAAATGAGTCCATGGCTATTAAGGCATTTTATAAAGTTCCATGCACAAGTAGGGATTCCCCTATCAAATGGGGCTGCCTCCCGTTCCTGGGACAAACATTAGAGTTCTCATTCTCCTAATTCAGCAAAATGGAGCATCTCCAGAACATATTTGATGTACCTGTTTGCAAGACTGAGCAGCAGTGGGAATGCAAACCACCAGCAAACAGAAACCCCAAAGAAAAGACTAGGATCCAACTGCTAAATTAGCCGGGCTTCTGTTTCTCCTCTCTTCTGCACTCTCCTGCTCCATAGGGGTGGTGGTAAGTGTCTGTGACCCCACACCCCCAAGACGGAGATGTAATGAGGGGTCCTCTTCCCCAGTGTGGGCTGAAGAAAACTCCCAGAGCCCCCAATCTTCCCATGAAAGGGCCAGACCCCCAAACGGAGATGTAATGAGGGGTCCTCTTCCCCATTGTGGGCTGAAGGAAACTCCCAGAGCCCCCAATCTTCCCATGAAAGGGAATGTTTGGGGACAAGACAAAGGACTGTGGGGACCAGCCTGGAGTAGAAGTAGACCAGCAGGAAGGAGACATCAAAGAGATCCTTGTTCAGCGTACCAGCGACCTGTATTGGGACTCAGAGGAATTTATAAATGTGCTGGCACTTTTATGGCAGCTCACATGACTGAAGCAGCCCTGGCTTAGTAAAAATTCAGTTATGTGTCCCTTTCCAGGTGGTCAGTCACCTCTACAAACAGCCTCGCCTGCCAACATTCTTTTTCCACTCCACAGTCTCCTGTTTGAAAATGTCTCCTTGGCTCTAACTCCTGTCCCCTTCTCGTTTTCAATAACAGTGTTCAACATTTACCGAGCGCTTACTATGTGTCAGGCACAGTTCTAAAAGATTTACATTACTGGTAATGATCTGGTTCCAGCTTGATCCCAACCAGTCATTTGAGCTTTAGCAAAGGGCTTTTCTATGGCTCAGTTGCCACAACTACGAAAAAAGACTAATCAGAGCCACCCAGCCTAGAAACATAGCATTTTAGTTCTCTAGCCCAGTGCTGGCTAACTTCCTGAGATAACATAAATGTTCTACATCTGGGCTATCAATATGGCAGCCACTAGTCACACATGACTGTTGAGCATCTGAAATGTGACTAGTGTGACTGATAAACTGAACTTTTAATTGTATTTAATTTTAACTTTAAAATTAAATTTAAATTTAAATAGGCACACATGGCTACTGGCTACCCTAGGGGTCAACACATATCTAGTTTACAAGCTCCAGGACAGCAGGTGCCATTTATCTCTTATTTACTTCTACATTCCCAAAGCCCAGCATAGACTCTGGTCTATAGTTGGTAGAAAAATTAAAAGCAAAGAACTTTTGGGGTATTCTAATACTACTGCACCTCCCATATAGGCATTGATTTTTCAGGTTCCCTCCTAATGGTCAACCAGCCTTGGCTTGTCAAGGAGCTCAGGGCCTCCCAATGCAGTATGTTAGGGAACAGCTCTCATAATTAAAGTTCTTTCTTCCACCTGCCTAAATCATCTCCCTGAAATTTCTACTTACTAGTCCTGGCACATAAAATCATAGGTTTGGGAAAAACAAAATAAATTATGAAAAAGTACTTAAAATTTGTTAAACACTGTAAATGCAGGATTATATTAGCAATTCATTTTCATAGTGAAGATGAATCTGAGCTTAACTGGTAACCACATGAGCCCTCTTGAACAAATAAGCAGCTGTGTTCTGTTTGGGTGAAAATCCTCTACTATCAGGGTTGTGGTCCAGAATTTCTATCTCCACTCGCTTTAATACCAAAGCGTTCAAACCCCACTGCCCCCGAACTCCATAGATGAGCCAGAGAGGTGCAAGAGACCAGCTGGACCCCCCAATAAGCTGGGCTCCTTGTTCCCCAACCAGGGTCTGGGGATTCTGGCAGAGCACTTCACATTTTCATATCCCCGTGATGTACTTCTAAACGGAAAAAGCCAAAATTTATTATATACCTCCTATGTGTCAGGACTCTAGTAGACAAAGGGAATGCAAAGATGACTATGACATAGTCGTAACTCTCAAGGAATCCATGAGATTAAACTTATAAGTACTTAATGTGTGCAAGGCATGGAACTAAGCTCAAGAAAAAGTCATATAAACTAAACACAATCCGTTCAGTCTGTTACATGCCATAAGAGAACATATGAACAAGATACTGAAACAATGCCAGTGTATGAATGAACTGTCTGCCTTAGTAGAGATAGCTAGAATGATGCTTACCTAGCACTTGCCTTGCATATAACATGTGCTCAGGGCACTGAAATGAATCAAACCTTGACAAACTTCATTTTAAGGCTAAAGAAATCAAGGCCCAAATAGGTTAAATGACTTTTCAAGGTGCCTTAGGTAGTTAGCAATGGGGCTTGCTACTCACCAGTCAAATGGAGTACAGTGCTGTCTCATGGTGCTTCTTATCCTATGCTGCATGGTACATGGGCAGGATCTGTTGCCTCTTATGACTCAGAATAAGCAATGGATTTATTTTTTGTAAAAGTGGGTGTTTGGGGATTCTACTGAAATCTGCAGACTTTCATATCATCTTGGAAGCATTCATTCTGCCATTAACAAACATTTCTTGTTATCTTGGGAATATACTATATATCAGGCACTACTTTTAGGGCTTGGATAAAGAGATGAAACAAACTTGTGGTCATATCAGAAGACTGCACACACATTTATCTCTGCTTTTTTCTAGAATCCCATTAAAAGGACAGTAGTAGAAAGGAGACAACAGCAGACAGGTACGTTGACGGAACTCTGGAAGACTGATATGCAGTATCCCGTTTAGATTTCTGCTCTTGTCTGCTCTGCTAAAGTGCAAGCATTTGGAGAACTAAGGATCTCTTAAAAGTAAAACATATAAGCATGTTGCATGTAAAAATATGAAAGCAGAAAAAGAATGTAAAAAGATTAAAGATAAAGCTGAGGACATCTCTCAAAAAATATAATAGAACGGAAACAATATTTTTTAAACTATGAACTCAATCCAGGAGGGAATTTCAATTCCACCTATTAATAGATACTTAATAGGGTTCAAAAAACAAAACATAGAAAATGGAGAAAAGAAAAAGAAAACAAAATTTCTCAGAACTGAAGGATGTGAGTCTTCAGATCAAAATGGCCTATCAAGGACTCGGAACAATAAGTAAAAAAGCAAGGAAATTTCAAATACAGGGAAAGAGAGGACATCTTGAAAACTTTCAGAGAGAAAAAAAGCAAGTTACCTATAAACAATCAAGAATCAGAATGGCATGTGAATTCTTAACATCAATACTGGAACCTAGAAGAGAGTAATGCCTTCAAAATTCAAAGGCAAATGACTTTCCACCTAAAATGCTGATCCGGTCAAATCACCAATCAAATATAGACTAAAAACATTTGTAGACATGCAAATCTGAAGTGATCAACTTAAACAAACTTCCTCTCCTAAAGGAGTAAGTCAAAGAAGACAAGAACAATTGCCACAGACCCTCTCTGAGGAACTCCTGGAGATGTAAATCAAGAAAGAGGAAACAGAGGCTCCAACCCAGGACAAATGAGGGAATTCCCAGAATGGCAGTCATGACCTAGGTCTAGAGGTCAATGGACCCACAATAAGGCACAGTGATGGGGGCCTCTAGGAGGGAAGTCACCAATGGAAAACAAATTGCAAAATTAAAAGATGTTTTTAAATGCTGTCAGAGGCTTTGGTAATTGTAATAAGCACAATGAAAATTTCGTAAGTAGAAAAAAGGAGGCAATTATTAACTCAAAAAAGGTGTACAAGAAAAGAAATATCATTATAGTACACTCTATGGCTCTGGCATAAATGCTATTTATGCAGTCAAAATAATGTAAACATCAAATATCAATGTAACCAAAACTTGTGATGTAACCATACCGGGAGGATGGAAAAATGTGGGTGGAGGGAGGGAGGAATCTTCTAATACATAGTAAGATTGTATTACTTACTTCTTACTACGTATCTAAGAAATTGAACAACCAAGAAACGGCATCGTTAACAGGCAATTTACAGATAGGACAGTAACATCAAGAGAAACTCTTGAAAACCCTCTCTTTCCAGATCTCACAGCCTGGCTGGGGAAACAGGCAAGGGAACCAGGAATAAGAGAGGTGGGAAGGTGAAAACAGTTATTCTGGGAACACAGAAGAAAAACA
Source organism: Tamandua tetradactyla (assembly GCF_023851605.1). Taxonomy (NCBI): domain Eukaryota; kingdom Metazoa; phylum Chordata; class Mammalia; order Pilosa; family Myrmecophagidae; genus Tamandua; species Tamandua tetradactyla. The sequence continues at coordinate 56,696,534 of NC_135339.1, forward strand.
GCTCTTTCAGATGTAAGCTAAGTCGGAAAGAAGTCAAGCCAGGTAAAGTAGAAAAAGGCCTTCTGGCGAGGGAACAGCAGGCAGCAAGCCCAGTGGTGGCAGGTGATGGAGAGAACCTGGACCTTAGAGGACATGGAAGAGTTCTGAAAGGAACATATGGTGACTGTGACAGAGAGGGAAAGACTGGAAGGCAGTTCTCAACAGCCAGTTTGATGCCTGCCCTGGCTTCTCTAACTGGGGTATGGGACCTGCTGAACATATATCTACAGTAGGCCACGGCAAGTGAAGGCCCAAGATAAACGTATTTTCTTGGACCATCAATGGTATTCAACAGTACATATTTTAAATACTCTTATACTAAAACCAGCACACATTATAGAGCAGCATACAAAATTCACATGAATTTTTAACATAAAAACCACAGACCTCAAGGGCACTTCTTATTTGCAAGGCCAGCTTAGGGCACTAAAATACCTGCTGGCCTCTGGGCATCAAAATTCAAATCTTCTCTGCAATTAGTCAGGAAAAAAAATGATAAAATGGCACAGCAGGCATCCTTCAAAGCGTCTGGGACTTCACACCAGCAACCTGTCAGTGTATGCTCATCTTCCTTCTTCAAGATACCTCTGAGGTCCCACCCAACACTAATCCAAAAATTGACGAGTATCTCATCATTTTCCAAATGGATCTGGGTCCTGCTACTGCCAGTTGGGCTAACTCAGCCTGGGGAAACAAGAAAAACCAACTCACTGAGTTCTTCCCACCCTTGGCCAGAAGCCTGGCTTCCTTCCCAACTTGACACACTTGCAGAATCACTGACAGCTGTCCCACCTCCATCGTCGGCACCCCCAACCCCTTACACACAGGCCTCTGTAAAGAATAAAGAACGAACACTCTTTCCCCTCTTTCCCCGAAAGGAAGTCAAGAAATTGGGCACATCTCCAGGGGGAGGGTGTCCTTTGTGGTCAACAATATATGGGTGGAAACTGCTTCTATTGTTGTAGGCGTTTTGTTGTAAAAACAATAATAACCATATGACAGAGGGTTGAGAAGCCTCCCCTCACCCACCCCACCTCCCTTCCCACCCTTTAAAGAGCCACTACAGACCCCAGAAGAAGGAGAGAGGGAAAAAAAAACAGTGGAAGTCCACACTGAAGTAAAAAGCAATTTAACTGGGTTTGGATTGTTCGCCTTTTGTTTGTTCTGGGTGTTAAACACATACGTACACATTTGAAAAGACTGTGCTCAACTGATTTTGAATTAAGAACAGAGATCATGAAACTTTAATAACACAATAAATATGTTAAATTACACTACAAAGCCATAGTATTGACAGTAAAAGAAAAAAAAAGGATGGAGGGAGGAGGGCAAGGAGAAAGATACAACAGGAAGAGAGAAAAAGAAATGTATAGCGAAGGGAAATGTAGGTAAAGAAGTGTGGGAAATAGCCAGATGCAGGGAGAAACACACATGCCTAACAATACCCCAAAAGAGGAAGAAACTCAAGAGTTCTCAAGGATGCTTCCTAACATCTGAAATAGTAACCAAAGTAAATTACACTGTTCATGGCCTGTGGTTGGGCTTGGGCTACAGACTTCAAAGTATTAACACCTTTTATCCTTACCTTCGAATGGTTAATAATCTGCCTAAGCACTGTTCACAGCTCTGTGTCTGCTCATTGAAACATCCTGAGGCTTAACTCAGGTCACAGACTAGAAGGTCCCCCCAAATGAGTGGCAGTTCATTAGAGTACAGTCATCTCCAAGCATCTCCTTTGAAAAGGGTGTAAATGAAACACTATCTCATAAAACATACCTAGCACCTAGGAAAATCAAAGAAAATGCTGCCTGAGTCAATGAGAAATTGCATGGGATTTTTTTTTTCTTTTTTTTAATTTTGCATTTAAAAAAACCTGGGGCTTCAGCAGAACTGGGTCCCACCTCAGCATTCTCCAACATCATTACCAGCACACCGGACCCCCACACATTCAAGTCCTGCATGCCCCAGTGGATCTAAAGGCCTCATCTGGCCCTGAAACTAAGCAGCTCCCTCCACACTGGAGGTAGAGAGATCCCAAGGAGACTCCAAGTTAGTCTCTGTCCCAGACTAGATCCTCAGTCCCTACCCTCATCTCCACCCCCAACAAGCTCTTGTGTAAGCCAAGCCTCTCCTTACAAGGACTGAAGAAAGACTCTGCTATTTCACATTTCATAGTGCCTCCCCCAGTCAGCCTCAAACATTTCTCCCTCCTCACCTGAACTGTCCCCAACCTCTTACTTTCTCTATTTCTCCAACCTCTCCCTTCTTCTGCTCCTATTTCCTCCTCACTTTTCCCTAGACCATCTTAGAATCATATCTCTTGGAGGAGGAGGGGGCTTGAGATATTTCTAGGTCACAGAACCTGGAATAAATTGACCAGAGATCTTGCCCAGCTCTGCCTCTTGCTATCTGTGACACTGAGCAAAGCTCCAAGCCTCCCAAACCATCCAATTCCTTAGTTGGGGTGAGGGGAGGGACCCACTTGTCAAACACAGAGGTCTCTTACAAATGTTCTAAATATCTAAACATTCACCTGTCTAACCATAAATAAAACAATGAGTTAAACATACACAGGAAGAGAGAGTGAATATACAGAAACTTCCTTTCCTCGGGGTTCTGTCATCCCACCCTTATCTCCTTGGCCAACTGCCCATTCTGAGAGTCTGCATCTCTGACTCCTGGCTATTCTAGCTCTGAAATTTTTACATACAGTAAAACTTCACAAATCACACTGATCAAGGAAAAAGTGAATCTGAATCCATCAAGAGACTTTCCCATGCCATTGGTCAATACTGTGAATTGAACATCAATTTAGCAAACAGAAAAGAATTTAAAATGCCCTCACAAACTGTACCTGTGACTCTAGGAATGATAAAGCTCTCAGGAACCCTGGAGACCATCTGCTCCCAACCCTCCTAATTAACCAACAAGGACACTGAGGTCTACAGAGCGGAAACCACTAGCTCAAAGCCAAAGAGAACACTGACGGCCAGAACCAGCTATCATGCCTCTGGTCCAGAGCTCCTCCACCAGGGCTTTTTGAGACCATTCGTTTCCTTTTCATAGAAGCATCTTAAATTTTAAATTACTAGTGAGTGCCCTCTACTGCAAACCTGTTTCCATGTCCCAGGGAAGGATCCAGAGCTATGTCTGGATAATGAGATATCACCAATTCTGTACATTACAAGCTCTCTTTCCTGGACCCTGCCCATTCATTTTCTGCAAAGAAAATCCCAGATTGTGCCATCTGTATTGAACTCTATTTTGGACAGGGGTTAAGAGATAGAAGAGTGGAACAGATCTTTGTTCTGCCAGTAAGAAACATTTGCTCATCCTTTCCTACAAACCCCTACCTCAGCCTCCAACATTCCCAATTCCTTCAGAAAAGCTCACAGAAACTCCCAAGTACAATAAAATGAAAGAGGAGAAAAGGGCCAACAGGGGGTGGTGTTGTAGGTTCAATGACAGTACCCTCCCATCTCTTCACTCTGCGAGGTAGAAAGTATTTCTTTTCAGTTACTAATTCCCCACTGGGAAGCTACCAGTTCACCTCTGGGCTCTCCAGCTGAGAAATGTGCTCTCCACAACCCATGGAAAACTAACCCTTTTCTAACCATCTGCTTCAACAGTGTCCAAAGCAGAGGAGCCAACAGACCAGCCCTTCCTTGCCTTTCCCCTCAGGCCAAGAGGGCGACATCAGAACTTGGCTGGCATGGAGCTATTTAAGGCAGCATCAAGAGGGTGGGGCAGAAAACTGCTGGCAGCATCCTTCTCCTCTACCCCTCCCTTCTCAGAGCCACAACACACACCCGCGCATGCACACACACACACAAACACACACACATCTCACTCCATAGACAGCCTCCTCCCACTTAAGTCTCAGAGCTGAAGGACTGGAGTCCCCAAATATCTAGCATATGGTTTTCTGTCACTGATGATGTTGTCCCACCCTGCTGCCCAGTTCACTTTTAATCTACCCCCCTCTTTTCAGTCACCACCAAGCTCCCTTTCCAATCAAAACCACAGAATAGGATCTAAGTGGAGGGGCTTAAAAACCAAGGAGGATGTGGAGACCGACAAACCATCCTTGGCCTTCAATTAGCAGAGGGAAAAAAGGGCGCAAAAGGAGGGGAGTGGAATTCAGGGCCTGACATGCCAGATAGATTCCAGGATGTCTCTAAATGCACCTCCCTCCCTATTAGACAGCGAAATCAATTCAGGCCATTTTAGTAGGTCGACCCTGTAACAAGAGGAGCATCTCAGTGCTCAGCGTTTTAGACAAAAATCCAAACGCTCCGCCAGAACATGCTGGGAAAACCCAGGGTCTGGATGAAACGAGCCACGCTCAGCGGGATCCCTTCTGCTTTTATGTAGCAATGTAATAGCGTAATAAATTCCGTCTGCCTGGAGAAAGCATGCACCGGTGAATTTCAAAGCCATCTTACGACAGCGGATACACGGAGATGCAGAATCGACAGCACGGTCCCCCATGAAAGGAATATAATGACTTCAAGCCTCTCTTCCTCCCTATCTTGAATGGCGCTACTGCTTATCAAGGAAGCCACGTTGGAAAGCTGAGGTGGGAGCCGGGGATGCCCGGGGAATTCGGAGAAAGGAGGTGCTCCTCGTCCATCTCGGTGACAAGCTGCCTAGCAAGATGCTGTCAGCCACTCCGGGGGATGAAGGAGCATGGGCGGGATGGGCTGGCACGGTGTCCCCGGACACACACACGTACCCGCTCATTCTAGCGGGCCGTCCTAGAGCCCCTCCCGCCGCCCTATCCTCCGGGGGATGCTCATGAATGAATGCTCCCGAGATGCCTCCATCCTGCCGCTCGCGCCCTCCTTCTTCCTCCGGCTGCTGCAGACAGCCCCTCCTCAGTAGTTTCACTTTACCACGTAAACCCACCCGGGCTCTGAGGTCTCCTTCACCCATCCATATTGCAGCCATCCTGAAGCAAGAGGATGTTCTCTCCCAGCAGAGGCCATGATCGCAAGTACACCCCAGCCCTCAAAAGAAAAAACAAACCTGGACTCCCCCAGACGCTCCGCACCCCAGGGAACTTTCCGTGAAAGACCCAGGACCCACCAAGCAGGCAGAAAGGTGGGTTCGGCCGAGGGAAGGCACGGCTCCCTCGACCAAGGGATGGGGATGCTCCGGGGAAGGTGGTCCCCCAAGTCCCTCCAACAGATGGCCCTTTAAACGCCTTCTCCGAGCGCGGAACAAAGGCGCCGCCCGCGGGGACCGGGAAGGCGCACGCCCCCGGCGCCGCCGCCGCTGAACGGGCGAGCACGGCCGGTCGGCCGGGCGACGGGCGCGGGCTTACCTTGAGGGTCGCCGGGCGGGCGGGCTGCGCGCGTCCTGCCCCACTCGCACTCCACGCTGTAATTGGCCGCGCTCTGTTTTTCTGGGACTCGGCGCTGACTTCACAGCCCCTCCTCAGCCGGCCAATGGGCTGCGGCGGCCGCCCCCTCATTAGCATGCGTCTGGAACCGTCCACTCGGGCAGCGCCCGGGCAGCGGGCGGTGCCAGGGGGAGGTGACGGGCCAGGCCTTGACAGGAAGGGGCGTGTGCGCCAATGGGAGACGAGGAGGCGCGCGGCCTGCCCGCCTCGCAGCTCTGTGAGTCAGAAGCGCGGGCCCGCGGATCGCCGGCAGTCAGCGCGCGCGAACCCGGTAACCCTTTCTGTTTTGGCGGAGCCTGCCGGGAGGCTGGCCCGGCTCGCCTTCTGGTCATTGAGAGGAGTCGCCCGCGGGGGAGCTTGGAAGGAGTCTTAAAAACAACAGCTAGCGTGTCTTGAGTGCATAGAAATTATTTAACCTCTGTGCCCCATATGTTTTTCTGTAAAATGGGAAAACAATAGGACCTATTTCAGAGGATGTAATGAACATCACTGTAGTTAATAAAGCTGAACGTTTAGTTGGATCGATGCCTGGCCATAGCGCTACATAAATATTTGCTGTTATTATTATCGTAGTCTGTACCAGCCAGTCTATCTAACGCTTTCCAATTATTTTCTCATCCGGTCTTCATAACCTTAAAGGAAACCTACTCCCTATTTTTTTCAAGGGAGAAAACTGAGGTGTAATAGTTTAAGCGGCTTGCCCAAGGTTATAACAGCAAGCGGTGCAATCAAGATTTGAATCCAGGCTCTGAGATTTCATTCATGCAATGCACTTTTATTGAAAGGGGTACTCCACAGAAGGGACAGTGCTGGAGCCTGGGGTTACTATAGATAATAGGACAGGCATGTTTGTGAAGCTTCAGCTTAAGTGCGGAAGACAAATAAACAAGTGAATATATAAGATCATCTTCAGTGTGAAAAGTACAGTGAAAAATATTAAACAGAGTAATGTGCAAGTGGAGGGGAGGAAACTGTGAATGCTGGATTGAGTTCAGCGCTCCTGTGAACCACTGTGCTACAGTGTACCCCTGACCTACTCCAGTTTCCCTTGAGTATTACAGAAAAGGAAACGGACTCAGAAAGAGGAAACTACTTGTGGGCCCAGAACTTGCTCCCTCCATGCCTAGCTACCCATATCCTAGGACATTCCAGAAGGTAGGGCAATCACCCTTGGGCTGAGCACAGTGGATTTTGTCAGCTGCCCTCGGCAAGAATCTTCCACCGGAGCATGGTCCAATTCACAGGCTGTATGTGGCTAGGTTAAGACTTAATGCTGGCACAGGCTGATGGGAAACATCTGCAACATCTAAGTTTCTTAGATATCAGGTAATAGTGGCAGGTCTTTGCTGAGCATCTGCTCTCTGTCCTTTGCTGTGCAAAGAAAAAAAAACTGGTAGACTCCTAGCTGTATAGGAGCTTACTCTGTAATTGAGGAGACAAGAAACCACTAGGGAACTACTCAATTTAGGGAGCCCCTACACCATGCCTCCTCCCACCCATACCTCATCCTGCTGCTTAGGGGAGAGCATTGGACTAGGAGTCAAGGCTTCCCAGCCTCTACTATTAACATGCTGTACAACCCAGACATCAGAGTTCCCTCGAGGTCTGTAAAGTAATAAAACAGCTAATATTAATTGAGCACCTCTAGCCTGCTGCACGTTCTACCATACTTGTTCTAAGAGCTTTGCATGCATTAAGTCACTCACATAACACAACTCCTGGAGTATTATCCTGATTTTACATAGGTGGAAAATAAAGAGTAGAGAGACCTCATAAATTGTCTATTCTACAAATTCAGGGCAACACAATCTAGAAAAGCCAAGACGTTGAAAATGATCCAAATGTCCAATTTGAGTAAATTGGTTTAAAAAAAAAAAAAGATTACAGCCTAACAATGTGATGGAATGCCATAAAGCCATGAAAAATGAAGAGGTGTATTGACACTTATTAGCACTTGAAGCTGCTCAAGATATATTGTCGAGTGGAAAAGTATATTAAAAACTAGTTTTATGCTGCAATCCCATTAGAAGTATTTGTTATAGGATTATGGGTAATTATTTTTGCTTGTCTATCTTTTTCTTGTTTCTTTCTTCAATAAACATCTATCAGTGTTCACTGGAACTAAAACAAAATAATTTGAAAATGAAAAAGCAGACTCTACCCATGAAGACCATAACTTCCTATACCTAGGAGAATGCCTTGAGGACTCTTAGGTGAGAACGTGTCTTCCCATGATTCACCAATCGTTTAACTCCTCTACTGGTTCCAGTCAGCATGACTGTTGCTTTTCTCACTGAAAAATATAACATTACCATTAGGGTTTATGAGAAAATAGAAAAAGACTGGAAGGACTAGAAAGAAGAAAACCAAAGAAAGAAAATCCTACCATCCTTCAAGACTCATCTCAAAATATCTTCTCCATGAAGTATTCAAAATTATGGCCTCATACCATTTTTTCATTTTTTAAACTTTTTATTTTGAAATAATTTCAAATTTATAAGAGAGTTGCAAAAATAATACAAATCCCATACAGATATTTTAATAATTTGCTAGCTTTGCTGTATCATTCTATCTATCTATCCATCTATTTTTCTGAACATTTGAGAACAGGTTGCACGTATCATACTCCTCAAATGCATAATAGTCCCAAGTATATTTCCTACAAAAAGAATGTTCACTTACACAATCACATTAAACATAGTTATCAAGTTCAAGATATTTAACATTGATATCAAGCTTACATTCTATATTTCAGTTTTTTCTTACGGTCCAATAATATCCCTTTGAGCCTTTCTCCTCCCTTATTCAATCTCATCCGATATCAGTATTGCATTGAACTATCATTATCTCTTTTCTTTTTTTAAAATTGTGGACACGTATTATGTAACTTAAATATTCCTATCCCAAACCCTCCCAAGCATACCAGTTAGTGGAATTAATCACGTTCATAATGTTGCAGTTTCCTCACCACCATCCATTACTAGAGCTATACCTTCACCCCAAACAGAAACCCTACCCTCTTTTACAAAACTCCCCATTACCCCTGCTCTCCACCACAGTAACCTGGGGTTGACTTTTTGTCTCTATGAATTGGCATATTCTCTGATACTTTCTTTGTGGTTACCATAAAGCTTAAATTTAACATCCTACATGTATAACAATCATTTGCTTTGATTCCAACTTCACTTCAATGATATATGCAAATTATATTCGTATGTTCCTCCATCCCCCCACATTTATGTAGTTCTTGTCACAAATTACATGTTTATATATTATGAGTCTAAAACCACTGGTGTATCATTACATTTTGTGCATTTGTCTTTTAGATCTTGTTGGAAATAAAAAGTGGGGTTACAAACCAAAATGGAAATAGTATTGGTATTTATACTTACCCATGTCATTTTCTTTCCTAGAGATCTTTATTTATTCATGTGGCTCTGGTCAATTGTCTAGTTTCTTTTCATTTCAACCTGAAGAACTTCCTTTAGCATTTCTAACATGGCCAGCCTAGTAGTGATGAACTTTCTTTAAATGTGTTAGTTTGGATAACTTTTTTACCCGGTTACTTAAAAGATTGACCATATTCATTTTCAGAGGTACCAGCCTGGTGAAAGCCAGGCGGGAGGAAGAAAATTGATTGAGAAAAAGGAAATTATAAATCAAAGAATTTAGCTGTCATATCACAAAAAAATCCCGGTGATTATTTGTACCAAATTTCTTTTGTAAACAAGTGAGTAGTGAAGTGAGTAATGGAAAGTGAACAACTTCCTTAGAGAATGAATTCTCTTCTTTCTTATGATTAGATACTGAGAAAAAAGTGTATCTACACTTTCATGCCTGAGGTCACAGAACTGACTTGAAGATCATGGGATGGAAGATCCAGGAATTCCAAATTCCTTGGAGGTCAATGTTGGCTGACACACTTTAGGGAAGTTTGGTGAGGTGGGTGGAGGTTGTCCAGGAGAAGTCTGTGGCACCAGGTAGAAAACAAGAGGATCAGCGAGGCTTGCTGTGCTTGGGAAAGCAGGACACGGTTGAGAATGAATCAGTATGACCAAGAGTTTGATCACAAGAATTCTGTTTATCAATCTGAAACTTTCTCCAAACTGTTTTGTGTTGTTACTTGTGTGAAAATGCATATAGAACATAACAGAACTTCAAATACTGTATTAAATTTGACCAAGTATGCTAGGTTTGGCTTTGAGATTTTTTGATGCAATTAAATAGTCAAAATAAGACACTTTAAATGTTGGTTTGGGTGGACCTTTGAGAGAAAGCAGAAGTACAGAATGCATTTCCATCTACTTCCACTGTGTCAATGGAGGGACCTGCTCTGGGTTGGGAGGTTGGGAGCGGGGAAAGGAGAAGGAGTGGTCCAAAAGCAATTTGGGAGATAAGATTTTTCTGAGGAGGGCAGAGGTTTTATTGGTTAGAATATGCTGTGTTTACTTTAGAAGACAATACTCTAGTTAATGAAGTGTGTACTTGAGAAAACCATTTTTAGGGTTGATGGATATAGCTGACAACTCTGAGAGAATCATTCTGATTGAGGCTGGAGAGATAAGAGGAGGAAGCCAGAAAGAAGGAATAAAAAGGGGGAGAGGTGGGGAAAAGAGGATGTTAGGGGGAAGGAAGGAAAGATTGATAGAATGTGAAAAAGCACAAAAGAGAAGAAGAAAGATCATTTTAAAAATGGCCTGAGAGAAGAACACAGCAACTTCAGAATCTGGGCAACTAGCGTCACTAAATTAATGTAACCTTAACAAGTTTAAAAAATCAACCACAATGATATTAGAAGGATAATTGACATTCTAGAAGCTGTTGGAAGCTTGTCAGAGGTGATTGGAAGAGTTCACCAAGATAACTTATTACACAGGACCAAACTGAGTCACAGGAGCGCCCTGAGAAGGCTAATAGTATTTCTTCAGCATTTATTGAGAGCAAATGCCAAGTACTGTGAGGGAAAGGACAGAACGGATGATGGCTGAAGTACCCTTCTCCATTACCTCAGCAATTCTGTCCCATCCCCAAATTTGCTTGCCTATCACGACATAGCAAAGCCTAAACCTTCAGTTATCTCTACCCACCTCTTTGGAAGGCAGCTTAGTGACCATCCCTAGCCACTTTGCCATGTTGTTTAGGGATCTTACTACCTGCTTCCTAGCTGGCTGAACCAAGAGATTCATCAAGGCATCTGTTCTAGTTTGCTAGCTGCCGGAATGCAATATGCCAGAAACACATTGGCTTTTAAAAAGGGGAATTTAATAAGCTGTAAGGTTTACAGTTCTAAGGCTGAGAAAATGTTCCAATTAAAACATGTCTATAGAAATGTCTAAGCTAAGGCATCCGGGGAAAGATACCTTGATTTAAGAAGGCTGATGAAGTTCAGGGTTTCTCTGTCAAGTGAAAAGGCACATGGCAAACACAGTGATGGTATCTCTCTCATCTGGAAAGGCACATGGCAAACATGGCATCATCTGCTAGCTTTCACTCCTGGCTTCCTGTTTCATGAAGCTCGCAGGAAAACATTTTCCTTCTTCACCTTCAAAGGTCACTGGCTGGTGGACTCTCTGCTTTTTGTGACTATGTCATTCTGCTCTCTCAGAACCTCTCCTTTTCTCAGAAATGTCTCCTTTTTTATAGGATGCCAGTAAACTAATCAAGACCAAGCTGGAATGGGTGGATACACATCTCCACCTAATCCAGTTTAACAACCACTCTTGATTGAGTCACATCTCCAAGGAGATGATCTGATTAAAGTTTCAAACATACAGTACTGAATACTGTATTAGAAGAAATGGCTGCCTTTATAAAATGGTATGAGGGTTAAAACATGGCTTTTCTAGGGTACATGCATTCTTTTAAACTAGCACAGCATCCATAGTTTCCCTTGAGAGAAGGTCTGGGAAATTCTCATATTCCTGGGGATGTTTGGAGCCCTCTTTAAATTGACAATCGAATCAGTGCTTGCATGGCCAACCTATTTATCAGGCTCTGTCTGTAAGAAAGAGATAATCTGAAAGAATCATATCCTATAGACAAGGGAATGAGAGCAACTGAATCTTGTACAAGGAAGAACTGGATGGAGATATTTATCTCCTCTCATACACAGAAAGAACCAAGGACTTCCTCATTTGACTGTGAATTAGAAGTGGAGCAGAACCAGAAAGCATGCCAGAAACAGGTTCTCAGTGGCTTTTATAGCCCAGGCTGATACTTCCCTAGAAGAACGGTTATTCAGGGTGAAGCCTCTAACAAGGAGGAAAGTAAGGACCCTGAGTGGACAGTGGCAGCCCCTTTGCTCAGACTCAGTATGACCCTTGGACAAGGTTGCATGCGGTTAAGCAATGTGGTTCCAGTTGTTGGTATTCACAACACAGAATGCTGGGTGGATGAGACTCAATCTGTGCTTTCCCAAGACAAACCCACAATACTCAAGTAGGGCTTCCAACACCCAAACAGTGCATTAAGTGTTGGGGACCGAGCCAGCCAAGTAGCCCAGGAGCTATGGGAAGAAAACCCTCAAACCATCCAATTAACCAGTATCATGTGCCAACTGTGTTTCAGGCCATCTACTTGGTGCTCGAGAACCAGGAAATAAGGACAGACAGGACCCTATCCTCAAGGCACTCACAATCTAGTAAAAGGAACAGATAAATAAGCAATTACCAAGTCAATATGATAGACACTTTTTAAAATTGAGATATTTACATGAAATTCTCTCTTTTAAAATGGTTTTTAGTATATTTAGTGGTTTTTATTATATTCACAAGGTTGTGAAACCACCACCGCAATCTAATTCCAGAACACTTTTCATCCCCCCAAAGAAGCCCAAACCCTTTAGCAATCACTTCCCATCCATTTTCCCTCTCCCCCTAGTCCCTGATGACCAGTAATCAAATTTCTGTCTCTATTGATTTGCCTATTCCGGACGTTCCATATAAACGGAATCACTTAATATGTGGCCTTTTGTGTTCAGCTTCTTTCACTTAACATGTTTTCAGGCTAACCGTGCTATAGCATATTATCAGTACACCATCCCTTTTCATAGCTGAATCATATTCCATTGTATGGATATACCATGGTCTGTTAATCCATTCATCTGTTGATAGATATTTAGATTGTTTCCAGTTTGGGGTTATTATGAATAATGTTGCTGTTAACATTTGTGTACAAGTTTTTGTGCAATCATTTGTTTTCAATTATCTCGGGTAAACACCAAAGTGTAGAATTCTGGGTCACACAGTAACTCTGTAGTTAACTTTTTGAGGAATTGCCAAACGATTTTCCAAAGCAACCACATCCTTTTACAATCATACCAGCAACATATGAATGTTTCAATTTCTCCACATCCTCACTATTGTTGTTATCTATCATTTTAATTATAGCCATCCTAGTGGGTGTGAAGTGGTATTTCATTGTGGTTTTGAATTGCATTTCCTTAAAGACTAATGATGTTGAGCATCTTTTCATGTACTTATTGATCATTTGTATACCTTTTTTGGAAAGAGATCTGTTCAAATCTTTAACCCATTTTTTAACTGGGCTACCTTTTTATTGTTGAGTTGTAGGGATACACTCATAGAAGGAGCTATGGGATCCCAGTGGAAGGTATTTATTCAGGAACGTATGTGCAAAGGTGTTCTAGTTTTCTAGCTGCCGGAATGCAATATACCAGAAATGGAATGGCTTTTCAAAGGAGAAATATAATGAGCTGCTAGTTTACAGATCTAAGATCGAGAAAATGTCCCAATTAAAACAAGTTTATAGAAATGTCCAATCTAAGGCATCCAGGGAAAGATACCTTGATTCAAGAAGGCCGATGAAGCTCAGAGTTTCTCTCTTAAGTGGAAGGGCACATGGCAAACACAGTCAGGGCTTCTCTCTCATCTGGAAGGGCACATGGCAAACACAACATCATCTGCTAGCTTCTTCTCCTGGCTTCCTGTTTCATGAAGCTCCCTGGGAGGCATTTTCCTTCTTTATCTGCAAAGATCAGTGGCTGGTGGACTCAGCTTCGTGGTGCTGCAACATTCTTTGCTCTCTCTGAATCTCTCATCCTCCAAAACGTTTCTCTTTTATAGGACTCCAATAGACCAATCAAAACCCACCCAAATGGGTGGAGACCTGTTGTCACCTAATCCAGTTTAACAACCACTCTTGACTAAATCACATCATCCAGGGAGATGATCTGATTACAGTTTCAAACATACAATATTGAATAGGGATTACTCTACCTTTATGAAATGGGATTTTGATTAAAACATGGCTTTTCTAGGGGACATACTTTCTTTTAAACCAGCACAAAAGGATAGATAGGGGAGTATTCATTGGAGAAGACTTCCTGCATGATGTAATATATGATCTAAGAGACGACTAGAAGGCTGACTAGGAAGAAGCAGAAATTCACTCCTTTATTCAACAAATGCTTAACAAAAGCCCACTTTCTGCCAGGCACTGAGGCAGTGCAAATTCATGTGATCCTTCCTATCAAGGAGAAAATCGATTTCTTCCGATTATCCACAGGACCCATGAAAGACCTGAGTCAGAATCTCGGGAAAAGAGAGTATTGGGTCTCAGTCAGTGCCCTCGGCCTTCTGGGCACCCTTGGGTTGCTGACCCCATAGGGTAACTTGAGCCATTATTTATTTTTCTACTGGCTGTGTAAGAGTTACCTGATGGGCTGGGACTGCTGGACTCTGATCCTTGCCTGGGTCACAGTTCCTGCAGGAAAGATTTTGTGTTAACCTGCTCCCTAGGATCAGATTTTGTGTAACCTTCTCCTTCTCTACTTCTCCAAGCTGAAACATCCATTCCCATCAGGCCTCCTAAGGATCAAGTGGACTTCCACATAGGCAGGGCATCAGTAGAGACTTGACCCTCCCAGGCAACACCAGAACTCCATGGAAAGACTCATTAGAATGTTATGGTTTTATTATTTTAAAAGGAGGTTATAGGACATGTATTATATGATCTTATTTTTTAAATAGTTATGGATAGAGAGAAGTTTGGCAAGAATATAAAAACAATTAAACAGAGATGATCTAAATTTTTTTCCTTTTGCTTAATATCAATTGTTTCTAAATCTTTCCTAATGATCATATGTTACTAGTATAATAGTCAAGGGAAAATAAACTTAGTGACACAAAAAATGAGTATAAGATTTTAAAAGCATCACTCAAAATTATTTTATGTTTTATAAATATAAATTAAAAATAATTTTGTGACTTGCTCTCTTGGAAAGGTCATAATCATGTCATTTAATTACATCACCTGGTACAGAGGATGGTTTAGAAACATAAAGGTTAGTGCTTGCTTACAAAAGTGAAAGTCCCCACTTCTTGCACTTGCTTGTTGTCCAGGCCTTTCAGTTACAGCCACCAGATCATGGCATTTACACGTCCCTGGGCACATGAAACTCTGGATGAGTTTCTCTTGGCCCGGCCTACAGAAGCTTAGACAAGAGTTGCCACAGAAGCACTAAAACAATAGAAAGTGATGCTGTGGGCATCCCAGGGGGAAATTAATGCTAGATTGAAATGCATTTTTTACATCACTGATTTTCCCTGTTGATTGAGTCCTGTTTATCTCATTTGGTAGATCAGCCTCGAAGTGCATGAACTATTCGTGGCTCATTAGTTTCCAATAGATTGATTTTGCTAGGATTGCGAATTGGCCATTTTAAATGGCAGCCAGGAGAACACGACTCTGGCTCAAACCCCAGGACAGAGGCGCCTGGAACAATACTGGCCACCACAGCCACCACCACCGGAAAAGAGACCAGAATCCTGTTCTGAGGCCTCTAGGACAACACTGCCTTAAATCCTTCTGCAGCCAGGCAGGATAAAATATTAGCTTATAAGGAAGCAAACGTGGGCCATCTCTGCTCTCTTGTCTTTTTCTCTCATATATCCTCCTTGGTTTCTCCCTCTTCTCTCCCTCTAACCCTTCTCTCTCACCTTAGCCTCCTCTTCAAAAGTAGGAAAAATAAATAAAATTTTTAAAAGAAAATAGATAAACAAATTTGAGGACTAGTTTATAAAATGGTCAATGCTGAACTGCTTACAATGCAATGATTAGAGAGTATAGCAGATACATACAGATTACTTTATAAGATTAGAAGGAAAAAGCAATCCAACTGCAGAGTGGGAGCTCTGGGAGGTGGGAATATGGGGGGTTTTAGTTTTTCTTTCTTTAAACATTTCCACATTTTCCAACTTGCATAAAATGGTTAGTAGTACATTTGTACTCAGATTTTTTTAAAATAAAAAACATAAATAAAAGACAACATACATAAGTTAATAAACTGGTCCATGGCTTTCATTCAGCAAGGTATGTTGGTCTGGATTCTGCCAATTAAAAGTAACGGAAACCTAATTCAAGCTAGTTGATGTGGGGAAAAAAAGGAATTTGTTGGCTTAGTAATTAAAACAGCATGTGTCAACCCGGCTTTAGGCACAATTTCATCTCGGTGTCTGAGAGATGTTATCAGGTCTCTGTGTTCTGGTCTCTGTCGGCTTCTCTCTAGGTGTTGGCCTCATCCTCTCTATTACAGGCCAACTTCTTCTACCTAAGGGGGAAATTGGTGACCCCAGATTCATACTTCTCCACTTCTGAGATCAAGAAATGGGAAGTCGGGCGGGCCACGGTGGCTCATCAGGCAAGAATGCTTGCCTGCCATGCCAGAGGACCCGGGTTCGATTCCCTGTGCCTGCCCATGTTAAAAAAAAAAAAAAAAAAGAAATGAGAAGTCTTTCCCCTCTAGCTTCAGTTTGACTAAAACCAGGGAAAGACTGAGGTTGGATCAGTTGGGGTCCCAGATGATGATCAACCCTGGGGATGCAGGAGGAGAGGGAGAAAGCTGAAAAGCACACAAGTAAAAAATGTTCCTAAGACACAGCCATCTCCCCTGCACAACAATTTGCTCTACTTAAAAAGCTTAGACAAGCATAAGAAAAAGATTAAAAAAAAAAAAAAAGGTAAAAGGATAAAGAACAGTTCACTGCAATAAATAAAAGATGGCACGTAGTAGGGCATGGTGAATTATCCAACCTTGGCATAGACAATATAAGTCCTAGAACAGTGGAATTCAGAAAAGTAATTCAGGGTTGGAATGACCTGATAAAACTTCACGGAAGACAATGCGTATGAACTAGGTCCAGAAGGATGGTGTGGTTTGGAGAACAGATAGAAATGGGAATGTCAGTCCAGAATGAGAGAATGAGGGAATGAGGTGTTCTAGTTTGCTAGCTGCCAGAATGCAATATACCAGAAATGGAATGGCTTTTTAAAGGGGGAATTTAATATGTTGCTAGTTTACAGTTCTAAGGCTGAGAAAATGTCCCAATTAAAACAAGTCTATAGAAATGTCCAATCAAAGGCATCCAGGGAAAGATACCTTGGTTCAAGAAGGCTGATAATATTCAGGGTTTCTCTTTCATCTGGAAAGGCACATGGCGAACACAGTCACAGTTTCTCTCTCGGCTGGAAGGGCACATGATGAGCAAGGCATCATCTGCTACTTTCTGTTTCATGAAGCTCCCCGGTAGGCATTTCCCTTCTTCATCTCCAAAGGTCACTGGCTTGTGGGCTCTGCTTCTGGCTATGTCATTCTTCTCTAATCTCTCTGAATCTCCTTCTTTCTCCAAAATGTTTCCTCTTTTATAGGACTCCAGAAACTAATCAAGACCCACCCAAATGGGTGGAGACATGTCATCACTTAATCAAATTTAACAACCACTCTTGATTAAATCATATCTCCAGGGAGATGAT
Organism: Tamandua tetradactyla; assembly: GCF_023851605.1. Classification (NCBI taxonomy): domain Eukaryota; kingdom Metazoa; phylum Chordata; class Mammalia; order Pilosa; family Myrmecophagidae; genus Tamandua; species Tamandua tetradactyla. The sequence goes on from NC_135339.1 coordinate 56,713,749, forward strand.
AATAGGAATTATTCTGCCTTTATGAAATGGGATTTAGATTAAAATATGACTTTTCTAGGGGACATACATCCTTTCAAACAGCACATGAGGGAATGGACTGTGCAAGGTCATGGAGTTGGTCAAGTGTAAGGTGTGCAAGGTCAAAATAAAGGGTTTAGGAATGTGAGTAGGTTTAGGCATAAGGCTAGAGATGTTAATTGGGGCTGTAATAGAGTGGGCCTTGAAAGCTAAACTTGTGATTTTTGAATCTGGAGTCTTTATCCAGTACCAGTCATTATCTGGTAGCTGGTAAGGAGACACCAAAGGTTTTTAAACAGGGGAGTGGTCTGTTACAGGGAGGTGGCATGTAAGGACAGCCTGACTGGTGGCAGCAGTAGGGGGAACTGGAGCTGAGATCAGCCAGTGGAGAGGTTACTGCAGTGGTGCAGGTGTAAGGCAATAAGGGCTGAACTGGGGAGATGACTATGGGGAGTGGGAAGGAAAGACATTTCATTATTCATTCATTCATTCACCAAATATTTTTTGTAATTGCTAAGAGCGAGGCGCCATGCCAGATACGGAGGTTGTGCTTGTGAAGGAAGATGTGGAGAGACTTGCATTCTACTGGGACACAAGGTCCTATGCAGAAGGAAACCAAAGATCACCCCACAGATGATTTAGGGTGATGGTGTTATCATTCATCTGTAATTAGCTGCACTGAATTAAATATATATGAATGTGGTTAAAAGGGGGAAACTTTAGGTTATATATATATATATGTTTCTAGAATAAAAGTTTTAAAAAACATAGGGCTGTAAACATAAACATGAACCCCAATATAAACTATGGACTATAGTTAATAGTACAATTATGATACCATTCTTTCATCAATTGTAATGAAGATACCATACTAATGCAAGGTGTTAATAATAGGGAGGTATATCGGAACTCCAATTTCTGTATGATTTTTCTGTAAACCTACAACTCCTCTAATAAAAAATGCTATTAAAATTTTTTTAAAAGATAGAAAGAGATAGGAAAGTCAGGAGAAAGAGCTAGTGTGGAAATCTAAGAGCAAATAATTCTGAATTTGGTTTGATGAGCCAGCAGGACAAACAGAAGGAAGTACCCTGTAGGCAGGTCGGATTGCAGGGCTTGAGCTGGAGAGGGAAATCGAGGCAGAAGGTAGAGACCCCGGTACCTCTGCAGAGGAGGACTTCAAATCCACAGGAGCACTATGAATTGGGAATGTCTGAGCCTGCCTGATTTAACTTCACAGGGTGGAGGGTGGGAGACGTGGGGCAGGGTGGAGTTTTCTTGGCCTGCTCTCTGTGTGTCAGGAATGATACAGACCTGATACAAACCTCCTGCCTACTGAGATTCATGACACTATGGGCCCATTGCATCACACACACGTTGGGATAATTTTTTTAGAATTTTCTTATTGAAAGACTCTCTTCTGGCTCCCCTTTTACCTCTGGTTTGAATACTGTTCTTCCCCTTCTCAGCTAGGAAAGGGTATACTGTAGCCAGATGGTAAATTGTGAACAGAAATAAACTCTGCTCACATGTAGCAAGTATATTTATATCCAATCCCATAATATCACTGCAGGCATAATTATAGCCAATCCCATAATTGCATTGCGGGTATCAGGCATCAAAAACCAACCAAATGCGCCGTGGAGACCAAGGAGATATGGCTGTTTGGACGGGGGCTGCCGGCCCAGCGGCTCCTCCTGCGAGATGAGTGGATGGGAGCAGGGCAGAGCTGTCTGGAGATTAGCAAGGGCCCTGCCACATGAACACAAGCCTCCCGAAGGTGGGGAGGGAGGGGATAATTTCAAAGGGAACAGTTCAAATTCCCATTTCAGTAGTACTTCATGCTCAACATATTTTACTTTTTTTTAAATTATAAAATCAGTGCTTATTCATTAACAAGATACAGGAAATATGGGAAATCATCCATAATCCCACAATCCAAAATTATCATTATTAACGTTGTTCTGTTATTTGCCATCTCAGTGTTTCATTTTATGTGTATCGTGTAAATAAAGTTTTATATCTTCTTTTTGAACTTAAACCATGCATATGTCCCCATAACATTAAGATGTATTGCCAAACATTGTTTTGAAAACTTAAAAATAGATATTTCCTGAATGGAATCATACAAACTTTTTATTGTGGTATATTCTTAAAATGAAATACTATGTAACAGTTAAAATGAAAAAACTAGAGCTTCATCTATCAACACAATTTTATTTATTTATTTTTTTATATTGGTAACATCTAAATAACATGAAATTTGCCATTTTTACCATTTTCAGGGTATAAATTAGTGGCATTAATTGCATTTACAATGTTATGCTACCATCAAAACCTCCATTATCAAACATTTTTCATCACCCAAAGCAGAAACTGTCTACCCTTTAAGCAGTAACTCTCCCTTCCCCTTCCTTTGTGCCCTTGATAACCTCTCATATATTTTCTTTCTCTATGAATTTATTTAGTTTAGATATTTCTTGAATGGAATCATACAATATTTGTCCTTTTGCACCTAGCTTATTTTACTCAGCTTGATATCTTCAAGGTTCATCCATGTTGTCACATATATCAGAACTTCATTCCTTTTCGTGGCTGAATAATATTCCAGTGTGTGTGTGTGTGTGTGTGTGTGTGTGTGTGTGTGTACGCATACAAGTGTGTATACCACATTTTGTTTATTCATCTCATCTCTTGATGGACACTTGGGTTGTTTCCACCTTTTGGTTATTGTGAATAATGCTGCTATGAAGATCAGTGTACAGTGATCTGTTTGAGTCCCTACTTTCAGTTCTTCGGGTTATATACCTGGGGTCAATGCAGTTTTTGAGAAGTTAAAAGATGAAAAGCAATACTATATATTATTTGTGTCCACAGAAATATAGCAAAAATACAGAAAAATAGATGAAAGGAATTTCCTCTGAGGAGGGAGGAAAGAGGTTGAAATTGGGAGGTACAAGAGGTTTTAATTGTTTCTATATTTTGTTATTTCTCTTAAAAAATGAACTGAAGCAAGTACATCAAACTCTTACGAATTTTTAAATCCATGACATGAGGGTTCATTATATTCTCTGTGTTTTCTGCATGTTTGAAATATTGTAGAATGAATTATTTTTAAATTAAACATTTTAAGCCATTTATAATGAAGAAAATAAAAATCACCAGTATTTTCACTAATAGTGAACCAGTAGCTTCACTATTTTGTGATAATGACTATTAACCAAGCGCACAATTTATCCTTTTTACATATAAATGGGATCATAGTATGCTAAATAATTATACATATAAAGTTTATGATCTTACCTTTTTTTCACTCACTTTGTCTTATAAACCCCATGCAACTCAGGATTTTTTAAAATAACATTTAAGGCCTGCAAAAATGTTTTGTGGTTTGAAATATTACATTAGTATTACATCAGGAAGTTAACCAAACTTTTATTGTTGAACTTTTAGACTGTTTTCACTTGTGTCAGGTATTGTTTTCTGACATTGGGAATCCACCCTAAACTAGAAAAGGCTCTTGAGATCTCCAGAGGACAAGGGTTCTTCAGCTCTCTATGATATGAATCCCTTGTATACCATGCTCGATGTTAACAATGAGCTTCTTAGAGTCAAGGGCACGTTTTAACCTCTTTTCCTCCCCTCCACATTACAGGTGCTTGATAACATGGACTAAGTTCCTTAGTCTCTAGGGAAATTTCCAGATCACAAAGGGGGCTGACTTCTTAAAGAGCTTGTTTCAGAGAGCACCAGGAATTAAATAACACAATCAAGATGGCAAAAAGAAACCCTAAGTTTTAGAGCAGACTGCATCGGTGCCATGAAGGTCTGGGACGTGGGGTCTGGGTAGGGAAGAGACGTGGGCATGTCTGCAGAGAGGCGCTGGGAGTGCAAAGTGAGAACTTTGGAGAGCTAATTGCCCTCATGTTCACCACAATCCTATGACTGGAGTTTTGTACGGGCAGAGGAAGATTTGAGGCTTCCCTGAAAGCCTTTTCTTTGTTTTTTCCTTTCTTTTCTTTTTCAAGCCAGTTTATGAAACTGAGAACATGGGATCTGGTATGGGGCTTCTGGTTCCAGCTCAGCCTCTCTCCGACTCTGACATATTGGGAAAATGAGTAAGCCCTGATGGCTTCAGCTCCAAAATGGAGATTCAAGAGCATGACCTTAAAGAGATGCTGAGAAGATTAAGTAAGGCACTAAGCAAAGTGCTCGCACCTAGTAGGTGCCCAATAAATGTTAGTTATAATGACAACAATAATTAAAGCTTAGCACCTAATCATTAAAAAAGCAAGTTGGTCAGTCAGCAAGAACATGAGATTGCCAAGCCAAGAAGAAAGTCAGAGCGATTCTCTCACTTTCCTTCCAGAGAAAGGCCCAGTACCTTTCATAATGTCAGGCGTGGCCTGGATTCAAATGGGCAGGGAACTGTCAGTACAGGAAATGGAAATACCCTGTTATATTATTCAAAAGTAATTTGGGCTACTTTAGTGATTTTTGCAAACTACCTGCGCACTACCATGTTTTTATGTGGATCCTCATGTGTAGACATTGCCAGCTTGTATCTTTTGTTTGATTGCTAAATCCAACCATTACAGATGGATTTTCAAATGGATACATGACTTTCAAAGTCACCTAGTTATTCTTCCTACCCAACGGGTAAGGGGTTTCTATAGCTAATATCCCTTACACATTCTCATCTAGTCCAGGAGCCATCCTGAGTTCCTCTCTTTCCTTCAGTCATTCCCAAGCAAACCTTGTCGATTATATCTTCAAAACAGACCTTAAACCTCCCCTCTTACTCTGTCGCCACCATGCCATGCCCCTTACAGCAAGCCTCTGCCATCCCTTACATAGACTATGCCCCTACATGGTCTCTAGACTTGCCCTCCTACAGCCTTTTCTCTCCTCTACCCATCCCGACCCCAGGAGCTACTGTATCTTTTTAAGATATAAATTAGATCATGATTCTCTCCCTATCTTAGGGTGAGATAAGGATAATCCTGAGACAAGGATTCATGAGCAAGAGGTTTATTAGAGAAAACACCCCAGGAAAAGCTGTAAGGGAGAGGGGGGAGGGGCGAGCTGGCACAGTGAGACCACAAAAGAGGTCCATGGGAATCTGGGCAGAGCACGGACAGGGTCCATTCCACTTCCCTCCCTTATTTCCTATCTCAGGCCCTTGTTCATTTCCTTTATAACATACGTCCTTATTTATAAATAATTTATGTAACTATTGTCTGTATACTTGTTTATTATCTGTTTTCCTTGCTAATATGAAATCTCCAGGGCTATAGTGAGCAAATTTGTACTGTTGCCTTTTGTACTCCAGTCCCTAGAATAAAGATGGCACATTATGAATTCCCCATAACAATTTGTAAAATGAACAAACCTTGGTTTGGATGCCTTCGATGATGGGGATCTTCTACAGCATAAAGCCACTCATTCCATTTCAGAAAACCCTAACTGAAAGTATTGAGCTGAACTGAATTCTGTTTCTGGGTCACTTCCATCATGTTTCTCCTCTCTGGAACTACTCAGGGGACTCTCTTCCCTGTCAGTCACTGCAATATCCATGTCCCACCTTTTCCTCATTCAGATTCATCAGCCCCAGCTCCTACAAAAGTTCCTCATTTGACGTAGACTTTACACCGAAGTTCACTAGTCTCACAAAACTCTTTTTACCTACTCACACAGTGTATAGCAATCCTTCCACAACAATGCTGAAAACACCCACTCTTGGAAGGTAAACTGGGTTAAACCAGATGAGAATCTGGCTGAACAAAGCTGAAGATTCTAGAGTCAGCAAATCTAGGTTTGAATCCCAGCTGCATCTATGATTGAATGACTGATCTTGGGCAAAATACTTGATTCCTTTAAACCCTAGTTTCTTCATCTGTAAGTGAAAAAAATAAAAGCAGCTATGTGACAGAGGTGTTCTCAGGACAATGAGTGTAAAGCACTAAGCAGAGTCCCTGGCACATCCTTAAGGTTCAAAGTTTGCCCTAACTTCATCTTTGACATAATGGCTCTTCATATATCTTCAAGCTACTTTTTCCCAGTCAAAACCTCCTGCTAACCCTGCCCTATCTCAGACACCTTTCTATATACCTTCTGTCATGATAAGGCTTCCCAGGTCTTGTATCCAGATGTTTTCCTGGTTATTATTTCTTCCATTTTCTTAGCTTCACTCTCCATATCAGGATTCTTCCTCTCAAGTCTACTCCTAGCTACTCATCCAAGAATCTACCACATACCCATTCTCCCTTCCTCTTTTACTTGTCATTCTTGCTCACTTAACTTTTCTTTCTTACTCATTGTTTTTTGTCCTGCCACACCTTTATTTATGGCATAGAAACTCTAGACAGTAACAGTCTCTCTTTTTAAAATGTCTCCCCTTCTGTTCTGCTTCCTGCTTTGGCTCCAGATAATCTAGAGGAAATGATCAACATGATGACAGCAAAATAGGTACATGCTAGTCCTCTGACCCCATAGGCACCTTAAAGCAACAGGCCATTTACCTGCTATTCCTTGCTATAAAATGGAAAGATTGGAGAGGAAGTCATCAGCAGGATGACCACAGTACCAGGAAGGAGAAACAGGGAGCTCTCTTTCCCTCTCATCTATGTGCTATGCTTCTCATTTCTTTCTCTTGCCCATCATGTTAGTAAAGCACTTCAGTACAATGATACTGTCTGTCTTGTTCCAATATTGAATAGAAATGCTTCTATTATGTCATTAATTATTTTTCTAGGTTTTGTGCTATATAGCCGTCAATCAAATCGGGGGAATTCTCTTCTATACCTAGTTTGCTAAGCTTATAGAATTTGTGGCATATACCATAAATTCTATTTGTGATGAGCCTTGAGTTTCTAGGTGATGAGCCTTGAGTTTCTAGGTATAATGGAGCACTGAATATCAGAGAAGCAGTGTGATAAGTAGGTTGGCCTAGGAAGTACCCCGGGTATATCAGAAGAAAGAATTGAGGCCATGAAGGCAGACGGGAGGATGGTGGCGTGTCCTGTCCCGAAGGACTATCGTGGGGCTGATAATCATTCCTCACACTCTGTGCTCAATACTGACTGAGATGATGTAATTCAAAGACTCTGCTGGACTTTTGAGCATAGTAATGCAAAACTTTTTTCCTAATTAAAATAAACAACTATGGACTTTCAAGATGCTTTTGGGTTAAAATTGGAGCAGATAACTGAAACCTCATCCTTTTTCACGTGAAAGGCATTTCAAAGTGGATATGATCCTGGCTTTCCATTCCAATCAGCTGCTCTGAAAGCCACTTCTTGTTCTTGCTGTGGGCAGATCAAACTTCTTTGTCTCTCTGATGGAAATTCAGGAAGGAAACCAAATAATTCCCAAAAGAGACAAGAGTTGACCACAGTACCGTCCAAAAGAGCTTTTAAAGATTTCAATCTTGCATGTGAGGACATTGGCAACCGCGGTTGGTTGCTTGCTCTGCATGTTCAGCTTGACAGGAGGCTTGGGAGGAAGACGTGGTTCTGCATTGTGACAGGGAAATCTTTTTGATGGAGAAAAGATTCCAAGTGAAACATTGCTGAGGTGCACCTTAATGCTGGAAAATTTTCAGTAAAAGTGTTTGTGATTAGCATCCAAAATCAAGCATTCATTTACAGACAGTTATCAGTAAACAACTTGCATGCAGTGTGAGGCGGTGAAAGGAAGGACGGTCTAACATTAAAATTACCCAGTATGGGAGAGTGTCAAGATGGCAGCTTAGCGAGGTGTGGGATTTAGTTTGTCCTCCAGAACAGCTACTAAATAGCCAGGAACAGTACAGAACAACCGCTGGGGCCATGTCAGTGACCAGACACACAGTGTACCCCAGTCTGCACCAGCTGGACCGGCTGTGAGCCCCCCCAGAACCATGAGTTCCCCTAGCTGTGGCAGACGGTGCCCCTCCCCAACAGGCTGCTTCCCAGAGGGGAAAGGAAAGAAACTTTACCAGCAGCAGGGGCTGAGCGCAACTAAGCTCCAGTTGTGGAATTAATTCACAAATTCTGACTACTAAAAGTAGGCCCCCAGCTCAGCTGAACCTTGAGTCAAAGTGGAGGCTGCTGATTTTTGCCCTGGTGCCAAGGGGGCAGGGCTGATGGAAAAAGAAAAAAGAAAAAAAAGAAACAGAGGTTTTTTGGATTGGATAGCACATAATACTTGAAAGGGTCTCGGCCCTGAAGGAAAGGAGGGGACATATAGGATCTGAAGGTACACAAAGCAACATACCAACTTATGGTCTTGATGGGCAAATCTGAGGAATGGGGGGTCCTGCATTTTCTCTTTCTTTTTTGTGGCTGTGTTTATAAGGCTTGACTGCCTTTGGATATAGCAGCAGGGCTTCTCATGCCCCAACTGCTCCAGGCACAGGCAGAAACAAGCTTGTTTGAGAGCTTGTCTGGAGCCTGTGCCTTCCATAGGGGAGGAGTGAGGCCCAACTCAGGTGGAATCCCTCCCTCAAGGAATTCAGACCCCAGGGTCTGGAAAATTGAAGCTATTAAAACCAGCTTACAACCTCTCCTCTGTCTCCACTACACCCCCAGCAGGGAGAGTCTGCTGAAGTTAAAGGTTCCACATCACCTTATGCTGGTGGGACCTGCAGGCAGACAAGCACCTCATACTGGGCAGGATAGGAAAAACACAGAGTCCAGAGACTTCATAGGAATCTTTCAACCTGCTGGGTCTCACCCTCAGGGAAAACTGATGCAGTTGACTCTTTCCCCCTGACAGGAAGCCAGTTGGGTGGGAAAATCTGGCTGGGGTCTATAATACCTAAGTAGACCTTCCTAAGGCACCATACAGGTAGGGCAAGAAACAGGAACACTAGAACTGAAAAAATTCCCCTCTGTTAAACAAAACCTAAGCAAGTGGTCCAGAATAAGCTGAACTGAATGTCAAAGAACAGATAGACAACAAAGTCATCCAGCAAGAAAATCCTAGGTTAAAAAAAGTTAAAACAATCTCCAGAATAAAATAATTAAGGTAATTAAATGCCTAGACACCAGCAAAAAAAATAACAAATCACACTAGGAAAATTGAAGATATGCTCCAGTCAAAGGAACAAACCAACAATTCAAATGAGATCAGGAGTTTAAACAATTAATTCAGAATGTTCAAACAGACATGGAAAACCTCATCAAAAATCAAATCAATGAATTGAGGGAGGATATAAAGAAGGCGGGGAATGAATGAAAAGAAGAAATCGAAAGTCTGAAAAAACAAATCAGAGAACTTATGGGAATGAAAAGCACAGTAGAAGAGATGAATAAAAAACAATGGAAAACTACAGTGTCAGATTTCAAGAGGCAGAAGATAGTATTAGTGAACTGGAGAATAGAACATCTGAAATCTGACAAGTGAAAGAAAATATAGGGAAAAGAATGGAAAAATATGAGCAGGGACTCAGGGAATTGAATGACAACATGAATTACACAAATATACATGTTGTAGGTGTTCCAGAAGGAGAAGAGAAGGAAAAAGGAGGAGAAAAACTAACAGAGGAAACTTTCACTGAAAATTTCCCAACTCTTATGAAAGACTTAAAATTACAGATCCAAGAAGTGCAGCGTACCACAAACAGAATAGATCCAAATAGATGTATTCCAAGACACTTACTAATCAGAATGTCAGATGATATTCTAAAGAGAAAGAGAGACTCTTGAAAGCAGCAAGAGAAAAGCAATCCATCACATACAAGGGAAGCCCAATAAGACCAAGCATAGATTTCTCAGCAGAAACCATGGAGGTGAGAAGACAATGGGATGATATATTTAAATTAAAAGAGAAAAACTGCCAACCAAGAATTCTATATCCAGCAAAATTGTTCTTCAAAAATGAGGGAGAGACTTCCGGAGAAGATGGCGGCTTAGTAAGACGCGCGGGTCTTAGTTCCTCCTCCAGAAAAGCAACTAAAGAAACAGAAACAATACGAAACAGCTCCCGGAGTCACGACAGAGACCAAAAAGACAGCGTACCCCATTCTGGAACGGCTGAACGGGCAGGGAGAATCTGCTGCGGTGAGATACCCAAGGGGCGCGCGTTTTCCCGGCCGGGGCGGCTGGCGACTGGGGTCCCCTCCACGCACCTGGCTCCCCGGTCTGACTGGGAACGTTGGATAGCGGGGCCCTCCCGTCACGCTTGGCGTTTCGGGCCAGCTGGGCAATTAGGACCGGCACTCTCCCAAGCCGCGGCGGCCAGCGACCCCCGCCTCCACGCGGTTTCCCGGGCCGACTGCCGTGCAGACAGACGAGCGCCACGAGCGCCACCTACTGGGCAGGAAAAGAAAAACAGAGCCCAGAGATTTCACAGAAAAACCTTTCAACCAGCTGGGTCCCACACCCAGGGAAATCTGATCAAATGCCCAGACACCAGCAGAAAATAATGGATGACGCTCGGAAAATTGAAGATATGGCCCAGTCAAAGGAACAAACCAATAGTTCAAATGAGATACAGGAGCTGAGACAACTAATGCTGAATATACGAACAGAAATGGAAAAACTCTTCAAAAACCAAATCAATAAACTGAGGGAGGACATGAAGAAGACATGGGCTGAACAAAAAGAAGAAATAGAAAATCTGAAAAAACAAATCACAGAACTTATGGGAGTGAAGGACAAAGAAGAAAAAATGGAAAAAACAATGGATACCTACAATGGTAGATCTAAAGAGACAGAAGCTACAATTAGCGAACTGGAGGATGGAACATCTGAATTCCAAAAAGAAACAGAAACTATAGGGAAAAGAATGGAAAAACTTGAGCAGGGGATCAGGGAACTGAATGACAATATGAAGCGCACAAATATACGTGTTGTGGGTGTCCCAGAAGGAGAAGAGAAGGGAAAAGGAGGAGAAAAACTAATGGAAGAAATTATCACTGAAAATTTCCCAACTCTTATGAAAGACCTAAATTTGCAGATCCAAGAAGTGCAGCGCACCCCAAAGAGAATAGACCCAAATAGGCGTTCTCCAAGACACTTACTAGTTAGAATGTCAGAGGTCAAAGAGAAAGAGAGGATCTTGAAAGCAGCAAGAGAAAAACAATCTGTCACATACAAGGGAAACCCAATAAGACTATGTGTAGATTTCTCAGCAGAAACCATGGAAGCTAGAAGACAGTGGGATGATATATTTAAATTACTAAAAGAGAAAAACTGCCAACCAAGACTCCTATATCCAGCAAAATTGTCCTTCAAAAATGAAGGAGAAATTAAAACATTTATAGACAAAAAGTCACTGAGAGAATTTGTGACCAAGAGACCAGCTCTGCAAGAAATACTAAAGGGAACACTAGAGTCAGACACGAAAAGACAGAAGAGAGAGGTATGGAGTAAAGTGTAGAAAGAAGGAAAATCAGATATGATATATATAATACAAAAGCCAAAATGGTAGAGGAAAATATTATCCAAACAGTAATAATACTAAAAGTTAATGGACTGAATTTCCCAATCAAAAGACATAGAATGGCAGAATGGATTACGACCCAGCAATACCACTGCTAGGTATCTACTCAAAGGACTTAAGGGCAAAGACACAGACGGACATTTGCACACCAGTGTTTATAGCAGCACTATCTACAATTGCAAAGAGATGGAAACAGCCAAAATGTTCATCAACAGACGAGTGGCTAAACAAACTGTGGCGTATACCTACGATGGAATATTATGCAGCTTTAAGACAGACTAAACTTATGAAGCATGTAATAACATGAATGGACCTAGAGAACATTATGCTGAGTGAGTCTAGCCCAAAACTAAAGGACAAATACTGTAAGGTCCCACTGATGTGAACCGACATTCGAGAATCAGCTTGGAATATATCATTGGTAACAGAGACCAGCAGGAGTTAGAAACAGGGTAAGACAATGGGTAATTGGAGCTGAAGGGATACAGACTGTGCAACAGGACTAGATACAAAAACTCAAAAATGGACAGCACAATAATACCTAAGTGTAATGTAACTATGTTGGAACACTGAATGAAGCTGCACCTGAATATGGTTTTTTGTTGTTTGTTTGTGTGTTTGTATCTTTTGTTTTTGTTTTTTTTCTTTTTCCTTTATATATATATATATTATTAGTATTATTATTTTAATTCTCTTCTCTATATTAACATTCTATATCTTTTTCTGCTGTTTTGCTAGTTCTTTTCCTAAATCAATGCAAATGTACTAAGAAATGATGATCATACATCTATGTGATGATACTAAGAATTACTGAGTGCATGTGTAGAATGGAATGATTCCTAAATGTTGTGTTAATTTCTTTTCTTTTTTTTGATTAATAAAAAAAATTAAAAAAAAAAATCAGGGAGAAATTAAAACATTTTCAGACAAAAAAATCACCAAGAGAATTTGTGACCAAGAGACCAGCTCTGTGAGAAATAATAAAGGGAGCGCTAGAGGCAGATATGAAAAGACAGGAGAGAGACATGTGGAGAAGAGTGCAGAAATGAAGACTATCAGTAAAGGTAAAAAGAAGAAAAATTGGATATGGCATATAAAATCCAAAAGGCAAATGATAGAAGAAAGTACTACCTGTACAGTAATAACACTGAATGTTAATGGATTAAACTCCTCAATCAAAAGACATAGACTGGCAGAATGGATTAAAAAACAGGACCCATCTATATACTGTCTACAGGAAACACATCTTAGACCCAAGGATAAACATAGGTTGAAAGTGAAATGTTGGGAAAAGATATTTCATGCAAATAACGATCAGAAAACAGCGGGAGTAGCTATACTAATATCAACACATTAGGCTTCAAATGTAAAACAGTTAAAAGAGACAAAGAAGGACACTATGTATTAATAAAAGGAACAATTCAGCAAGAAGACATAACAATCAAATATTTATGCACCAACCCAGAATGCTCCAAAATACATGAGGCAAACACTGAAAAGAGAAATACACACATCTACCATAATTGTTGGAGATTTAAATTCCCCACTCTCATCAATGGACAGAACATCTAGACAGAGGATCAATAAACAAACAGAGAATTTGAATAATACAATAAATGAGCTGGACTTAACAGACATTTATAGAACATTATACCCATGACAGCAGGATACACCTTTTTCTCAAGTGCTCATGGATCATCCTCAAGGATAGACCATATGCTGGGTCACAAAGCAAGTCTCAATAAATTTTAAAAGATTGAAATCATACAAAACACTTTCTTAGATCATAAAGGAATGAAGTTGGAAATCAATAATAGGCAGAGTGCCAGAAAATTCACAAATATATGGAGGCTCAACCACACACTCTTAAACAACCAGTGGGTCAAGGAAAAAATTACAAGAGAAAACAGTAAATATCTCAAGGCAAACGAAAATGAAAACACAACATATCAAAATTTATGGGATGCAGCAAAGGCAGTGCTAAGAGGAAAATTTATTGCCCTAAATACCTCTATCAAAAAAGAAGAAAGGGCAAAAATCAAGGAATTAACTGTCCACTTGGAAGAACTAAAGAAGGAACAGCAAATTAACCCCAAAGTAAGCAAAAGGAAAGAAATAATGAAGATTAGAGCAGAAATAAATGAAATTGAGAACAAGAAAACAATTGAGAAAATGAATAAAACCAGAAGTTGGTTCTATGAGAAAATCAATAAAATTTTTATTGATTAGTGAGGTTTACAAAAAGAGAGAGGATGCAAATAATAAAATCAGAAATGGAAGAGGAGACATAACCACTGACCCCACAGAAATAAAGTAATGAGAGGATAGAACAAACAACCTTATGCTAATAAACTCAACAAAGTAGATGAAATGGGCAACTTTCTAGAAAGGCATGAACAACCACCTTTGACTCGAGAAGAAATAGATGACCTCAAAAAACCAATCACAAGGGTGGGCCACGGTGGCTCAGCAGGTAAGAGTGCTTGCCTGCCATGCCCGAGGACTCAGGTTCAATTCCCGGTGCCTGCCCATGTAAAAAAAAAAAAAAACAATCACAAGTAAAGAAATTGAATCAGTCATTAAGAAGCTCCCTGAAAAGAAAAGACCAGGACCAGATGGCTTCACATGTGAATTCTACCAAACATTCCAGAAAGAATTAGTACCAATCCTGCTCAAACTCTTCAGAAAAATTGAAGAGGAAGGAAAGCTACTTAAATCATTCTACAAAGCCAACATCACCCTCATGCCAAAGCCAGACAAAGATATCACAAACAAAAAATCTACAGACCAATCTGTCTAATGAATATAGATACAAAAATCCTCAAGAAAATTCTAGCAAATCGAATCCAGCAGCACATTAAAAGAATTATATATCATGACAAAGTAGGATTCATCCCAGGTATGGAAGGATGGTTCAACATAAGAAAATCAATTAATGCAATACACCATATCAATAAATCTAAAGCAGAAAAAATACATGATCATCTTGGTTGATGCAGAAAAGGCATTTGAAAAAATTCAACATCCTTTCCTGTTGAAAACACTTCAAAGGATAGGAATACAAGGGAACTTCCTCCAAATGATTAAGGTAATATATGAAAAACCCACAGCTAACATCATCCTCAATGGGGAGTAACTGAAAACTTTCCCCCTAAGATCAGGAACAAGACAAGGATGTCTCCTGTCACCACTGTTATTCAACATTGCGTTGGAAATTCTAGCCAGAGTAATTAGACAAGAAAAAGAAATACAAAGCATCAAAATTGGAAAGGGAGAAATAAAACTCTCACTGTTTGCAGATGATATGATACTATATGTCAAAAACCCTGAAAAATCCACAGCAAAACTACTGAGCTAATAAATGAGTAGAGCAAAGTGGCAGGTTACAAGATCAACATTCAAAAATCTGTAGTGTTTCTATATACTAATAATGAACAATCTGAGGGGGAATCAAGAAAAAATTTCCATTTACAATTGCAACCAAATGAATAAAATATTTAGGAATAAATATAACTAAAGAGACAAAAGACCTATACAAAGAGAACTACAAGAAATTGTTAAAAGAAATCACAGAAGACCTAAATAAATGGAAGGGCATACCGTGTTCATGGATTGGAAGACTAAATATAGTTAAGATGTCAATTCTACCTAAATTGAATTATAGATTCAATGCAATACCAATAAAAATCCCCAAAACTTACTTTTCAGAAATAGAAAAAACCAATAACCAAGTTTATCTGGAAGGGCACAGTGCCCTGAATAGCTAAAGGTATCCTGAGAAAGAAAAATGAAGTCAGAGGTCTCACACTATCTGTCTTTAAGGTGTATTATGAAGCTACAGTGGTCAAAACAGCATGGTATTGGCATAGAGACAGATATACTGACCAGTGGAATCGAATAGAGTGTTCAGATATAGACCCTCTCACCTATGGACAATTAATCTTTGAAAAGGCAGTCAAACCAACCCACCTGGGACAGAACAGCCTCTTCATTATTGAATGGTGCCTAGAGAACTGGGTATCCATATGCAAAAGAATGAAAGAGCATTCGTATCTCACACCCTATACAAAAATTAACTCAAAACGGATCAAAGACCTAAACATTATATGTAAGACCATAAAACTGTCAGAAGAAAATGTAGGGAAATATCTTATAAATCTTGTAATAGGAGGCGGTTTCCTAGACCTTACACCTAAAGCATGAGCATTGAAGAAAGAAAGAAAGAAATGGGAACTCCTCAAAACTAAACACTTTTGTGCATCAAAGAACTTCATGAAGAAAGTAAAAAGACAGCCTACACAATGGGAGACAATATTTGTAAACAATATATCAGATAAAGGCCTAGCATACAGAATATATAGAGATTGTTCTCCTCAACAACAAAAAGACAGAAAACCCAATGACAAAATGGGCAAAAGACTTGAACAGACACATCTCAGAAGAGGAAATACAAAAGGCCAAAAGGCACATGAAAAGATGCTTAACTTCCCTGCTATTAGGGAACTGCAAATCAAAACCACAATGAGATACCATCTCACACCCACCAGAATGGCCATTATCAATAAAACAGAAAACAACAAGTGCTGGAGAGGATGCGGAGAAAGAGGCACACTTATGCACTGTTGGTGGGAATGTCAAATGGTACAACTGCTGTGGAAGGCAGTTTGGCGGGTCCTCAGGAAGCTAAATAAAGAATTGCCATATGACCCGACAATACCGTTGCTAGGTATCTACTCAGAGGACATGAGGGCAAGGACACAAATGGACATTTGCACACCAATGTTTATAGCAGCATTATTTACAATTGCAAAGAGATGGAAACAGCCAAAATGTCCATCAACAGACAAGTGGCTAAACAAGTTGTGGTATATACATACGATGGAGGATTATGCAGCTGTGAGACAGAATAAAGTTATGAAGTATGACAACATGGATGGACCTTAAGGACATTATGCTAAGTGAGATTAGCCAGAAACAAAAGGACAAATACTATATGATCTCACTGATATGAACTGACATTAGTGAATAAACTTGGAGAATATCAATTGGTAATAGAGACCATCAGGAGATAGAAATAGGATAAGATATTGGGTAATTGGAGTTGAAGGGATACAGATTATGCAACAGGACTGATCGTAAAAATTTAGAAATGGATAGCAGAATACTACCTAACTGTAATACAATTATGTTAGAAAACTGAACGAAGCTGAATGTGAGAATGATAAAGGGAGGAGGGCTGGGGGCACAAATGAAATCAGAAAGAAAGATGGACAATAAAGGTTGAATGGTATAATCTCGGAATGCCTAGGAGTGTACAATGACAGTGACTAAATGTACAAATTAAAAAATGTTTTTGTATGAGGAAGAACAAAGGAATGTCAATACTGCAGGGTGTTGAAAACAGATGGTAATCAATATTTTAAAAATTTAACTTACGTGTGAGACTAAAGCAAAAATTTTTTATTTGGTACAAAATTATATTTTATATTTTGACTAGTGCAGTTCCTAATATAACTTATGTGAACAGCTTAATGGAATACCATAAGTATGTGGAACCTTGAGTAGGGCATAAGATCTTGGGTAATTGGAGTTGAAGGGATACAGATTATGCAACAGTACTGTAAAATCAGGGTCATGCCCCAATAAATCCCAGAGTGATTTGAACAATGAGGAAAAAAGTATTTGCAAAATCCCCTTGGGGAATGGTGAGAAAGGGGAAAATTCAACTTCCCTAAGTGGAGAATTCTTGATATTCTCACAAGCAGTGTGGACAACCAAAGCAATAGACTGAGCCCCAATCTTGGGGTTTGTTCACATGAAACTTAACCCCACAAAGAATAGGTCAAGCCTACTTAAAGTTAGGCCTAAGACTCACCCCCAAGAGAACCTCTTTTGTTGCTCAGATGTGGCCTCTGTCTCCAGCCAACACAACAAGCAAACTCACCACCCTCCCCCTGTCTACGAGGGACATGACTCCCAGGGGTGTGGACCTTCCTGGCAATGTGGGACAGAAATCCTAGAATGAGCTGAGACTTAGCATCAAGGGATTGAGAAAACCTTCTCAGCCAAAAGGGGGGAAGAGCAAAATGAAACAAAGTGTCAATGGCTGAGAGATTCCAAACAGAGTTGAGAGGTTATCCTGGAGGTTATTCTTACGCATTAAGTAGATATCACCTTGTTAGTCTAGATGTAATGGAGAGGCTGGAGGGAACTGCTTGAAAATGTAGAGCTGTGTTCCGGTAGCCATGTTTCTTGAAGATGATTGTATAATGATATAGTTTTCACAATGTGACTGTGTGATTGTGAAAACCTTGTGTCTGATGCTCCTTTTATCTACCTTATCAACAGACAAGTAAAACATATGGAATAAAAATAAATAATAGGGGGAACAAATTTTAAAATAAATTTAGTAGATTGAAATACTAGTGATCAATGAAAGGGTGGGGTAAATGGTATGGTATGTATGAATTTTTTTCTGTTGTTTTTTTTTTTAATTTTTTTTATTAATCAAAAAAAAGAAAAGAAATTAACACAACATTTAGAAAACATTCCATTCTACACATGCACTCAGTAATTCTTAGTATCATCACATAGATGTATGATCATCATTTCTTAGTACATTTGCATCGATTTAGGAAAAGAACTAGCAAAACAGCAGAAAAAGATATAGAATGTTAATATAGAGAAGAGAATTAAAATAATAATACTAATAAAAAATATATATATAAAAAAAGGAAAAAGAAAAAAACAAAAACAAAAGATACAAACAAACAAACAAACAAACAAACAAAAAACTATATTTCAGGTGCAGCTTCATTCAGTGTTCCAACATAGTTACATTACACTTAGGTATTATTGTGCTGTCCATTTTTGAGTTTTTGTATCTAGTCCTGTTGCACAGTCTGTATCCCTTCAGCTCCAATTACCCATTATCTTACCCTGTTTCTAACTCCTGCTGGTCTTTGTTACCAATGATATATTCCAAGCTGATTCTCGAATGTCGGTTCACATCAGTGGGACCATACAGTATTTGTCCTTTAGTTTTTGGCTAGACTCACTCAGCATAATGTTCTCTAGGTCCATCCATGTTATTACATGCTTCATAAGTTTAGTCTGTCTTAAAGCTGCATAATATTCCACCGTAGGTATACGCCACAGTTTGTTTAGCCACTCATCTGTTGATGGACATTTTGGCTGTTTCCATCTCTTTGCAATTGTAGATAATGCTGCTATAAACACTGGTGTGCAAATGTCCGTCTGTGTCCTTGCCCTTAAGTCCTTTGAGTAGATACCTAGCAGTGGTATTGCTGGGTTGTAATCCATTCTGCCAGTCTATGTCTTTTGATTGGGAAATTCAGTCCATTAACTTTTAGTGTTATTACTGTTTGGATAATATTTTCCTCTACCATTTTGGCTTTTGTATTATATATATCATATCTGATTTTCCTTCTTTCTACACTTTACTCCATACCTCTCTCTTCTGTCTTTTCGTATCTGACTCTAGTGCTCCCTTTAGTATTTCTTGCAGAGCTGGTCTCTTGGTCACAAATTCTCTCAGTGACTTTTTGTCTATAAATGTTTTAATTTCTCCTTCATTTTTGAAGGACAGTTTTGCTGGATATAGAAGTCTTGGTTGGCAGTTTTTCTCTTTTAGTAATTTAAATATATCATCCCACTGTCTTCTAGCTTCCATGGTTTCTGCTGAGAAATCTACACATAATCTTATTGGGTTTCCCTTGTATGTGACAGATTGTTTTTCTCTTGCTGCTTTCAAGATCCTCTCTTTCTCTTTGACCTCTGACATTCTAACTAGTAAATGTCTTGGAGAACACCTATTTGGGTCTATTCTCTTTGGGGTGCGCTGCACTTCTTGGATCTGTAAATTTAGGTCTTTCATAAAAGTTGGGAAATTTTCAGTGATAATTTCTTCCATTAGTTTTTCTCCTCCTTTTCCCTTCTCTTCTCCTTCTGGGATACCCACAACACATATATTTGTGCGCTTCATATTGTCATTCAGTTCCCTGATCCCCTGCTCAAGTTTTTCCATTCTTTTCCCTATAGTTTCTGTTTCTTTTTGGAATTCAGATGTTCCATCCTCCAGTTCGCTAATTGTAGCTTCTGTCTCTTTAGATCTACCATTGTAGGTATCCATTGTTTTTTCCATTTTTTCTTCTTTGTCCTTCACTCCCATAAGTTCTGTGATTTGTTTTTTCAGATTTTCTATTTCTTCTTTTTGTTCAGCCCATGTCTTCTTCATGTCCTCCCTCAGTTTATTGATTTGGTTTTTGAAGAGTTTTTCCATTTCTGTTCGTATATTCAGCATTAGTTGTCTCAGCTCCTGTATCTCATTTGAACTATTGGTTTGTTCCTTTGACTGGGCCATATCTTCAATTTTCCGAGCATCATCCATTATTTTCTGCTGGTGTCTGGGCATTTGATCAGATTTCCCTGGGTGTGGGACCCGGCTGGTTGAAAGGTTTTTCTGTGAAATCTCTGGGCTCTGTTTTTCTTTTCCTGCCTAGTAGGTGGTGCTCGTGGCGCTTGTCTGTCTGCGGGTCCCACCAGTAAAAGATGCTGTGGCTCTTTTAACTTGCCCATATGAATCTCGCAGTCGGCCCGGGAAACCGCGCGTGGAGGGGGGGTTGCTGGCCGCCGCAGCTTGGGGGAGTGCCGGTCCAAATTGCCCAGCTGGCCTGAGAGGCCAAGCGTGGCGGGAGGGCCCCGCTATCCAACGTTCCCAGTCAGACCGGGGAGCCACGTGCGTGGAGGGGACCCCAGTCGCCAGCCGCCCCGGCCGGGAAAACACGTGCCCCTCGGGTATCTCACCGCAGCAGATTCTCCCTGCCCATTCGGCCATTCCAGAATGGGGTACGCTGTCTTTTTGGTCTCTGTCGTGGCTCCAGGAGCTGTTTCATATTGTTTCTGTTTCTTTAGTTGCTTTCTGGAGGAGGAACTAAGACCCGTGCGTCTTACTAAGCCGCCATCTTCTCCGGAAGTCCCACCTTTCTTTTTTAAGGCTCAACTATGCCAGTCCCTTCAACTTTCCTTCAGAGATTTGATTTACTTGCCACCTTCTAAGACTGTTTCAGAGCTGTTTGACACATTACCAGTTGTTTCAATCTTCCCTTTATGACATCTTCCCTTAGCTTTTATTCTCCTCACTCCTCTTGAGTTGTTAGGAGTGAGCCTGAGTAAAGAAGTCAAGCACAGTCAACCCCTGGTTATGGGTTATATGGTCTCACTGATATGAACTGACATTAGTGAATAAACTTGGAGAATATCAGTTGGTAATAGAGACCATCAGGAGATAGAAATAGGATAAGATATTGGGTAATTGGAGTTGAAGGGATACAGATTATGCAACAGGACTGATCGTAAAAATGAGGTAACCCCTGGTTAACCGAGGTCTGGTTGGCCAATTTTCTGTCAGTCATGGTGAAACAAGGCAAAATAAAACAAAAGCAACCACTTAGCAGGAGGAGAATAGCAATCAAAAAATGCCACTGGGTAATTTTTTCTGTTTGATTTTTAAAAATTTTTTTTAATTTAAAAAAAATATAACAACAAACAAACACAAACATTCTTAACATATGATCATTCCGTTCTACATATATAATCAGTAATTCACAATATCATCACATAGTTGCATATTCATTATCATGATAATTTCTTAGAACATTTACATCAATTCAGAGAAAGAAATTAAAAAACAACAGAAAGGACTTCCGGAGAAGATGGCGGCTTAGTAAGATGCGCGGGTCTTAGTTCCTCCTCCAGAAAAGCAACTAAAGAAACAGAAACAATACGAAAGAGCTCCCGGAGCCATGACAGAGACCAAAAAGGCAGCGTACCCCATTCTGGAACGGCTGAACGGGCAGGGAGAATCTGCTGCAGTGAGATACCCAAGGGGCGCGCATTTTCTCAGCCGGGGCGGCTGGCGACTGGGGTCTCCTCCACACACGTGGCTCCCCGGTCTGACTGGGAACGTTGGATAGCGGGGCCCTCCCGCCACGCTTGGCCTCTCGGGCCAGCTGGGCAATTTGGACCGGCACTCCCCCAAGCCGCGGCAGCCGGCAACCCCCCCCTCCATGCGCGGTTTCCCTGGCCGACTGCGAGATTCGGATTGGCAAGTTAAAGGAGCCACAGCATCTTTTACTGGTGGGCCCCGCAGACAGACAAGCGCCACGAGCACTACCTACTGGGCAGGAAAAGAAAAACAGAGCCCAGAGATTTCACAGAAAAACCTTTCAACCAGCCGGGTCCCACACCCAGGGAAATCTGATCAAATGCCCAGACACCAGCAGAAAATAATGGATGACGCTCGGAAAATTGAAGATATGGCCCAGTCAAAGGAACAAACCAATAGTTCAAATGAGATACAGGAGCTGAGACAACTAATGCTGAATATACGAACAGAAATGGAAAAACTCTTCAAAAACCAAATCAATAAACTGAGGGAGGACATGAAGAAGACATGGGCTGAACAAAAAGAAGAAATAGAAAATCTGAAAAAACAAATCACAGAACTTATGGGAGTGAAGGACAAAGAAGAAAAAATGGAAAAAACAATGGATACCTACAATGGTAGATCTAAAGAGACAGAAGCTACAATTAGCGAACTGGAGGATGGAACATCTGAATTCCAAAAAGAAACAGAAACTATAGGGAAAAGAATGGAAAACTTGAGCAGGGGATCAGGGAACTGAATGACAATATGAAGCGCACAAATATATGTGTTGTGGGTATCCCAGAAGGAGAAGAGAAGGGAAAAGGAGGAGAAAAACTAATGGAAGAAATTATCACTGAAAATTTCCCAACTCTTATGAAAGACCTAAAATTACAGATCCAAGAAGTGCAGCGCACCCCAAAGAGATTAGACCCAAATAGGCGTTCTCCGAGACACTTACTAGTTAGAATGTCAGAGGTCAAAGAGAAAGAGAGGATCCTGAAAGCAGCAAGAGAAAAACAATCTGTCACATACAAGGGAAACCCAATAAGATTATGTGTAGATTTCTCAGCAGAAACCATGGAAGCTAGAAGACAGTGGGATGATATGTTTAAATTACTAAAAGAGAAAAACTGCCAACCAAGACTTCTATATCCAGCAAAATTGTCCTTCAAAAATGAAGGAGAAATTAAAACATTTATAGACAAAAAGTCACTGAGAGAATTTGTGACCAAGAGACCAGCTCTGCAAGAAATACTAAAGGGAGCACTAGAGTCAGATACGAAAAGACAGAAGAGAGAGGTATGGAGTAAAGTGTAGAAAGAAGGAAAATCAGATATGATATATATAATACAAAAGCCAAAATGGTAGAGGAAAATATTATCCAAACAGTAATAACACTAAAAGTTAATGGACTGAATTTCCCAATCAAAAGACATAGAATGGCAGAATGGATTACGACCCAGCAATACCACTGCTAGGTATCTACTCAAAGGACTTAAGGGCAAGGACACAGACGGACATTTGCACACCAGTGTTTATAGCAGCATTATCTACAATTGCAAAGAGATGGAAACAGCCAAAATGTCCATCAACAGACGAGTGGCTAAACAAACTGTGGTATATACATACGATGGAATATTATGCAGCTTTAAGACAGACTAAACTTATGAAGCATGTAATAACATGGATGGACCTAGAGAACATTATGCTGAGTGAGTCTAGCCAAAAACTAAAGGACAAATACTGTATGGTCCCACTGATGTGAACCGACATTCGAGAATCAGCTTGGAATATATCATTGGTAACAAAGACCAGCAGGAGTTAGAAACAGGGTAAGATAATGGGTAATTGGAGCTGAAGGGATACAGACTGTGCAACAAGACTAGATACAAAAACTCAAAAATGGACAGCACAATAATACCTAAGTGTAATGTAACTATGTTGGAACACTGAATGAAGCTGCACCTGAAATATAGTTTTTTGTTTGTTTGTTTGTTTGTTTGTATCTTTTGTTTTTTTTTCTTTTTCCTTTTTATATATATATATATATTTTATTAGTATTATTATTTTAATTCTCTTCTCTATATTAACATTCTATATCTTTTTCTGCTGTTTTGCTAGTTCTTTTCCTAAATCGATGCAAATGTACTAAGAAATGATGATCATACATCTATGTGATGATACTAAGAATTACTGAGTGCATGTGTAGAATGGAATGTTTTCTAAATGTTGTGTTAATTTCTTTTCTTTTTTTTGATTAATAAAAAAAAATTTAAAAAAAAGAAAGAAAGGTGATGGGATAAGAGAGGCTGTTTTGTAGCAGGATAAATTAGAACATTTACACACTCCACAAATTCCTTCTGTACTTAGCCAATGGAGGTGTACTAGAAACAGCAAAGGACTTAACTCCAGGAGACCTGGGGTCCCGTCTCACCTCTGCCAACAGAACACCTTCAAGGCCTCGTCCCTCTCTAAGTCTGTTCCTGCCACTCTAAAATTAAAAGGTTAGACCACTTTGGGATTCCCAGCCAAGGCTTGACTATCTTTAAGGTGACACAAAAAAAGAAATGTTTGACTATTTCAAACCATCCCAAAGATATAGGTCATTTAAATTAATACATAATAAATGCATTTCTTTATGAATCAAAATCATTCAAACATGGGGGCTCATGAGGAAAAAGAATAATAAGAGGTGTTTAGTGATAAGAGTTTGGGAACCAGACTATAAGCAACTCCCGAACAGAGATGCTATCTGTTTTGTCTTAGAATCCTTAGTCCCCAGCATGCTTCCTCCCTTGCACATGTGACTGTGATGTGCTCCGTAAATTTCAAATATATACAAACATAGAACACACAATAAACTCCCAGGTACTATTACCTACCTCCAAGTATTATCACTCATAACCAATCTAGCATTTTCTGTCTCTAGAACCTCCCTCCTACAGCTTTTGAGTCAAATCCCATAAATCACCTCGTTTTGCCCATAAATTTGTCAATGGATCTCTCTAAAAGGTAAGTACTCTTCTTTATAAATATAACCAAAATATCATTATATTATGTAAAAATTAACAATATTTCCTTAAATTCCAAAATCAATTCAGTGTTCAAATTTCCCTGATCATGTCATAAAAATAGGTATTTTTTGAACTAGGATCAAAATATTGCAATTGGGTGATATAGATAATGTTTCTTTTTTTTAACTTTTTATTTTGAACTACTTCCAACCTTATAGGACAGTCAAGTAATGCAAATCCCATACAAAGAACTTCAACATACCCCTACAACCCAAGATACCCAGATCCACCTATTATACATTTTGCCATATTTTCCATATCATTCTATCCATCCTTCCATCCATCCATTTATTCATCTCTCTATCTGTCATCTATTTTCTGAACTTTTCAGTGTAAACTGTATACATAATGCTCCTTGAACACTTAATAATCCCATACACATTCCCTAAGAACAAGAATATTCACTTACGTAACCACTATAGGTACAGTTACCAAGTTCAAGAAATTTAGCATTGTTATAAAGCTTATATTCTAAAGCCCAATTTTTCTTATGCCCCAATAATGTCCCTTTGAGGTTTTTCCTCCTCCCTTGCTAGATCCCATCCAATATCATGCACTTCTTTCCATTGTCTTTGTCTCTTAAGTTGCACTTTCTTTTTTTTTAATTGTGAGAAAGAACATATATACAACATAAACTTTCCCATCTTGATGACTCCGGTATACCATTCGATGGGATTAATCATTCACAAAATTGCAGTGCCCTCACCACCTTCCTTTACTAAATGTTTCCCAGCTCCCAAAAGAAACCTTACAGCCATTACACATGAACTCTGCACCCTGCCCTTGGAAATCTGTACTCTAATTTCTGTCTTTATAAGCTTGCATACTTTCTTTATAGCTACATGGAGCTTAAATTGAGCATCCTAAATCTGTAACAATCTTGTTTGCTTTGATACCAACTTAACTTTAATAGTAAAGAATGTAATAGTAAGAATTTAATAATAAAAATGGTCACCTTTCTGTCATTCTGTTACCGGACAAAGGCAGTAGATTCTTTTGCCCTATGCGTTCAAATGACCAATTTCTGAGATACCAGGCTTTCGAAGAGAAAAAAAGTTAGTTACTTAGGCACATAGCAGGAGATCATATGACCTATCAGCCCAAAATCTGTCTCACTGAACTGCAGTCATTCTGATAGTTATATAGCATCAAAAGATGGGCAGAGGGCAGTACTACAGTGGCTCAGTAGCAGAGTTCTCACCTGCCATGCTGGAGACCTGGGTTTGATTCCTGGTGCCTGTCCATGCAAAAAAAATAAGATGGGCAGGTTTTAGGATAATAAGCATGGTGGCCCCAGATGATGTAATTAGTGACGATTTAATTATTTAGCATGCTCAAGTTGATTGCATGCTTAGTCATAGAACTAATTTGTAAGAAAATGGCAGCCTTGATATGATGTGGGTATGATTTTTAATATTGTAATGAAGTATAGGTGATTTATAGGTTAAAGTCTAAGCTACTACACATGTCAGCCAGGCCCATTTTGGTTAGATCCAGTGCTGGTTATCAAGATAACGTTGGACTTGGTGTGGGTTAGTTCTAGACTGGCCCAAGACCCTTTATTAATAAACATTAGGAGCAGTCTTTAATGATCATAAAACTCTAAAGTTGAAAAACTGGGTAACTGGGTACAAATGAAGGTTAATATCAAGTTTTTGACAATCACAGGGGCAGAAGATAAGGGCTATACACTCATTATTAGACATCAGGACAACTGGATTACAGTTCAAAGACTTAGGTATTTTCCTTTGTCTACTCCAGTATATCAGAAAGCAAAAAGGAATATTTATATAAGGATTCAGCAATCAAAATCATTCCTCAAATCCTAATTCATCAGTTACAATTCTTATCACAAATTGCATATTTTTATGAGTCCCAAACCACTGATTATCATTACTTTTTATGCATTTGCCTTTGAGATCTTGTAGGAAATAAAAAGTGAAGTTACAAACCAAAAGTACAACAGTACTGGCATTTATATGTATCCATTTTTTTTTACCTTTACCAGAAATCTATTTCTTCCGGTGGCTTCGATCAGTTGTCTTTTGTCCTTTCCTTTCAGTTTACAGGGCTCTCTTTAGCTCTTGTAGGGCTGATCTAGTGGTAATGAATTCCCTCAGCTTTTGTTTATCTGGGAATATATACATATCTATTTTTTTACTTGGGCATAAAACTGAACCAGGGTCTCTGGCATGGCAGGCAAGAACTCTGCCTGCTGAGCCACAGTGACCCTATTTGGGAATATCTTAATCCCTCATCTTTTAAAGTCAGTTTTGCCAGAGATAGAGTTCTTAGTTGACAATTTTTTGCTTTCAGCATTTTAAATATGTCATCCCACTGCCTTCTTTCCTGCGTAGTATCTGATGAGAAATTGGTATTTAATCCCACGGAGGCTCCCTTGTATTTTGCCTCTCTCTTGTGGCTTTCAGAATTCTCTCTATCTTTGTCATGCAACATTCTGATTATAATATGCAGCAGCATAGCTCTATTGGGGTTTATCCTGTTTGGAGTTCATTGAGCATCTTGGATGTGTGCATTCATGTGTTTCATTAAATGTGGGAAACCTTCAGCCATTATTTCTCTAACTCTTCCCTTTGCCCCTTTCTCTCTTTCTGCAGTTCCCACGATGTGCATATTGGTATGCCTGACGGTGTCCCACAGGTTCTTCTGGCTCTGCTCACTTTTCTTCGTTCTTCCTTCTGCTCCTCAGACCAGATGATTTCAATTCTTATCATCAAGTTGTCTGATTCTTTCTTCTGCCAGCTCCCATCTGCTGCTGAAACCCTCTAGGGAATTTTACATTTCTGTTACTGTGGCCTTTAGCCCTGTTTGTTTCCTTTATATAATTGTCATTTCTCTCTTCATATCCTCTTTGTGTACATCTATTGTTTTCCTGATTTCCTTTAGTTCTTTGTCCATGTTTTCCTTTAGCTCTTAGAGGATATTTTGGATTCATTTTTAAAAATCTGTGTCTGGTATATCCCAAATCTGGTCCTCCTCATTAATGGTTTCTAATGTTTTGATCTCCTCTGTCTGGGCCATCACTTCCTATTCCTTTGTATATTTTGTGACCTTTTGTTGAAACCTGGACATTTTGGTTTTATAATGTGTTATTGCTGGAGTTTAGACTCTGAGGCATCTGTTCCTTAAGCTTCTTGCATCTATCTAGTATGTGATAGAATTTTCCTAGAATGTCAGGAAAAGATGGGGGGGAAAAAACCACCTCGCCCAATCTTTGCAGACTGACCTATGGGAGCTGTTCTCCTTCAGGGTTTAACCATACAATCTCAGTTTAGAGAGTAGCTGCAGGGCAAAGCCTAGGAGTCATCCTGATCCATTTCGCTTATGAAAATTGTCTTGGGCACACACATATGGCCTTAGAAATTCTCCCACTTAGGTGGATAAGAATGTCCCCTCTTTCCTAGGAAACAGTTTACCTATGGTTCCAGGCACTGTACTGTATGTCCCATATCCAGCAAGCAATCCCTTGCCATAGGTGACCACTTGTCAGCTCTCCCACAGCACTCTGCACAAGAGTTCTTTGTGCCATCTTCCATACACATGGCAAGTTCTGGGATAGTGGGTCCTTCAGGCCACCACCAGACAAACGAGCCAGGACATGCATGCTCCCAGTGTGAGCACAGGGGTTACTTTGCCCTGGAAACATGGGCTAGCTCCATGCTGAGCCACTGAAGGATGGGGAAAGTGTAGCCAGGGGCCACCAGAGCCTACTTTAAAGTAGCCTTTCCTTAATTTGGCTCTTGCCCTATTACTGCAGCCCTTTAACTGTTTTCTAGAGCTTTTAGGAAGATATTTCTGCCTGTTCTTTCTGGGTGTTCAAAGCTTCTGTTGGAGGACACAGCAGTGAAGCCTAGAAGCCTTGGTTTCCACTCCACCATCTTGATAGGGATGGGGCTTTTAATCTATAATCTCCCCCACCCCTTGTGATTTACTTGTTGAAGAAAATGGATCATTTTTTTTTAGAGAGTTTTCCACAGTATGGATTGCCTTTCTGTTGTATAATTTAACAAATACTTTGTATTTCCTATAAACTGGTCTTTAGATCAAGAGACTTGATCAGGTTAAGGTTCCACTACTCTGCAAGAATGCTTCTTCGCAGGTGACTTTTTGTATTACCATCAGGAAGTATATAATATTCTATTATCTCTTTTCTTGATATTAGCAGCCACTGATGATCATTGCCTAGATCCTTTATTTAGTTAAGAGTTGCAAAATATCAATGTGCTAATTTCTACCATGTCTTTTTCATTTATTAGTTAGAATGTTCTATAAAGGAAAACTTCCCAGGAACAACTATTTGATTATCCTGACACACAGTTGAAAAAGGAAACACAGATTAAATACTTGGGTTTTTTCCCTTTTATTTATCAGTTTTCAAAATAGTAGGTTGATTCCCTAGTGTCCTTCAAAATATTACCAATGAGAGTTGCTTTTTTTAAAAGTACACTTATGATGTGTCTGGCCCTGGCCCTGTAGGATCGCCAATGTCTTCCAGACCAAAAGAGGGGAAAAATAAAATAAGGCATCAGTGGCCAAGAGAGTTTAAAATAGAGTCAAGAGACTATTCTGAAGGCTACTCTTATGCAAGCTTCAGTTAGAGAGTGCTAAATGCCATGGTTTGCTAAACCCCACTAACATCCCTCCTGTTGACTCTTAAGAACACCTAAGGCTCGAATAAGACTCTATAAAGGTTTCACGCATTAAGTTTGCTTTCCTGGAACCTATAATTCCTGGGAGGTTCCTAGGTCAGCTAAATCCTGAAACCCAGAGGAACCAGCCTCTCCAAGACTATCGATGGATTACATCCCTTTATCCTTTAGTGTTGACATCCATTCTCAACAATGAAAAGTCAGAACAGGCTTTGCCTAAAGATCCCTAAAGATTGGGAGAGGGATCGGAGGAGAGAGAGGAGATATTACAGAGAAAATAGGATTTAATAAACGAGCGGGACTGCTGAGTCACTGTGTTGATGTTTTTTCTTCTTTTGGGGTCTTATAAGAAAGTATTTTTTGTTGGTTTGTTTTTTATTTTATTTTATTTTCATAGGAAAGTTAGGTGACCTATTGAGTGTAGGAGGGAGGCGATGTGTGTGAGTCCAGCTGGTCTCCTCAGGTCAGAGGGTGAGGGCTGAGGCCACCAGTGAGTGGGCTGGGGATGGTGAGGGGGGAATGGAATCCCAGCTTCTGTCCTGGGAAACAGTCTCAAGTTGGCCTCTCAATTTGACTGTAGTAAGTGTCAAGTCAAAACTGTTTCCCCAGATAACGACCTATCTTCCTACCCACCCCTTCTTCCTTACCCTCTGTTCCTCTGCAGGGGTGGTAGAGTTTCTGGAGGTACCTTGAATTGTCTGGAAATGTAGAGTTGAAAAAGTCAGGTGTGGGGGAGGGTAAGCTTCCCACTAACTTCAGTGGAGCTTGAGTGGGTCAGTCCCTATCCTGGTATTGGCTGGATCCAGTCACAACCCAGGATTCTGGGCCTGGCAGCAGCTTCTGGCTTGCCCTGCCCCAGCACATCTGTGATTTGACTCAGACATCAAGGTGGCAAGAGAAAACTAGGGAGAACTAGCTCTTTAGCTCCCAAGTTTTGAGAGAGTAGGCTTGGGTGGGTGAAGGATGGATGGGAGGGGAGAGGAGTGAGAGGAGGGAGGGAAAGGCCTGGGATAGAGTGTCTCACCAAGGGTCAGAGTGGCTATGGAGGTGAAAGATAGGGGACCCAGGGAGTCTGAGCCAGTAACTATTTACCAACTGATATGAAAGCATTTTATTCAATGAATTCTTAATTTCAGATACTGCATTTTTCAATTCTAGAATATCCATTTGATTCTTTTTTTACAAATTCCAGTTCTTGGTGAAATTCTTCATTTTTTCATCTATTTTGTTCTTTCTCCTCTATTTTCTTTACTGTGCTTATAATACTTATTGCAAAGTCCTCATTTGTTAACTCAGAAATCAGGATCGTTTGTGAGTCTTCTTCCATTTTCTGCTTTTTCTATTAATAGTTACATTTTCCTGCTCTTTATCTCATAATTTTTTTATTGTGTATAAAAGAAACATAGAGGGCAGGCCACAGTGGTTCAGCAGGTAGAATTCTCGCCTGCCATGCCTGAGACCTGGATTTGATTCCTGGTGCCTGCCCATGCAGAAAAAAAAAAGAGAGAGAGAAACATAGAGGTTGCAGATGATATCCCCCCACCCCTGAGATGATTCTTGTTTCTTTCATCAGCAGATAGGGTAAGGAATTGATCATTTCAACGTAGTCAGGGTTCAGGTTGGATTGGGGTTGGAATGTAGTTTTTACTTAGCCCTAAATCCAATTGTAGGTCATCCTTGTTCCTTGGATAGAGCCCACTCTAGCTTTAGATTGACAGCCTAAAAGATCTCTTGTCTCCTCAATCTTGAAAACCTGTGGAAGTCTCATTTCTATTGATGGGATGCTTGAGCTTAGCTCTTTGGTCTCTTGCCACACACAGTTTCAAAATTAAGCCAATGTCTGAGAGGGACACCAGCCTCATGTTTGATGCAGTCATCCTCCCTCTATTGGCTTTTGTTTCCTGCATACTGCAAGACTTGGGAGAATTCCCCTCTGCTCTTCAGTGCTCCTAGCCTAGTCTCTTCTGCTGTATCCCAGAATCCAGCCAATGTCCCAAGTGGGAAACTGGTCATGTGCTTGGAGCTCCTCTAGATTCCAATGTTAGGCCAGCACATATTGATCTCAAAAGCTCTGCCAATTTCTTTTTTCCCAAGTAGAGACTTTATGCCTTGACCAACCCCAATTCTTGGCCTGCACCCAGATTTGGCAATACCTCTAGGAAAGAAAATGGCCAGAGTGTGTTAGGCCACCTGAAAGACTTTTTCTCCCCTCAAATTTTAGTTTATTAGTCCTCATTACTATGAGAACTCTCCAATGTCTTTAAAAATAAGATTTGTGTAACTTAGTTTTTTTCTCTAGTTGTAATAGCAGGAACACCGGATTTTTGTTATGTATTATGCACTATCCAGAAGAGGAAGTCATAGAAAGTATTTCAATGTTTTAATCACAGAATTGTCATACAGGTATATATGGCTGAGTCAACCCAGATCATACCTTGGACCCTCCTCCACACCTCCATTAAAGTGGAGAACATGTGGCCCAAGTAGACCAACCAAACTTATTTTGTTCCGGAACCAGGGGCCAAGAGCCTTTTTCATTGCTATTGCAGTAGGTGGAAAATAAGGACAAAGCTGTGGGCCAAAGTCTGGAAGCTTCCTCTGGCTATGTCCCATGCTTATGAAAGAAGTCAGTCTCTAGTAGGAGGAAATGAGGCTGCCTTGCACAAAGGAGAGGCACTGTGAGTGCCGGGGGATGCAAGAACCCCTAATTCCAGCCTTGTTCTAGCTGTATATGGTTACCAAAGCCACATATTTTCCTTTATTGCCCAAGCTAATTCAAGTCTCAAAGATGAACTAGGCCAGCTCTTTTCTTGTCTTTGTGCTTTAGGAGATATCCCTGTGTCCATATAATACATTATCCTTTCCTTCTTACGCAAGGTAGAGGTGGTTTATGTTACTTGTAACTCAAAGAGTCTTAACTAAGACTGCTTCTTTAATGATGTGGCAGGTTTAGAAGGGTCTGAGAAACGTATCTTCCTCATTCCACAAAAGGAAGAGAAAGAGGATGATTCATGAATTTCTGAGACCTCAGCTTTGGAATGTGAATCCTCACCCCTAGGAGAAGCTGATGTTTCTGAACTCTGATCATCCAACCCACTGTGGGAGGGACTTCAGAACTTGCCAAAAAAGTCCTACAGAATCTGCCTGCCAGTGTCGTGCTGTTTTATCTTCATCACACCAGGAAACTGCTTTCCCATCCCCAAACAATATTAAAAGGTGGAGAGGGAATGGAAACGGGAGATTCCTGTGATTGTGCATTTTACCGACCCCCTGCAGCTCCTGACTTGCAGATTTGCCTGCAGTTTACACTAGAGGATAAACAAGATAGCTATTTGGACATCACACACCACTTTGCCAGTTTCCGTTCTCTTGAATTATTTACCATCTAATTGTCTGCATTGAAATAGAATCTTGAAGCCCAGAGTTAAGAGAAGTAGTCTTCTTTTCAAGTCAGAGAAGAAAAACTTGAGTTCAGTGAAGTACCTGGAGCAGAAACATTTTATGGCTTTCTGAAGTTCTCTTGCCCTGGGAGGGCTGTGAATACAGGTGGCGGAAGCAGAGCAGCTGCCCAGAGACAGGGAGCCACAGGCTGGCTCATTAGTCCAGTCTCTCCTCTGAGGCCACAATCCCCCCCAACCCCGCCCCGACCAAGCAGAGGCCTGGGCTCCAGCATGCGCTTCCCGCTCAAGTGGTTGTGACAGTTAATGACCGTGAACCTCAATTTCTTCATCTGCAAAAGATAGGAATACAAAGGGGTATTCGAGGATGGGGGACATAAGCCTCTCTTTATATTTAAGAGATCACTACAAATTTTATTTTCATCATTGCACCAATAATTATCCATTGAAAGAGAAATTAGTAGCCATGAAAACAAGAAAAAAATTTTTTAAAATTTTTCTTAGAGTATTTGTGGGTTTACAGAGCAATCCATACATAAAATACAAGATTCCCATATACCTCTGCACTACCAACGTTTGCATTGGTAGTGAGGAAAATTTGCTACAATTGATAATTGTAATTTTTGCAATTCCACTATTTTTAACAGTAGTTATCATTGTTACAACTGATGAAAGATTATTAAATTAGTACTATTAATTATTGTCCATAGTTTACATAAGGGTATTTTCCCCCATATTCCCAACTTATTATTACTATTTTTTTCATACATGTCTTTATTTTATTACTCATCTACCCATACACTGCATAAAGGGGGTGGCAGTCACAAGATTTTTACACTCACAGTACCAAGATGAAAGTTGTATAGTTGTACAATCATTATCAAAGATAAAGGCTACTGGATTTTAGTTCAACAATTTCAGGCATTTCCTTCTGGCTGTTCTAAAACATTAGAAACTAAAAAGAAATATCTATATAATGAGTCAGTAAGGATTAATTTTTTTAATTAACTCAGGTAGTAAAGTAGAAAATTTGGAAAATATAACAATAAAATTAAAACTTACTTGTAGTCTCACTCAATAAGAAACACTCACAGTATTTTGATACATTTTCTTCCAGTCTTTTTTCTAACCAAATATATACAATTGGGCAATATTCATTATATTGTTTCTCAGTCTACTTTTTTATAGTCAACATTTTGTAATGAGCCTTCCCCCCATGTCAATATTCTTCAAAATCAAGATATTTAAGGCTAATTATTTTCAATAGTCCACTGCAAAGAGACACATGATTAAAATATTATAAATTAGCATTCAATAGATTTAGTTTGATTTCCAGTAAAATTTAGTCAGGACAATAAAAATCTGAGTGAGAAACCACCTCACACTCACTAGAATGGCTATTATTAATAATAAATAGATAATAAAACAAAAAATAACAACTGCTGACAAGGATGAGAAAAAATAGGAAACAGTACATTGTTGGTGGGAATGTAAAACGGTACAGCCACTGTGGAGAACAATTTGGAAGTTCCTCAAAAAGTTAAACATAGAGTTACCATATCATCCAGCAATCCCGTTTTTAGGTATATACCCAAAAGAGTTGAAAGCATTGATTCAGACAGATATTTGTTCACAAATGTTTATAGCAAAAAAAAAAAAAATGTTTACAGCAGCATTATTCACAATGGCCAAAAGGTGGAAGCAATACAAATGTCCACCAACAGAGGAATGGATAAATAAAACATGCTATATACAAACAATGGAATATTATTCAGTCATAAAAAGAAATGAAGTTCTGCTGCGTTCTACAACATGAATGAACCTTGAAGATAGGTTGAGTGAAATAAGGCAGACATAAGAAGGACAGATATTGCATAACTCCACTTTATATAGAATACCTAAAATATGCAAATTTATAGAGACAGAAAGTAGACTACATGTTGCCAAGGGCTGGGGGAAAGAGGAGTTAATGAATAATAGGCCTCTGTTTGGGGTGATGAGAAAGTTCTGATAATGGATAGTGGTGAGGGTAGCCCAATATTATGAAGGTGACTAATTCCACTGAATTATATGCTTGGATGGGGTTGAAATAGCACATTTTATTTTGTATATGCTTCTTTAACTTCAAAAAGAAAAAGAGGAGAATAAAAAGACAATAGAGATTAAATGCAATACACGATCCTGGAATTGGATTTAATAAGGGAGGAAAAAATGTCCCAAAGGACATTACTGGGTCATATAAAAAAATTGAAATATAGAGTTGAAGCTTTATTATCAATGTTAACATGCTTGAACTTGATAACTATGCTTAAGTGGTTACATAAGCGAATATCCTTTATCTTAGGAATTGTACATGGCAGTATTAAGTATTCCAAGAGCATAGCATATACAACCTGTTCTCAAATGTTTAGAAGATAGATAATTAGGTAGACAGATGGATGGACACATGAATGAATAAACAGAATAATACAGTAAATGTGGCAAAATGTTAAAATTTGGTTGATCTGGGTATCTGGGTGGCAGTTAATGCTAGAGTTCCCTGAACAGGTCCTGAATTATTTTTGCAACCATTCTGAAAGGTTGAAATTATTTCAAAATAAAATTTTAAAAATATTCCAAATGGGTTAAAAAATAAAAGTAGTCATAGTATTACGCAGGATGCTGACTGACTGATCATACTACAAACCACAGGCTAGATAGAGAGGATAAGGAACAAACCTGGAAACCAGTCGTACCTTACAGGATGATTTCAAGCTGCAAAAAATGACCCACACCACTGGCTCTCGAACTGGCAATGAGAGAAGGGGAGTGATGGATGGAAGGCTAATGGATGGGTTGTATGTCAACATTCAGGTAAGGTTGCATGAATTTGGGAACAAATTCTGGAAAATTCATGATCCCAATCATTGAATTTATTAACACCTGTCCCTGCTAATGAATTATAGGCCAAGTCCCATCTTCACATACATATTTCCTTTCAGGCTTTTTTCTAAGCATAGTATTCCCCCCTTTACATAGTTGAAATCTACTAGCATGAATATTTTTGTTACTTTTTTTTTTACTTACACAAATTCAGTCTTTATGTGTGATCTGTATAAGATTAAAATAGAGAGAAAGGAACGTGCGTCAATAGGAAAGGATCAGTCATCCGTTCACCAGGTAGCATTGTATTTATACTACTGTTTTCAATTCATATCAGCCTGAATTTGAGTTTTTTGAAGGAAAATGTTCAATTTCTTGGAAATGATTTTCCAGATGGAGAATGAGGGGAGAGGCAGACACACATGCAATGTGGAGGGGAACGATGCTGTCTTTTCCCTCATAGACAACTATGGGGAAGGGAAAGAGGGTAAGTAAAGGCATGTCAGGGAAGTTAGAGAAGCATCCACACCTGCTCATTATATCAAGTGTCTGGAGACCATCTAAATAATTAAGGCTCAGTCAGCTTCCTCCAGGGGCAGGTGTTGGGGAGAGTTTCCAGACAAACATCTCCTCTTGCAAAACTGGAGCAGACCAAGGATCTGATTACTTGAAAAGGGGTTCAGGTAGTGACTAGGACAACCTCCTTCTTAAGACTTACAGCTTCCCATTGGCTAAGGTACTACAGGCTTCTGGGAAAATACTACTGCTATAGCCCAGCATGGTGGTAAAGAGCTTTGAATCTGGTTTGAATCCAGGTTCCACTATCTCCTGTGTGACCTTGGACAATTTACTCAACTTTCTCAGATCCTCAGTTTCTGTAATTATAAAATAGGGATCAGAATTCCCTCACTCGGGTTGTTGTGGCATCATATGCGAGGCACCTAGCATAGTGCCTGCTACCTAGTGGATATATCTTAAGAGCTTCCCCAATTTTTTTTCCTAGGAAGAGATGTTTAGAGTTTAAGCAAAAGAGCCATGTCCTGTATTAACAGAAAGCTATTCCTAGAACAATAAAAACCACAGTTATGGGAGATTTACCATATGCCTGAGATTGCTTTACCATATGCTGAGCGCTTTTCATACAATCTCACAAAAGCCACTATGGATAAGAAGTATCAAAGTTCAGAGACATTCAGAGATTTTCCCCTGGCCAAACAGGGGATCAAGGTCCAAATCCAGTTCTGGCTCTTAACCAGTGCTCTTTACAAACAGAGCCTATATCGTCCATGGCATACCTGGCTCTGGAAGTTATTTGATGGTGCCTACGTTTTGTTCCAGGTGCGCAGTCTGAGTAGGGTAGGGATGTGGTTCGCCGCCGTCTTGGGGTGGGGGAAACCGACTTTCTTAGGTTCATGGGGCCACACTGCCCTCTAGTGTCGGAAGAGTCCTGGGGCAAGAAGGATAAAGAGCAAGCTGTTTTTCTTGCTCACCTGTACTGAGCCCTTCTCCATTCCAGAATGGAAAACTAGTAGCAGGTGAAAGCTGATGTCTGGATAGTCGGACCGCAAGAGTTTCTCCTTAGAGTGAGGGTACGATAGGCGGCAAGGACTGGGAGTTAAGGGGAAGAGAGATCCGGGGTTAGAGCTGCAATTCTCAGACAGGTTAAGATTTGAACTATTGAGTGTATGCGGGAGGAGGAATGTCCTCTATCTCCAGCATCTGGCAGGTGGAATTCAGGTGTTCGCTGAATAGTGAAGGAAGTTTTAGCTCTCACTTTTACTAATATGGGAGTTCTGCTAATTTAAAGGAGATGCCAATAAGAGTGGTTATAAAGTTATTTGCGATTTTTTTTTTGTCAGAAGCACAAAAGCAAAGGCATTGTAATATTTAATCCACCCTCCACTCCAAGAGATCCCACAGGGTGTTTTCACAATTCTGTGAGAACAAGGAGACTTCTCTGTTATTTAGAAATGGGTGGGGGGCCAGGAAAGTCCTGTGATCATTTTAGGCTGTCCACCTCACATCCTCTAATGGTTCATGGATCATATCAAAAGAAATCACATAAGAGACATGTTAAATATTCAAGTTCACCCTACCTCCAGAGATTCTGGCTCAGTTCATCTGGGAGAAGAATCTACAGTTTTAGTTAGTCCCTCAGCTCAACCTGATGCAATGATCCTTGGACCACAATTTGAGATGTTCTGAGGCCCACAAGTCCAGCGGTTAGCACGGGTACTGACAGTGGAGGAGTTTAAGACTTGGCTTTCAAATACCCATTAGCCTTGGGTAGCTGTGGCCCTCAGAAAGGAAAAACACCCTGTCCAGCTACTTTGCAATTTGGGAATGAGAATGGAAAGCTGATCTAAACTCCTCTTTTACATGTGGGGAAACTGAGGCACAAATGTTCAAGCAAGTTGCCCAAGGTCTCATGTCCATTCAGTGGCAGAGCTGGAAAAAAAAAAATACCGGAGTCCCAGTTCAAAGCTCCCACCATTACACTGGGCTGCAGATGGGACCACAAGCCCTTAGAGTGTTGGGTCACCTCTCCCTCTCCATTTTCTGTCTGTGAGACAGTGTAGTGGGGCACTGTGGCTGCCTCCAAACCCTCATTCCATCTCTCCCTCATTGTGCAGCAGCCACGTTGTTTAGGTGAATGGATCCCACCTGCAGCTCCATGAATCCATTTTGGATAATCATCTTCCCCTACCCAACTTCCCTTCTCCCTCACCAACAGAATCCCTACCTCATGGAGGTACACTTTCCAGTTCTCTTGCAGACAGAGTCGATAAGACAGTTCTGATCAAGCCATTGGGTTGGTCTCCCTGGACAGTGACTTAAAAGGGGGCAGCTGGCACATATCCTTTTGCTCGTGGCTCTTCCTCCTTCCAGCTGCCTGAAACACAGTCCTGATTGTTGGAATTTTACTTGCTTCTTAAGCAAGTCCCTAATGACATCATGGAGCCATCACCTCAGCCCTGGGCTGCGTACTAACTGAACTCTTTTTACATGAGAGAAAAATACCCCTGGGCTTCCTTAGATATGTAGGTAATAGATCCTATGTTTTGTTAAAGCTAGTTTGTGCTGTGATTTTTGTTACTTGAACCTGAAAACATTCCTCACTGCTTCTATTGCTGAGACACTCTGCATAACAGGGCACACATACTACCCCAAAATATTTCACTCCATGTACATTTGAGAGACTGATGAAAGTAGAAATGGCATCAACACTTGCTCCTGAGTCAAAAAAGACTTGACTAGCAGATCTAAAGCCTTAGGCAGGCAAGATCTCCCATTGATTCATCAAAATATACAAAACCTTTGTGTTTGCTTGGAGATTTTAAAATGAAGTTCCAGCTCAGGAGAGCACATACACTGCACTTTTTATACTATATGGCAGAGCTTCCATATAATTATCTAGAGACCCAAAGTCTCTTGCTGTGCCCCCACAGCCCTGGGTACAACAGACCTTCTCCTGACCAGTGCTCCCAGGATCACCTCTTTTCTTTCGGGAAGAAGGTAACATTCACCTGGACTCACCTCTTTCCCAGGACCATAAAAGGGTCTCTATGTCCTACCCATCCCCTGTTTTGCTTTTTATTTGGAAATACACATCCTAAACAGAGAACTCCAACAGCATACGCATACCCCACCTGCCAATATTCAGACCCACCAATTTTAACCTTTCGACATCGTTTCCATACCATTCTATCTATCTAGTTAGTTCACCATTTTCTGAACATGTGAATGTAGGTTGTATACACCACGCTCCTTGAATATTCCCATGTACGTTTCTTAAGAACAGAATATTTACTTATCAGTAAATCTTAACAAGGTCAAGAAATTTAAAATTGACATAAAGCTTGTAGTCTATATTCCAATTTCTTCATACATCCCAGTAATGTCCCTTCGAGTTTTCTCTCTTCCCTTATTAGATCACATCTGTGACATGTACTTTATTTCACTGTCATTATCTCTTTAGTTGCATTTTCTTCTTTTTCATTGTGGGAATAAAACAACATAAACTTTCCCATCTCACCAACTCCCAAGCATACCATTCAATGGGATTAATTACAATCACAATATTGCAGGTGCCCTCACCACCTTCCATTACTAAAAGCTTCCCATCGTCCCCAAAGAAATCTTACAGCCATTATGCATGAACTCCCCATTTCCCTGTCCCCAGCCCCTGGCAATCTGTATTCTATTTTTCTGTCTCCATGAGTGTTCATTTCTCTGATATTTTCTTTATAACTTATGTTTAACATCCTAAATCTATAACAATCTTGTTTGCTTTGATACTGACTTAACTTTAATAGTATACACAAGCTAAGTTCCTATACCCCTTGTCCCCCCACCTTTCTGTCATTCTTGTCACAAATTGCATGATGAGTCCCAAACCACTGATTTATCATTACTTTTTCTATATTTATATATATATATATTTATATATTTACCTTTAGGTCCTGTAGGAAGTAAAAAGTGGAATTACAAATCAAAGATACAGTAGTACTGGCATTCATGTTTACCCATTTGTTACCATTACCAGAAATCTTTATTTCTTCATATGGCTTCTATGTATTGGTAATTGTCCTTTCCTTTCAATTTGCAGAACTCTCTTTTGCTTCTCTTATAGGGCCTAGTGGTGATGAGCTTCCTCAGCTTTGTTTATCCGTGAATATCTGAATCCCTCCCTCGTTTTGAAATGTAGCTTTATTAAATATGTAATTATTGGTTGGCAATTTTTTGCTTTTAGCATTTTAAGTGTGTCACCCCACTGCTTTCTTGTCTCATGGTTTTCTGTAAGTTGGAATTCAATTTTACTGAGACTCCTTTGTACGTGGTATGTTGCTTTTCTTTGTAGCTTCCAGAATTTTCTCTTTCTTTGGCCTTCAACAGCCTGATTATAATATGCCATAGTATAGATTTATTTGGGTTTATCCTGGTTGGAATTCATTGAGTATCTTGGATGTGCATATTC
This sequence comes from Tamandua tetradactyla, assembly GCF_023851605.1. NCBI lineage: Eukaryota > Metazoa > Chordata > Mammalia > Pilosa > Myrmecophagidae > Tamandua > Tamandua tetradactyla. Next base: position 56,754,125 of record NC_135339.1, read on the forward strand.
CTGTCTTTCATTAAATTTGGGAAGTTGTCAACTATTATATCTTGGAATATTCTCTGTGCCCCTTTCTCCTCCTTCTGGGACTCCAAAACGGTCCAATAACAATGCATATATTGGTACACTTGATGGTGCCTCACAGGTTCATTAGACTCTGTCACTTTTCTTTATCCTTTCTTCCTCTTGTTCCTCAGACTGGATTTCAGTGGTCTTATCTTCAAGCTGTCTGATTCTTTCTTCTGCCATCTCCAATCTGCTGCTGGACCCCTCTAGGATATGTTTAATTTCTGTTACCCTGGTATTCAGTTCTGTTAGGTTCCTTTTTATAATTTCTATTTCTCAATTGATATCTTCTATGTGTTTATTTGTTGTTTTCCTGATTTTGTTAAGTTCTTTGTCCATATTTTCCTTTAGCTCTTTGGACATATTTAGGACCATTTAAAAATAAAATCTCTTTATCTTGTATGTCCTAGGTCTGGTGTTCCTCATTGACAGTTTTGAATGTTTTCATCTTCTCCTTTGCCTGGGCCATCATTTCTTTTTCTTTTTATATTTTGTGATCTTTCATTGAAACCTGGACATTGTGATATTTTGTTAGCACTGGGATTGAGACCCTGAGGCATCTGTTCCTTAAACATGCATCCAGCTAAGTATTGTGACAAAGCTTTCCTTCATTGCCAAAAGCTAACAAAAAAAGAAGGGGGGTTAAATCTTCATCTTTGCCAGTCTTTGCAGACTGACCTGTGCCAGTGTTCTCTTTCAGGGCTTATCCATAAACACTCCCTTTAGAGAATAGCTCTAGGCCAGAGTGTAGAGGCCATCCTGATCCTTTCAGTGAGTGTGGCCCTAAGGGTTCCCTTTACACAGTTCCGAATGTCCCCTCTTCCTTAGGAAATAGTTTCCTCACAGTCCCGGGCACTGTCCTCTGTGTCCTACAGTCAGCAATCCTTTGCCCTAGATAGCACAGCTGACTGCTTTCCCACAGCGTTCTGCAGGCGAACCCTGTGAGTCACCTTCTATGTGCAGTGCAAGTTTGCGGACAATAAGTCTCTCAGGCCACCGCTAGTCAGATTGGGCCAGACACGCATGCTCTCAGTATGCCCGTAAGGATCATTCTGCTCCCTTGGGAACCAGGACCGGGATCTGCACTGGGACCAAGTGTGGGCTGGCCCCTTGCTGAGCTGGTGATGGGGGGGGGAGGGGCCAGCCTGGGTGCCAGGCGAATCCGCTGCTTCTAAGTAGCTTTTTTGGTGCTTGCCCTTTTACTGCAGTCCTTTAACTGTTTTCTGGAGTCTCGAGAAAGATGTTTCTTCTACCTCTTGCTGATTGTTCAAAGCTTCTTTGGGGGTGGGACAGAGTCCCAAAGCTTCTCACACTGTCATCTTTAATGGAGCAGGCCGTTTTTTGACATCACTAGCCCCAGTCTTTTCAATAGCAGTCACCCACATACTCCAGGTACATATGTGTTTGATCAGGCTCGGTGTTCTCTGTTCCTCACTGCTCCTGTGGAGTGTAGGGAACTGGATGTGACCAGACTCAGCTGTGATGGGAAAATCTGGCTCCTGCAAACTGCCTCATGAGTAACAGAAAAAACTTCTGGGCTCTTGTGGAATACAGAGACATATATACCCACTAGATACTTGACAAATCACAGCAAGTAACCATTTCCTACGCTTTGAGTCTTGTAATGTGTCAGCACTGTGCCAAGTATTTGTATTTCCAATATTAATAGAGGCTATCCATGGAAACAGGGGCTGACGGAAGTTAAGTAACTTGCCCAAGGTAACCCAGTTACTAATTGGCAGGGTGGAAATTTAAATGCATTATCCAGATTCTTCCAGATGTAAGGGATAGAAACCCAACCCAAACTAGCTTAAGCAAAAAGGGAAGTTATGGGATTGAGTCCAGGAGTGGACCTCAGGAAGAGATAGAATCATATGTACAAAGTCTCTTTCTATATATATCTATCCTGGCTCCTTTCTTGTGTTGGATACTTCTTAAATAGGCTCTCTCTACATGGTAGAAGGACAGATACTGTCAGCTTTAGACCTCCTTAGGCTTACAGTTCATAATCTCAAGAGAGATCATTTTTCCCTAATAACCACAACAAAAATTCCAAGAATCATCCTGTTTGATCACTTTTAGATCATATGTCCAGTCTTCAGGCAGTCACTGTAAGTGGGGAAATGGATTAATCAGGCCTGAGCTATGTGACTATCGTCAAATATAGTGGGACAAAGCGTGGTGAGATGGTTCCACAAAATAAGGGATACAGGGCAAATAATGCATGTCTGCTCTAATCAAATTGTTGGCTGCATACTCTTCTTCCATACAAACACTTTTATCAAGGCCTCACAATGTATGTCTACTGTTACCAGTTAAGATGCTCTTGAATGCAAGTAACACAAAACCAAAGTTAAACTGACTTGAGTGATAAGGGCATTTATTGTCTTACATATTCCAGAGGATTTTTTTTCCTTGGGAAGGTAGAAGCTTCAGGATTGGTTGGTTCAATTGGTTGGTTGTCACCCAGGACCAGAGAAAGAATGAGATGGCCAGGAATTAGCAGCCAGGAAAAGGAAATAGTAGGGAAAATACCATAAAAGGGATTTCAGAGTAAAAAACGTCCCTTACTATAGCTAGGACAAGCAAGTACTGGAAGACTGCCTGGTTGGAGGTACTTGTGAAGCTATAGTAGTTGCCTTCTGGCTCTCTTTTAGTATCTTTTCACCTTTGTAGAGAAAAGGTGAAAGCTGATGTCCTATGTCTCTGGAAATCAAGCTCAGGTTTCTGTATAGGGGAAATGGCCTTGTTACTATAAATGAGCTTTACGTGTGTTTTTCAAGCTAAACCTCACCCCACCCACTGCTGAAAGAATATTCCAGAAGAGTTTGTACCACTAGCTGCCCAGGATATAATACCTTCCTGATTAGGCACATAAACTTCCTACCCCAAAGTGGCATACTCAACTGTTCCCCAGACTTGCCAGTTTTATCCCCACCTCCTGATTTTTGCTTGCATCAGTCCCCTAACTGAACACTCTCCCCACTCCCTGCTCCTAGGATTCATCTTTCTTAAGGCAAGGGTCCAGGTCTGCCTTCTCAGTGGACTCTTCCCAAGGGCCCTGACCCTCTTAGGTCACTTCCTATTTTAGATTTCTGGGGCATTTGTTGACTGGTCGGGAGCTGTATGTGGCATTTGCAGTAGTTTTAAGCAGGACTTTATTTCCTTTTCTGGCAAGCTATGTCAGAATTCCCCTTTCAGAGCGTAGGGCAGTCAGGGGAACTTGCCTGGCCATGTAAGGGTTTGGATGAGATGTATAGTTTGGAGCCAGCCTGGGAACAAATTCCACATGACATAACAATTCATGTACTCATAAAATATCCTTGGATGATACACAGCAGAGGCCCCCAGAAAAGAGAAATCTTTCAACTACAGACTCCTTGGCATTAGGGACGCTAAATAGAGAAGTTAGACTGAGGGAGAGGCGAGGGATTAGAATTGTCAACGATACAGGGAATCCCGAGGCAATGAGGCCTGGCAGCAAGCACTGGAAGAACGAAGTTATTTGCATCTCAAAAGAACTAATATTAGTGAGGGCTATGGCTGTCAGAGTGGCTGAAAAATGGGGCTGCCTTCTTGGGGGTGCTGTGTGACATGACACAATGGCAACACACTCATGTCATATATATTCAGACTATCACCATATACTCAGTCTTTAAACTCTAAGGGTTCAATCACCTCTTTTCCTTTCTTCTCTCCGCCTGAGTCCCTCCCCCTTGGGAATTTGCTGGTGCTGTGTTCACTGACACTATTGAGGCAGATGGCCTGTCTCCCCAGCCCACTTTCAATCTGGGTGAGGAGAATACTCTGAGAAGAGACAATGCTGAAAGGCAGGGCCATGAGCGTCACAAGGGAAGGAAAAGAAGGAAGAGGATAATAACAAGTAAGGGAGAAAACTAAAGTCATGTACACAGGCTTTTCATAAGAACTTTAATTCTCAAAAAGGGAAGAACCAAAGTGTTAAAACATTCCTTTAATTGCTTTTTGGAGAGAAAGGGGAAGAAGAATAGGATGATAAAATAATTCATATAAAAATTTCAAGCCAAAATTTCTGCAGAAATTCCTCCTGCTAAATACGGAACATCCTTAAGCTCACACATCACAGTCTGCAACCCCAGGTACCAGTGGGATTACTGGTAACACAGAATGTCTTGAATCAGAAGAGGGTGCCACCATCTGGAATGCTTATTTATTTACTCCTCAAATACATACAAAACGTCAATCTTCACAGTGGAAATCATTTTGTGCATTTTTGTAATTCTGTTTCTGATGAGAATGCTAAAAAGAAGAGCTCTTTTAAAATCCCAAGTCTTTCCTTTTCGAAGATGATGAATGTGAAAAGACTTATTAGGAATGACTGGCTTCAGTACCAACCAAAGGCCAAGGAGACTTCACCTCACTGAGGTGATAAAAAGGTAAAAAGTGGTCATGATTTTGTTTTTTTGCATGGAGAAACGCATCTTTCTGTTTCGATCTTTGAAGGGACTTGGATTGGGAAAAGCAAAGTCTCTACTTGTAGCAATTATTTTACTAAAACAAACAAAAAAAAGGTGAGTTGGAATAATGGAATCATATATCAGTCGAGAATGAGGCTGTCAAATCTAGGTGCACTCTCAAACAGCCAGACCCAGGAATTGGGAAACAAGAACTGACTCATCCCCCGAGATCTATAAAACAAGTTTAACTGTGAAAACCTTTCAGACAGCCGTGGGTTTTCCTGGAATTTTCTGAAAGCTTTCAGTTGGTGTTTCTCTGAAGAACAGGGAAGGTTTCAGTTGATGTTTCTCTGAGGAACAGGAAGAGTCTCATGAAGATATTTTAAACGTCCATGCTCTGAGAAATCTGATACCACGTGGTCCTGCCCTCGTAGTAGCCACTTAGTTGTAAGTAGTCCCTCAAGTCCCACTGGTCCCCGCGCATGAATTCGCGATGTACTGATTCCCACTTCAGCGCCTGCAAAAAAGGATGGGTTAAGATGTGGCTTTTCACAGCTTCTGCTTCCTGTCCATCCACCAGACCCATGTCTCTTCATGTCTCTGCATTCTCTATACTTAGTTTCCTCTTTCTCCACCAACTCCTGAGCTATCCTCCTTGGCCCAGCTTCAATTTCACTGTCCTCAAAATTTTGTTTTGAATGGTCACTACAAATCATTATGGCCCTCACCCATTGTGTAAATACGGTGGAGGCCTCTCTTTTGTATTTTATCCCCTATTGCATTCTGACAATACCAGAAGTGGTATCTCTGTTATCAGTTTAGCATCTGAATTGTGTACCATAATCTGACATTTGGGCATATATCAAGGTGTTCAACAATGTTTGGTACGGTATATTAAAAAATATATTTTTTAAATCCTAGTAAGTAAGGGACATGCTCTTAGTATCCCCCAGAATTCTTAGCACACTGGCATTCATTAGGTAATTACTAGATTTGTGAGATGATTATTGCTCATTTCCCTTCTCTTTTTCTCTAGGCTTTTGTCCTGGAGGACATCAGGGGTTTTGCTGGATATGGTTCAGCATTCTGTACTGTATATGGTGGATGTGGGGTTCCCTTGATCATAATTTTTCTGAGCATGTACTATGCACCAGCCACTGTACTGGGCCTTGGGATATAGTGGTGAATAATAGGCACAAGGTTCAGTTTTCATGAAGCTTACATTCTAGTTGGGAAGGAGCCAATAGAAGGTAAGTAAATAATTTCAGGCAGTGACTAAGTGTAATGAGCAGTGCCATGACAGAGAAAGCCTCCCTGAGGAGGGGCCTCTGAACTGAAACCTGAATGATGAGAAGGAGCCAGCCAAGGGATGATGAGGTAGAAGTGCTGCACACAGAGAGGAAAGTGAGTGCAGGGTCCTGAGTGGGCATGTGCTTGGGCAGAGGTTGAGAAGGAGATAAGACGAAGCTGGGATTCAAATTCTGACTCAACAGCTTAAAGACATGTGTCCTTGGGCAAGTTACCTAACTTTATTGATTTGTGCTTCAGTTTTCTTATGTGGAAATGAGGAAAATCATAGTATCTATTTTATAGAGCTAAGAAAGAGTATACATGGGATGTACTTAGCACAGTGCCAGAAACATGGTAAACCCTCAATTAGCTGTCACTGCTATTATTATTATTATTTTTTTATTATTACATGGGCAGGCACCGGGAATCGAACCCGGGTCCTCTGGCATCGCAGGCAAGCATTCCTACCTGCTAAGCCACCGTAGCCCGCCCACTGCTATTATTAATATATTTCACAGGAATTAACCAGAGTTTAAGTGTTCGTTGTCAGCTGGTGCTGGAAGGACAATGGAATGGTCTTTTGCTCCTCCCCCATTCTGGAGTGTCACTCGAAAGCTGGGTACCTCAGCCCTTAAATGTGTGCTGCTATTTCTGTCTCAAGAATGTGGAGGTATAAATAGCAGCACAAGTAATGTGATAATTAAGTCAAAATCCTAACACAAGAGAAATGGGAGAACTAAAATTGTCTAATGACTTAAAATAAGAGACTAAAATTCCCTTTAATAACCTTTAACAATTCAGTGAGAACTATTTCTCCAGGAAGATCATCTGTTCTAAAGTTCAGAGGTGTTAATACATTTTAAGTGGTTGGAATAATTCTCCAATATTCAGAAAATGTTTGATAAATGTCTTATTGGAACTTGGCACAGTGGTACCCCAAGAAACCAGAGACTGGCCAAAAAACTACTACAAGGGGCTGGTGATTTTATGTAAGGGTGTCTTTCTGTAGCTTTTAATTTCATAGTCTGTTTTAGACATCAACCTAATAACTCTGTTTTTATGCTGATATTTAAGCCTAGCACAGGTACTAATATCTACCTTCTTCCTATCCTCATGGAGCGGCGGGGGAGCGGGGAGGGTCCTAGCTCTGGCCAGTGTGGCCACGCTACTCTTAAGAAATAAATCGCAGCGGCACTGTTCTTGAGGGACTTTAGCATGTACACCCCTTGCAATTTGGGCATGAAGATATACCGTCGTCTGTCCACACTGAGGTGGGTGTAACCAAGGCTTTGAAGTCACACAAGTTTGGGTGTGAATGCCCAGCATGAATTTGGGCAAGTTACCTCACTTTTTTGAATCTGTTTCCCCATCTGTGAAAAAGGAAACATGAGTACCTACCTTCCTAACACATGAAATGCCTAGAACATAGGACTTCTACAAACTTATAGTAGCTAATATTATTCTCTCTCCTCTCATAATCACTACCTTCCGCAATTCTGTCTCTATTATCTTGATCAAGCATGCGACAATAAAGGGGACATGTTTTCTCCACTTCCACCACATGGTGATTCACAAGGAACTCATTTTCCCCGACTGGAGTCCTTCTTACCCAGTCCAAAGCGGTACCCATCAGAGAAGCGAGTGCTGGCATTCCAGAACACACAGGCACTATCTACGTGCTGGAGGAAAAACTCTGCTGTTTTCTCTGCCATGTAATAAAAAAACAAGAGCTGAGTTAGGATGACCTACAGGGAACAGCCCTGTCTCTAGCCACTTACCTGTGACTCCAGGGCAGGGCCCAAGTGCCCAAGGAACCTCCCCACTGCATTGTCCTCAATTTGCCTATATGTACATCCAAATGCATACTTATTTGCTGTGTGTCTCTGGGCAAGTTTCTAAATTGCTCTGTGCCTGAGTAAAATGGGGATTGACGACATTACTTCACAGGCTTATGCAGAGAACTAAATGAGTGAAGAACACACATCTCAGGGCCTAGCACATAACTGCTCAGTAAATGTCAGCCATTGTTATTACTGGTGGTGGTGTTATGATTTCCCAATAGACTGACTGCAAATTCTCTGAGGTAGGGCCACACCGGCTTCCTTCACCATCGTATCTCCAGTGCCTGACACCTCAAATGTCCCTCAATTAATGTATGTGGAGGGAATGAATGAATGTGGAGAGTTGGTTCTGCCCTTAACTAAGTGGTTAGTTAGTTCTGCTCTTAACTAGCCTTCTGGGTCTTGGTTTCCTTGATTATATACTAGGTTTGTTCCAACTATCTTGTAGTACTGCTGAATGGATTATATGAAAATACCTCTGAGACAGAATAAGTTATTTTTAAAGTGGAAATAATCATCTCCATCCCGTCTCCACTGTGAAAATATAATGAGCTAATACAGGTGAAAACACTCAGCAAATTGTCATATGCAACCAGCATTGGGCATTATCATTAGTCTTTTCAGACTATGTTTTTCTGTGGATTAAGAGGGGTGAGAGGCATGGGGCTAGCTTGCAGATAAAAGCAGAAAAATCAGACACCTATAACCTTGAAGCTATTGATAGGCAGCTCCACCTGGACACTGACCGTTCTCTGTGATGATCACATCTGTATGGGAGCTGCCATACTTGTGGATGTGGTCAATGGCCTCCTGGACACTGTCCACCACTTCAATGCACAATTCCAGGTCCCCATACTCAGTTCGGAGTGACTTTACTTCAGAGGGGCTGAATGTCAGGTAGGAGGCAAACTTGGGGCCTGCATGAATTTTTACCTAGAACAAAGCAAGTCCAAGGGAAATTACAAAAATGAAAGAAATAAGCAAGTGCACTCACTCCTTCCTCTAGAATCAAATAGCAAGATTGTCTCTTAAGGGCCTTTTCCTCGTGATGAACATTAATATGAGCCTGTAAAACATAGCACAAAATCTGTGACTCAGGTGATGCGGTTAACTAACTTACCTTCCTTTTAGAGGCAGCCTCTTGCCCAAAACTTTTTACTTTGAAAATGCTAATTTGCCACTTGCCAGCAATGGGTCCTCAGTATAGGTGGAACAGGGATTTAGTTGGAGATCTCTGAATGATTCAGAATGTGGAGGACACTTCATGAACTTTAGGCATAAATCCCCAATTTCTGGCATTTTACCAAAATGAACACTTGACTATAAAAATCTGATTCCCTGTATAAGGGACCCAGATATTGGACTCATGAAAAGAGAGAGGTGCCACATACACATTTTCACTCTCTCCATGCTAGAAAATTCCTATGTGTGATTTAGAGATAAATAGGACACAATTAGGTTCTTTCCGTTTTTCAAATTGTAGTTACCTGTCAGGTCTCTGACTGTCTGTTCTGGCCTAGGCTCCTAGAGTTCAGGCCAGTCTGGCCCTACCTCCAGGTTCAGCTCAGCTCCAGAGTCTGGGACTAATCCTGTTCCTGGCTGGAGGAATCTAAGGATCCTACTGGGGGCCTTAGTCACAAGTCTGATTCTATTTGGACCTTAATCTCAGAGACCTCCCCAGGTCAAGGTATGTGCTATGTTTCTTTGGGACAGAGACAACAGTCTCTGTCTTATCTTCATTGTCCCTGAGGCCCTGCCAAGGTTTCCTATTTGGGGCTCACTTCCTCCAGCCCTGGGGCCCAGCCATCTTTCTTGGGATCTGGGATCCCATCCCTGAGCCCCCAGCTCTGTGCAAATCATACTGCCTGGTTTACTTCCTGCCATACAAAGATGCTATATGAAATATACACACAGATGCATTGACTGGAGGAATTTCAAGGCAATTCTTACGATGACTGAAGATATCATGGGTTTGTCTGAATCAGGTCTAAGGATTTTAGTCCCAGCTAAAGGAGAGCTTTCCTCCTGTCCTGTCCAGTCCCGTGTGTGTTTGGCATCAATGGGTGCCTAATTAAGTTGGTCACTAATGCAAAGCGAGGACTGGAGTATGAGTGATTATTATGTGATCTAACTCCCTCTTAAGCCATAGGATGCATTTTTATTTTCAAAACAATTCTTTCTCATTGGGATCATGCCACATTTTATAAGCTAACTGGAGCCTGGATGGAAGGGAAGAGACTTACTCTCAGGGTCAGAGCAACCAAGACCAGCAGGCATATTCTTTACTAGTTTATGTAATTCTGAAAGATGCCATGATAGAAGATAATGCATCCAGGCAGAAAATTCACGGAAAATCCCTTTTGGCTTTGAGAGCATCTATTTTTTTGGATTCAGGAATTAAGGATGCAGCATAAATTTGTTTTAAAACTTACTGGTTCTTTCTCACAAGCAGTGTGGACAACCAAAGCTATAGGCAGAGCCCCCAGTCTTGGGGTTTGTTCATATGAAATGTAACCCCGCAAAGGATAGGTCAAGCCTACTTAAAATTTAGGTCTAAGAGTCACCCCCAAGAGAGCCTCTTTTGTTGCTCAGATGTGGCCCCTATCTCCAGCCAACACAACGAGCAGTCTCACCACCCTACCCCTCTCTATGTGGGACATGACTCCCAGGGGTGTGGACCTTCCTGGCAACGTGGGACAGAGATCTTGGAATAAACGGAGACTCAGCATCAAGGGATTGAGAAAAACCCTAGAATGAGCTGAGACTTAGCATCAAGGGATTGAGAAAACTTTCTCGACCAAAAGGGGGAAGAGGGAAATGAGACAAAGTGTCAATGGCTGAGAGATTCCAAACAGAGTTGAGAGGTTATCCTGGAGGTTATTCTTATGCATCAAGTAGATATCATCTTGTTATTCAAGATATAATGGAGGCAGGAGGGAACTGCCTGAAAATGTAGAGCTGTGTTCCAGTAGCCATGTTTCTTGAGGATGATTGAATAATGATACAGCTGTCACAATGTGACTGTGTGATTGTGAAAACCTTGTGTCTGATGCTCCTTTTATCTACCTTGTCAACAAAGGAGTAGAACATATGGAATAAAAATAAATAATAGGGGGAACAAATGCTAAAATAAATTTAGTTTAAATGCTAGTGATCAATGAAAGCAAGGGGTAAGGGGTATGGTAGGTATAATCTTTTTTTTTCTTTCCTGTGTTCATTTTATTTCTTTTTCTATTGTCTTTTTATTTCTTTTTCTGAATTAATGCAAATGTTCTAAGAAATGATGAATATGCAACTAAGTGATGATATTGTGAATTACTGATTATGTATGTTGTTTTATTTTGTTTCTTTATTTTTTTTTAATTAATAAATAAATTAAAAAAAAAAAAACTTACTGGTTCTGATTTATTATAACCGTAATGAAATGGTAAGAACATTACTAAGAGGGATCACTATACAAACTGTCAATTCCTGAGTATAATGGTTTTAAATACATTAATTAATATTGGTAACTGAAAAGATATTTGAGGAGTGGATGTATGTAAATTTCGGGTTGGAAAACATTTCTGCACAATCTTTTCAAATAAAATCCAAAAAGGAATGTGTATTCAGAATATAAACTTTAAACTCTGTTGCCTGAATAAAAGGTGGGAGTGTAAAATGGTTCAGCAGCTGTGGAAGTCAGTTTGGCGATTTCTCAGAAAACTAAATACTGAGTTGCCCTATGACCCAACAATACCAATACTCACTATGTTACTCACTATATACCCAGAAGATTAAGGGTAATGACACAAACAGACATTTACACACTGATGCTCACAACGGCACTATTTACAATTGCCAAGAGACGGAAACAATCCAGGTACCCATCAACAGATGAGTGGATAAACAATGGTATATTATACATTTAGACAAAATAATGTCATGAAACATATGACAACGTGGATGACCTTGAGGACATAATACTGAGTGAAATAAGTCAGACACAGAAGGACAGATACTGTATGATTCTGTTGTTATGACTCTGGTAAGACCTCTAGTGTTCTGGAGCAGCTAGGAGAAAAAATCTGAGATGAGGGAATGGTAGCCCATGACAAACTCTGGGACCTATTCTACAGCTGCTTGTTAAACTGTGCATTGAAATTTATTGCTTTCTTCTTTCTTTTCTTTGTATATGTTGTATTTTACAGCAACAACAACAGAAAAACCGGTAAAACAAAACAAAATGAAACTATAGGCAGCTATGGTAACATTAAAATAAATTCCTGAAATCAAAAATTCGAAAAACATGTAGTACATTGCTCACTACTATAGAAAAGTTGGCATTTGTAATAACTTTTTACTTGTTATTTTGAGAATGCACATAGTTTTGAGAGTTAATCAAATGGTATTTAAGATAGTGTTCAATTTTTAGAATTTAAGAAACTCTGATATCTGTATCTATAGATGTTTTTCCTTTCTTGCTTTAATTTTAAATTGGTTCATGAAACATATTGTACAAACAGGCTTTACGTTGATTACTTAGATATATTTTTTAAAATATGCCTATGGATAAGCCAAGTAAGATATCCATTTAGGTGGTTAAGATTTTCATACATTAACTGTAAAAATCTGTATCTTCATATTTTCCCAAAATCAGGAAAATGTTTAGTAATACAGGTCATTACTATAGCAATACAGATATTTGTAAGAACTTTCTACTTGGTATTTTGAGAACATTCACAGTTTTGACAGTTGATCAAATGTTATTTAAATTAGTGTTTAATATTTAGAATTTAAGAACTTTGCTATCAGAATCTGTAGATTTTTTACTTTGTTGCCTTAATTTTAAATTGGACTATGAAACTTACTGCACAAACACAGGTTTTACAATGATTATATGGCTAATTTATTTAAATATGCCTATGGTTAAGCTAACTGAGATATCCGTTTTTGGTGGTTCTAGGTGTATTGTTCGTTTTCTTAAATAAAAATAGTAAAAAAAAAAAATGTTGCCAGAAATAGTCCATTCAACATGTAATCTGTTTTAACTCTGAACCCTCTTCGCAAATAACACACTTCACTTGGCAATAAAGAAACCTGTGGATTAGTTTGTTCTACCTACCAGACTGTCAGAGGGCAGGGATCATGTCTTACTCATCTCTGGACATAGTCCAGAACTCAGAACATAGGCAGATGCTCACAAATTTGTTTTTAAAATTGCCTTAAATGGAATGGTGGATGTACCTGGTCTAACCCTACAGGCTTCGAAATGTCAAAATGGAAGACAGGAAGTGATAAAGTAGTCCTATGGATTTGTCTTACCTGTTCAACTCTCAGCATATCAATGATCTGGTCAAATAATGGCGTTCTCAGCAGATCTCTGTGGATTAGTAAAGTCTCCAAAGCATTACAGGCAGCTGGATATTCACATTTAGAATCTCTGACTGAAAGAAGAATAATAAAGAATTTTTTATATTAACATAACCCAAAGCCACAAAGGTTCTGACCTTTCCACCCTGGGAAAACAGAAGATACCAGCTCACCTAATCTGGTGACCTTATCTACACTGGCCTCTGAATCCACGTACATGTGGCAGATCCCTTCACTGTGGCCCATCACTGGAATCCCCTTAGCAGCTTTCTGGATGTCCCTGACTAGCTGGGAAGAGCCACGTGGAATGATTAGATCTATCATTTTGTCTAGGCGGCAAAGATCTTCGACTTCTTCTCTGCTATTCACCTGAAGAGGTAGAGAATAAAAAGTCAATGAGGATATCTGACCCCAAAAATGAAATAGTAGATATAGTAGCATCCCTTTTATAGATAAAGGTCTGCACACTCTGAGGACTAATTCAGGCTCTGTGAAAACTTTTTCTTAAAACAGGATTACACTTCTAATCACGGAAATCAAAAAACCATCCAATAAAATGCTTATCTAAATATAAGGTACTGTGCCCTACCTTACAAAATGCAGGCCATGGTCCCTACCCTCAAAGAGCTCAGAGTGTAGTAGGAAAGACAGGACCAGGACACAAAGAACTATATATACAAGGCAGATCATTTTAAAATGCCAGAAGAGACTCAAACAAAATGCTATCCATGGAAGTTAAATGAGATACAGATAATACCAAACTATGAGGATTACAAAAGGAAGGGGCTACTTTGTTCCCCAATCACAGCCTTTATGAAATGTTGGGTCTTGTTAGGGAATTACAGTTCTGCATGACTACCACTGACAAGCTCTACCCTGGGATGTTGGCTGGAATTCCTAAAGTGCTTGTATTAAGACACTGAAATTAGGGACACTTTTTTTTTTTTTACTCCTTTTTGATTTTTAATTTTCTCCCCATATTGTCATGCTACTTTTACCACATAAATATACATGTTTAAGAATGTTCCTAGCGGGCGGGCCGCGGTGGCTCAGCGGGCAAAGTGCTTGCCTGCTATGCCGGAGGACCTCGGTTCGATTCCCGGCCCCAGCCCATGTAACAAAAACGGAGAAACAGAATACAATAAAAAACAAGAAAATGTTTAAAGATGTTTCCCTTTCTTCCTTCCTTCCTTCCTTCTATCCTTCCTTCCTTCTCTCTGTCTTTCCTTTAAAAAAAAAAAAAAAAGAATGTTCCTAGCAACCATATTTCTCATAGCCCCAAATTAGAAATAGCCCAAATGTTCATTAACAGAAGGAAAAATAAACTATGGTATATAGACACAAATGGACTACTACACAGCAATAAAAAAGAACAAACTATTGCTCGATACAAACAATGTCAGTATATCTCCTGGACATGATGAACAGACATGAAGAACAGAAGAAATACAACATAAAATAATGTATTTTGTGTGATTCCATTTACATGAGGTTTAAGAACATGCAAAAGTAACTGAAAGTGACAGAAGTAAAAAAAAAAATGTGGTTACTTTGTGGTGGGGCATTTTCATTGGGAAGGGCAGAAGGGAGCCTTCTGGAAGTACTGGAAATGTTCTACATCTTTATATGGCTGGTGTACATATATGAGTGTATATAAATGCACAAAGCCATGGAGTTGTTTGAATAAGATCTGTATACTTTACTCTATATATGTGATGCCTTAATGGGAAGAAGGGAAAGAGGGAGGGAGGAAAGAAGGAAACCTAGTGAATTTAGGATGTGGTGGTAGAGTTGGGATCTGAATCCCTAAAGTCTACATTCTTTGCACTCACTACATTGTCATAAGAAAAAAACTCAGATTATAGTCAATGAGGCTATAATGCAGTAGATTTGTAGACACTCTCCCAGTCAACAGCATCCTCAAATATTGGAGCAAATGGGACTCAGCAGAAAAAAGGGCCTCAAAAGGATCTGGAATCAGCCTAGGTACAAATCTAAACTCTTCTATAGTATGTGTAACTTCAGATAAATTACCTTACTTCTCTGAGCCTGTTTTGTTTTCCCATTTATAAAATGGGGCTGATAATCACTGGTAACTTCCTCATAGGGTTGTTGTGAGGATTAAATGAGATAATGGATGAAAAGTGCCTGGTATATGGTTAAAGTGCTCATTTGTAGCTATTACTCTTTAGTTCAAAAACCTCATTTGACAGTTGAAAGAGTGAGACAAAGGTTGATCAAAATAATGCCAACCTAACAGCATGATCTCTTACTTACATGCTACATGATAGTTCATAAAATTTATTTCATCTGACTTGCTGTAAATCACTCTGCCAGTGAGAAGAACCAAGGCGTCCCACTCTAGGTCTGAGATTCCTGTACGCCTATGACCCAAAATATGAAAGTCTAATTGACAATCTTCTAAATCAGTAGAGCCAGGACATGGCTGTATGGGCTGTCCCAAGCCAATGAAGAACTATCTGGGCCAAGGAGCCCTGTGGCTCTGCAGAATGACTAATGCCAGTGTCTAATGTGCACTAACAGGGGATACTTGGGACCCTCCTGTATGAGTGTTTTGGTTCCATACCACTTGACCTCTGCTTCAAGCCCCCAAAGATCTGACCCAGCTCCTCTGGGCTGACTGGCTGATTTCTAAGGACCTACCAGCTGTACAGCCTCCTTGACTCCATGGATTGAGAGTGCCTCCTGGGTCAGGAGGTGAAGAATCCGGTTGCTATGTGAAGCTTCCTTCCCTCCTTTGAGTAACAAGCCATTACCACTTGCGATAGCCAAGGCTGCCACCTGCAGATCAAAGGGAAGAGCAGTGAATCAGAAGAAAAAAATAATAGTAACAGCATTAACATTTGTTCAGCACTTTTTCTGCACTATACACTATACTGATCACTTTATGAAGCTTATATTGCTTAAACTAGTGAATTAAGTACCTGCTTTTCTCCCCATTTTACAGGCAGGGAAAGTGAAGCCCAGAGAGGTTGGGTGACTCTCCAAGGTTGTATAGCTTCTAAATTATAGAACTGAGACCCATTCCAAGGTGGCTCCAGAACCAAACCACTGGAACTTAGAAACTAAACTATGTAACTTCCTTGGCACCATTAATAAATCTACCAGAATTAACTGGCCATGGTTACATAACTCTCCTACACCCTTTGGCTACTGTGGAGATCATCAGAGTGCTTCGACAGGGAAATGCCTGCTCTACTTGACTCAGGCTGAGGAATGGTGGTATCTCTGGCCACATCCTATTCTGGACATACAACTGTTCCAAGAGCGCCAAATTCCTTGTTCTATGAACGTGGAAAAGAGTAGAACTTCTGCCAACCCTAGGATGGCTACGGCAGAGACTGCTGGAAATATAAGCACCAAGCTTGTTTGGAGAGGTAGGGCATCTAAGAAGAGGCTCGGTTACCAATTTAGAGCAAGGATATAGTGGTGCTGACTCGATCATCCTGATGCCCAAAGCTTAAGTTTCTTAATGCTCTTAGGAAGAATGAAAAGCTTCTTATTTCTGTAATATAGTGAGACATTACTAAAAAACTTGCCTGACATGTTAACCTCCAAAGTAATGGTTCTTAATCCATTTTTGTTTGTTTGTTTGTTCATGGACCTCTTATAAAATTTTATGGGAAACTTCTTCAGATAAATGCTCAAATACAAACAATTCTACAAACAACTTTCAGAATTCTGAATTAGATCCCAGGAAGTCATCCATGGTTAAGATCCCGGGTGAGGAACTGCAGATGTAGGTGGCTAAGGAAGAAACCTCAAATTTCTCTGAGGTTATCAGCTGGTACAGATAAAAGGTAGCAGAGACACTTCACGGATGCAACTCAAAGAGAGACCTTTAACCCATTTCTGTTAGGAGAGGGGACTTTTGCAGTCATTACTTGGGCATTTTTCCAAGACAGATATATGGCCAGAAGGGGTGTAGGCTAGCACCGGCCAGGGGCTGAAGACAGAGGCCAGTGGGTTGGGAGCTCCTTGGGGAAAGAGCTAGTTACAGGTTGTTTTATAGGGTCCACCCCCCCCCTACAGTGGAGTATTCTGCACTCCCATTCTCATTATGCGCTATAGTAAAGAAATACTAGGGTTTTTCTGTTTTTGTTTATTGTGTATTTTAAAAATAGAATTTCCCTTTGAGACTTTGGGGCTAGTGCAAGGAAAGTGCCAGTGTTATCCTACTGGACAGTCCAATGGAGAAATGGTTCCTGATTTCTGGGAAAGGGTTGGGCAGTGAGTGGGGTCATCCTCTAATATCACCTACTTCAGGGGAGGGTTGTGTGGCAAGAGCATTAACATACAACTTCTGAACATTAACCTATGATATGCCAATTTCCTTAAAGAGGGTTGCTTTCTAGTTTTCATTCAATACTGGAAGTTCTCTTATGAAAGATGTTCCCTACAGGAAACCATTTGTGACACTGATTAATAAAGGTGTCTTTTTCACATGGGCAAAGTCAGATATTAGATGAGTGATATGCAGGACGCTAGCAGCCTCTATGGTCAGAGAATAAGGTACACCAGTGAGATATGGTATTCCTGTTTGGGGGTATAGTAGACTGATGCAGGCACAAGTCCCAGCTCCACCCTTACAAGTTGTGCTAGCAATACTAATTTCCACAGATTTCAGTTTCTTCAAATGTAAAACAGACATATGAATAACTACTTTGGTATCACTGGAAGATTCAATAACATAATATATCTTAAGAATAGCCAGAGAATAAAGTCTTAAAAATTATCTTTTGGAGACATCTCCAAACTTGACAATAGTCTCTTTTCCCAATTACCCCCACCCCAATGGCAGGGAATTATTCACATGCCTGGGGCAGACAGTCAGGGCGAGATTCAAAGATCACCAACAAAACTCCAATGGGGACAGTCACTTGTTCTAATTCCAAATCTTTGGCGATTCGGGTCCGGCGCAAAACACGTCCCACACTGTCCTGTGAAGAGGTAGCGATTTGCCGCAGACCAATGGCCAGGCTATTCAGTTTCGATGTGGAGAGGCTCAAACGTTTCAGCAGAGGAGCTGCAAGTCGCCCTGAAAAGTTGGAAGAATACATGACAAAGTAGTAGATTTGAGCAGTTTACAACTACTTTCTATTTCTTGATATTTTACTGCATACATGGTACTATGTTTAGGAACAGACACGGAACTCACAGGTCTCAGTGAAACAAGGAACAGGCCATTTACACAGCTTTTCTTTGGGGACAGTCTGGCAGGATATATCATCATGTAAAGACATGCACACACATATCCTCTGTGCCAGTAATATTAGTTCCAGAAATTTACCATTTGCATGAACATACCTAATTGTGAAGATACTTACCACAACATTTTTCATAGTACCGAGATTCTAGATTCTATCTAAAAATTCAACAATAGGCTAAAATACAGTTATTAAAGATGATATATCTATTTACTGATATGTCCATGGTATAGTTTGTGAAAAAGGCAGATTACAAAATATATACATACAAAGCATGAATATGACCCCATTTATAAAATATTGCAAAGACAGATGTGTGCAGGGGAGAGTCTGGAAGATATGAAGAACAGTGATGATCTTTATCTTTCTGTATTGTTTTGATTTTTTGATGAGTAAATTATTTTATAAACAAAAGTAAAAAAAGTTTTCTTCCAAAATAAAAACTGAACAGAATTACGGTAAATTCATATACAGAATTTTAATTTTAATATGACAGTATATATCATGTGATTTTTCCTCTCTACATATGTGAACATGCACATACACACCCATGCATACATATTAGAATGTGTTTCGTGTCACATACCACAAATCATCACTGCGGTTAATTCAGAGATGAGATTATGAAAATTTTCCCTTTTTATAATCACACTCATCAAGATAAAATAATAAAAAATATTTCTACTTATGAGGGGAGGAACCAATTTTACCTTAATAAAAAAATGAAATTCATCATTCTACTAACCAATTTTATCAACTAATTAATTTTCTTCACTTTTCCCCATGTGCATTTTAATCAAATTTTAATTATAGCATATGTTAAATGTTACATTCTCGTTTTTCACTTAACAAGTCACTTAAGTTTTCTGTGTCACAATTATCATTTTAATTACTACTAAATATTCTACTGAGTTGTAGAAGTTAAGTACTTAGTGTACTTAAGCATGCTGATTATTAGACATTCAGTTTTCCGAGGTTTTCAGTGTGATAAATAATCTTGCTCTAAGAATCTCTATACACAGAGCTGTTTTCTCCTCTTACAGATTTTCTTAGAATAATGTTCCAGAAATGGGATTACTAAACCAAAGTGTATTACCATGCTCATGTATGCCCAGGACTTTGTTCTTAATCCCATTGTGTGTTCTTGTGTTTTCCCAGAGAGCTATAACTGGGATCAGAAGTCAAGGAGTTCTGCCAACAACTGGTTGTGTGACCCTGAATCTTTGAGGATCTCAGTTCTTTTATCTTTAACTTAAAGAACTGCATAAGATATCATATATATTTCTTCTATTTCTGAAAGTCTACATGAATACTTTCCAATACTGACAACATTTAAGAGATTACACATATACTCTAAAGGAAGCTCCAAAATAACTCCTCCAGAATGTCAGAATGAACCTTGCAAGGTTTCTCTGAAGGGAACGCTATTGCTCTGGTGGCATTCATGCAAATTTATTAAAAAGAAAAGGAAATTCAAAACCATATAAAACCAACCCCATTGTTTTAATACAGAGAAGACAGAAAATTAGGAAAAGGGAGAGAAAGTATGAGAGCCTATCTGACTCAACATATTCAGTTGTCTGTCATGCACTCAGCCCAAGGACAGTTCTGTGTGGCACCTGTTGCTAACTCTTGACAGACTTCATGCGGATTAATTAACTAAAAGGCAAGCTGTATTTCATCCCAAGCTGAATAAGGTATTTCTACAACTCTTTTATATGCCAGGGCATCTGGCTTGAATCCAGAATCTATCACTGGCATTATGGCATTGGTTAAGTGACATCTTCTTTGGCTCCAATTTCCTAATCTGTAAAATGAGAATAATAGTTGCTACCTATGAGGTACTACGTTGTGAAGATTAAGTGAGATCTTGTCTTTAAAGTCCCTAAAGCAATGCCTAGTACACAGAAAGGGCTCAGTAAATGTTAGCTTCTAATAGCTAAATGTCGAAAAAGTAGTAGAATTCTTAATTTTTTTATGTTTGTCCTGAAATGCCACAGTAGCCATGACTCAGGGCTTGTGGTGAGTGGGGGAAAAAAGCTCCTTTGAGGTTATATTAGAATATGCGGTTGGGGGAATATGTGTAGTTTGAAAAAGCCCAACTAATACTGGCCATAAACAAAAATGATGAAAAATACACAATTTATTCTGTTAATAATCCTGTCTTTTTTTTTGGAGACTATGATGTAAGACGTATCAGTAAAATAAAGAAACAAAACAAACAAAAACCTTCTATAACATTGATTCTAAAGAGCCTGGTCATCTTTACCCTCTGCTTCCTCCAAGTCTTTTTTGTTGGCTAACAGGATTTCATCACGCTGGTCCGTTAATAGATCAGCCAGATGATGGATAATTTCTGCTCTCTAGGAAGAAATGCAAACCATTAAAATAACAAAAACAAAAAACATGCTAATCCAAGAAGAATGCACATCACACTTTTTAAAACCTACTCTTCTGAGTACAGAACTTGCTCCTAAATCTGAGAATCACATTGATTAAAGTCACCTTACTTTATATTCATTTTTCACCACTGCTCCCTTCCTTTCTCATTGCTAACCTCCCCTCATTTCTTCTTTCTTTTCTCTCTCTTTTACCTCTCCTGATCATTATAATTAGCAAACCACGGCCCAGTTGTGTGGAGGGGGTCTGATAAATTATATGATTTGTCCATGAGACATGGGCCAGCACTTTAAACCAATGTGATTTGTGTATCTGCACATATTTAACACCACTAGCTGCACAGATTATATCCTAGGTAAATTTTTCCATTTGGCTTTTCTTTTCTGATAATTATTTATTTAATGAATTTAGTAAAAGAAGATCCAGACATGGATATTTAAGAAGACACCAATTCTTACTCCTCTAGATTAGGAAACCTGACAAATTAGTATTGTAATTACTGAAAGAATAGAAAGAAGATGTTTGAGAAAGAGAAGTTGGGCTCCTCCTTTGCCCTTCTTTCCCTACTTTTAATTATCTAAAATTTTCTTTCCTTTTCTCAGGTCAAAGAATTCCAGCAGAAACATATATACATCATTTCCAAGTCCACAATGAACCACAGAACCCATGGGTTTAAGTCTTCAACTTCCATCTGACCTCTTCACTGTGTCCAGCCTCATCATGTCTGCTACTTAGACTAATTCCTATAGGCAGAAGGCAGAGCTACGGACTAAGGAGCTCTCAAGCTTCCATTTTACAGATAAGGTGGGTGATTTGGAATGGACTTGGTAAGTAATTTTTCTAATTTCCATGCCCAGAAGGTGTCAGGATTTGGTAGCCCTGCCTGGTCCTGTAATTTCCATGATGCTTTTGATCAAAATATCCTAATGATGACAAGATACCTTAGGCCTCAGTCTACAAGAGACAAAAGAGAAATTAAAAAAAAAGAATGAAAAAATAACAAATCCAAATCAGATTTCTAACTTAGGATAACTCTTTGGAACACTAGGAATAAAGGGGGATGGAGCAGGCTTGACTGTCGCTCTAAACTGCACACATTGGCTCTGTCAGCACAGCATGGTTCTCTCTAAAAGCTGTAATACTGCCGTAAAATCTGCTAGGGTTACTACCTGCTCGGGTTCTAAAGTGGCCAACATCCTTCCTCCAGATCGAGCCATTTCTCCCTGCTGTTCAACGGTCGGGCCTGCAAGGACATTTGCAAACATCAGATCTTTGTCAGCTGTTTTCTCTACCACATGCATAGAAGGAATGCTTTTGTCTTGGTATGCTTGTTTCCCATATGGAGATCACTTTGAGCAAGAAAATGAAAGGAATATGCCATATTAACTTAGGCATAAACATAAGAATTTGTCTGCATTTCTGGGAACTACAGTACATTTTATGTCTGTTGGACTTCTCCATTTCACTTTGGCTTATATTTTTTAAACTTATTTACATTTCTAAATACAAATTACAAGGCAATTTTGTCTGCTGTGAACACTTGAGAGCACAGACCATACCTTTTGCACCTTTGTGGCTCTAGTACTTATTAGTACCTGGTACCTGGCCTAGCAAACGTTTCTTGAGAAAAATGGATGTTTACATTCTTTAGCCTAGTGATTTTGGAGAGAACAAGAGGCCTATCTAAGCAGGTTACACAGAATGTTACAAAAGCAAAGAAAACCCAACTTAGCAAATAGTGTTCAAAAACAATGCCACACTATGGATCTTTGTTCTTGGTGATGTCTTAATGCTTGTGAATTTGTTTGATTTTTTTAATTACTAAGCAGAACTATACACATAGACTATAAACGTCAATACCAAGATTTTCTCAAATCCTCAAATTTCTGGCTTCCACTCAAGTCCTTTAAATTTGTTCTTTTTCACCTTGCTAAATAGCAATGAACTTTCATTTGCCACTTTCCTATATATCTAGAAAGTATGAATACTGCATTTCAATTGACTGTACTATGTACAGTTTTAACGGGACACTTTTTCTGTAAACACAATTGCCTTTTCAGTTTAACTTATATGATGCACTGCTGATATGCTTTCTGATGTGTGTTTGATAAGGGTGATAAAAAATAAAGCTTAACAAAAAAAAAAAACCAGTGCCAGGAAAAAAAAAAAAAAAAAGGAATACTGTGTACTTTATAATACTAGCACATCAATCCCCTGATTCCAGTAAAAACTGAATCTTTAGTCCCATCTAGACTGTGGTATCACTAGCTATCACCAACAAGCCAGGGTGTCTTAGAAACACCTACTTACCTGCAGGCTTCACTTCTGAAAAGAAGGTACCAACTTTCTTCCCCTCCACAATGTCTGTGATGACATGCCCAGACACCTTTGGGTGGGTTCCATTGGCAATGACAACAGAAGTGCCACCTTGCAAAGCCCAGAGAGCCGCCTTCACCTAAACAGAGAGGTCAGATCCAAAGCTGAGATTCAGACCTCTGCAGGTTCTACTAACTCACATTTCAAACCCTTAAAAAGATAAATACAATTTGATATTAAACATTTTAAATACATGCAGGAATGTTTTTAATAACTCAGAAGCTCTGAAGACATGCTTATACCATGCTACTCTTCCAGGTTCATGCATTGCCTAAAGATGAAACAATCTTTCCTTTGTTCTCAGCATATTTCAGCACCACATCTCTAGTACTGGGGACTCATAACTTCTATGATTGACTTATTGTGCCTCAACCTAGAAATAGCTCAGCATCAGCCAGCTGTTTGACTGGAATCTGATTCTGAATCTCTTTAGCTTTTTTAAAATGGGGCACTGGGGAACTCTTCTGAGTCTGTCCACTTATTTCCTTTTGTGCTGGCTGGCCCTCTCTTTCTGGACTGAAAAGTTGTCCTACTCTCTGCCGTGGCTTCTTGTAATGTTGTAACTTAAGGATATAACTTCTTGGGACATTTAGTGGGAGAGAATTTTAAAAAGATTTCTTCAAGGAACATTTGAGCCAATAACATTAGAGGATTTACAAATTATGAAAAATATGCAGGCCCTATCTTCAAGGAGCTGACAATATGAACACACTGTTAATATAAATATCAATACGAAGAAGACATATGAAGACATAACTAAATACAAGGACACACCTCTCACTAAACTTGTATTTGGATATGTACATATTTAAATGTAAACGCTTAGAGTATGTGAACCATTTACCCCTAAACAATTAGAAAAGTGAGAGGGATAAAATATTGTTTTGGCTTTATAATTGTATAAGCAATTTAAAGTTAAGGCACCTGATTCTTACCTTGGCTTCCATGCCACCCATCCCCACTCTAGACTTGGTTCCAAATGTCACAGACTGTTGATCTCCAGGATAAAATATATCAATGAGTTTTGCATCATCTGACCCTGGGGGGCTGTCAAATAGGCCTAAAAGGAAGACAATAGTCAGTAATATTGTTCTAATGGAAGTAAGCACACCCCGGGACAGACCTCCCTGGGCTTCTGCCAGCAATTCTGTACTTTCCTCATCTAATTGAATGCTAACAAAATTCTAACCAGAGAAAGAGAACTAAGGACTAATGGAGCCCTACAACATTAACTAATAAATGAATGTTTCCCAGTATCACAGCATGGCCATATCCTTAGAACAAATGTTATTATCCTGTCAACAGTCTACTGGATTACTAACAAAGAACAGTGTTTACTACAGAAATATTACATCAGTCACATACAGTTTAATGTGACTACTTCCCAGGAGGATGAAATGTAAAGCAAATACTCATTAACTCTCATAGTACCCTTTGAAATATATACTAATTTAGACTCCCATTTTATGGGTGAGGGAAGTAAGGGCTACACTCTGCTATTATGAAGGTCAGGCTAAGTCAGCAGAAGAGCTCTTGGCATTTTGGATTTATTGTCATAAATCATGTTTCCCTATTATAACTGACTGACATAAAACAGAGTGAGTGAAATTAATATGCATACAATCTATATTAAAAACCCCCTTAATTACATTTTTAAAAAAAGTAGGAGCCTTAGAGGGGGAAAGGATGAGGAGGAGAGCCACTGGAGAAAATGGAGTCATTTTAAGATGTAATAGAGGATACAGGCAGGGAGAAATTCCCCATGGTTGGGGAATGGTAAAGGATATTTTGGGCAGTGATATCTGGCACTCAGTTTTAATTTATTGCTTGTCCTGTGCTATATACACCCCTTTCCCTCCATTATTCCAAATCTTTAATACAACCCTGTTATATAAAACCTCTCTGGAGGGGTGAGGAAATCAGGGTAATGAGGATATCATCATCCAGTACAGAATGAAGCAGTGCAAATCATGAGCAGCAATTATAAGGGAAAGAAAAACAACCTTTCACAATCTCTGTGTACCACTCTGAGTACCTTACAGCTCTCCTAGGATTAGGGTTAGGTTCTTCCCAGAAGCTACAATACTATGAGATCATAAACTTGACATTTGAGGTTATAGTTTCACACCACAGTATAGGGTAGGTTGGACAGTTTGAATCCAAACCTTTCTAAGAGACATCAAAGAGTTCCTAGTATTCTGAAATTCTGCTCATTTTCTTTTTATCTCTTATGGCAGACTCTCAAATCCAAAAAGAGCATATTTAAAATTCTGATATTATTTTAGAAATCAACAGTCAGTGGGTAACTAATTAAAATATCACAGTAAGAGGGCAAACATGCCAGTGACCAATTTGCTGTTTGAAGCTGCATTAAAAACAATTTATTGGAGCATAGTTCAAATAGGGCTTTACAAGTTGATCTCTCAGATTCACATCCTTTACCTTTCCAAGCAGTGTAAGAGATAGGAAAGACTGTGTATTTAAAAACTGGACAGATTTAGATTTGAAACTGGATTCTGCCAAGTACTAGCTATATGTCTTTGTATATACCATTAACTGATTTGAACTTAATTTCTTCATGTGTGCAAAAGGGCTAATCTAACTACTTTTTTTTGAAGAGTTGCCATAAGGACTGAATAAATTCACACTTATAAAGCATGTAGCATACACTTATAAAGCATGGGAGAAATCAAATAAAAGTCAGTTGATTAACTAAATTGCCTTCTTCTCCAGCGTGGCTCATGCTTACCCTACTTTAGCTATCTCTATCTTGAGACTTCAAATTAAAGTGTATAAACATGGTACCAAGACTTCTTCCATGTAAAGATATTGACATATAGATATGACAGCTCTGATTTTCCACAAGGGCAAAATAAAGATCAATTCATCCACGTTTTCCCCTGCCTCCACTAGGCAGCCCATTGCCTTTACCTTACAGTGCTGGAGTGTAAAACGCAGAATGAATCTTGTGATGTTAACCTGCCTGGGGCCTGAACTAGGAACTAAGTCAGGTTTTCCTGGTCTCCTAGGAATGCAAAAGGGAACTTTTGGGAGCCTGGTAGTTTGCCTATTTTGGGCACATTTACCATATTCTTTATGGCAGGACTGTGAAACAGGAATAGCTTAAGAAAGTGAGAAGAGTGAATAGAGAATCAAACTGGAGTTAAGAGGGGCTTTTCCCTAAGGAAGGAAAAAACAGAGAGGAATACAAAGAATAATATATTAGGTCATGATGGCTATACAGACTGGATTTTCTGTAGTGGCATCAATTTAAAATAATCTGTCCTATGATTTTCATTAAAATTTGAGTTATCAAAACCATGAGATATCATTTCACACCCACTAGACAGCTATAAAATAAGCAGATAATAACAAGTATTGACAAGAATGTAGAGAAACTAGGACCCTCATATACTGCCACGAGGAATATACAATGGTGCAGCCACTTTAAAAAACCATCTTGGAATTCCCAAAAATGTTAAAAATAAAGTTACCATGTGACCCAGACATCCTACTCGTAGGTGAAATAAAAACATATGTATATAGAAAATCTTGTACACAAATGTTCACAGCAGCATCATTCATAATAGTCAAAAAGTGGAAACAACCCAAATGTCCATCAATTGAATGAATGGATAAAGTAAATGCATATCTGTACAATGAACTATTATTTGGCAATAAAAAGGAACAAAGTACTGATACATGCTACAACATGGATGAATCCTGAAAACACCTTAAATTAAAGACAGCTACAAAAGACCACCTATTTTATGACTCCATTCATATGAAATGTCTAGAATAGGTGAATCCATAGAGTAGGAAAGTGGACTGGTGATTGTCAGGGGAAGAGCACATTGGGAGACATGGTTCAGTGTTTCTTGTTGGGGTGATGAAATTGTTCTAAAATTGACTGTCATGAGGGCTGCAGCACTCTGTGAATAAACTAAAATTCATTTAATTGTAAACAGTGAATTATATGATATGTGAATTATATCTCAGTAAAGCTGTTTTTTTTTTTAAAAAAAAAAAAAAAGAAAAAACACAACTGAGAGTGTCTGGAAGGACAATATTTCAGCCATCTAACTATATCTCCTAGACTAACCCACCCTCTGAGTCATTAAAAACCCTTTGTCAGCCTTATGTCTCAGAAATAATGGCTCATAGTAAAAAAAGGTGAGAAGGACCCAAACAAGGAGAGAAATTCATGTGCTAACACATAGAGCATTTAAAACAAATGCTGTATAAAAGAAAAAGGCAAACTTCGTACCTTCTACATCTGAAAGAACAATCAAGAGGTCAGTTTTCATTTCCACAGCCAGCCGGGCAGCCAGGCTATCATTATCTTTAACACTAATGACCTGGAATGCAGGTAAAAAGTCGTAATGAGTAAAATACTCATTAAAAAAGAAATCACAGAAGCACTCAGGTAGACTCTGGCAAGCAAAGCCAATGACACTGAATATGCAGATGGCAGCTCTTTTAGGCTTCTTCTACCTGCAAAACAAAATGCCTACTGGCAACCCTTTCTCTAAACATACACATTTTCTATCCACTGAAATACACAAGCCATGCTCACAGTACCATCTTATATCACTATAGCACCGCACCCTATTGAACGTACCCCTCAACTTCAGAAGAGCTTACGTAGCCACTGCTCTATGATTCCAGCTTCTCTCCTGATTGCTCTAGCTTGCTTATGCCAAACTTCTGGTGTTAGCACATGCAGCATAGCGTGGTATTAGTGTCTCGGACATGCTCAAACCTTAGGAATACTTTACCCACATTTACCCCCTGGAGATCACTATTGGGCTCAGCTGGGGGGACAACAGCATCATTTGTGTTGACAATGGGGACAATGTTCATTCGGAGGAGTTCATGAAGTGTCCCATTGAGGTTCCGGCGCTTCTGCTCATCGTGGAAATCCAGATTGGTCACCAAAATCTAAACAGATTAAGTAGACCGAAAACACAGGTGGGGTAAAAATGATGAACTTGCCAGGAATAGCACAGAAAAGATGATAAGAGTGGAGGGGGGGGTCAACTTTGAGGCTTCCGGGACCCCACACAGATTGGAAAGGATGCTTATCCAAATCTTTTAGAGAATGAAAAAAAATTTAGAATCTCTTAATTATGATTTATTAATAAATAAATTTAAAAATTTATTTAAAGATGCTTAAGACTTCTTGCAAAAATACTTTAATCATCAGAAAGCTACCAAATCTCATCCATTTGCAAAATTAAGAAAATTAATATATCTACTTTAGATATTGGGGGAATTAATGGCTGTCCATTAATTTCTAAACTATCTCTGAATCCCAGCATATGATTCAGGACCTGGCCATAGTAGGTATTTAAATATTTGGCAAGTTAGTGAAAAATGCTTTATCCCATTTGGGAGAGTATGTTAGACAAAATGCAACAGGGCTTGTCCCTGTTCTTGTTCTGAAGTAAAACACTATTGGAGTTAACAAGGACTGTGTCTGAGCATGCGTGATTAGTCTGAGCAGTTTATGGAAGTGAGTCTTTATTCAGGAGCTGAAAGAAGGGCTAGACATCATAGTTCAGAGGAAGGGACGAACATAAACTGCTCAAAGGTAGAATGGAGAGCTAGGTGTTAAGGGCAATAAATAGCTGGCCAATTAATTGAATCAAATAATTATGCAATGTCTAAGTAGACAGATAAATGGGGGTGGTAGCAAGAAACAAAATGGTAGTAAACCCTAAAGCTCATGAATACATGTTTTAATGATGTCTCTCTGGTGTTTAAGGAAAAGTGTTCTTGTTATGTAGGCCAGGCTGAAGTAGAAAAAAATTGAAGGCAGATGGTCAAGAAAAAGCGCATTGAAATAGTCAAAGCTTACTTAGGTTAAAGTCTAAACTAGGGTCTAGCTATGGTAACTAAGAAGAAAACAGCAATATTACCAAAGATTAAATAGTAGCCTTAATTATAGATAATAAATGGTGATGAAGGCAAAGTGGTAAGATAACTGCGGGAAGTAATTCAATTCACTTGTGCACTTGACAAAAAATTTGTGTACCTATGAGATGCCAGGCCCTGTACTAGCTGTTGGAGAATAAAAACGTTAATGCTTTGGGAGAAGATGGAAGGGGCACATTTTGTAGAAGATCATGAACTCCTTTTTAGACAAATTTAGTTCTATAGGAAACAGGACTAGATGAAGACTAAACCTAAACTAGTCACGATGGTGAAAGGTCAAACAATAAAAGTAACACATCTTTGTAGGAGAGGCAGACAGGAGTTCTAAAGGTCCACTGAAAATACCTGCTGCTAAAACATTAACAAGCAAAGGGATCTGACTGAAAAGGTAAGGGAATCCCCAAAGGGAAAAATATATGGTTGGAGGAGGGGAATCTGTTAAGATCCAAAACAGCTTCAATTTTATGAAGAAAAAAACCAAGCTATTTTACTTGTTTAAGTATAACCTGGCAAGCAACTTAGTATAGATTTCCAAAGTCACCAATAATGGTCTTCTACAGAGGATCATTACAGAAAACAAGGAACCATGGTCCAAAGCACAAAGGACAAAGTTTTCCTGTAGATAAAATCACCGGAGGGAGGTAAAGGCCAGCAAGAAAAGAGGCCTGTGGTGGGGGCAGAATTCTAATTTCTCATATCCACATCACTGGAAACAATGGTTGATGGGTACTGATTTTTAATGCTAGTATTAAGAAAGAAAGAAATAAGCTTAGTTCCTGGACCTATGTTTCCTCATCTGGCTTCAGGACTTTAAAAAACATTAAGGACTAAAACTATCATTGGACAGGGAAGAAAAGATAGCAGGTGAAAAAGAAGAGTGACAGAGATCTAGATTTCTATTGTCTTTACGCTGACACAAAAAAATCTAAGATTACAGAGTGGTCCCTGGCCACAAAGAGCAGGGTGAACAAGTCCATGGCTTTCTGTTTTACCCAATCACTCGAGGACATTCTCATATAATACCAAATATCACTATCACTGTGGATGGAGAAACAGAAGAAACAATAGGAAATAAATCAAAACCTGAAACAATGTATATGTAACAACATCACCTGTGTAAAATAACATCTGTAAATGGTAGGATCAGAGTAGCAAACTGTGGAGTTCAAAAAGAATAACTTAGAGAGTGAGATTTTCAGTTGTTTTGTGAAGAGACTGATATTTAGATGCTTAGTTTAGTTGTATAGTTTATTACAAATACAATTGAAAAAAAATTCAGGAAATTTAGGTAAAAAAATAATAATAATGCGGAATGAAGTTTTAACACTCAGGGGAACTGCTAATATTTTATTAAGTACCATGAGGACAGGAAGCTTGTCTGATTTGTTGACCACAGCATCCAATACCTACTACACTGCTTGGCACACTGTAGATGTTCAATAAATACTTGAATGAATGAAAAACAAGCCAACCACAGTGTACTCCTTTATCCCTTCAACCCTAATCAGATATCCATTATATGAGGCAAGCAGTCACAGGAGAAACAAGTCAGCTGAAGGTAGAAAAGTCAAAGACATCTAACTTTTATTTCTGCAGAAGTATCGGAATTTGTAGTGGTCCTAAGAGCTACTAGTAATAACAAGATCTAACACGAGAGTGTACTATGTACCAGACATTACAGTAAATGCTTTTCATATATTTTCTTCCAAAAATTCTCTGAGGAAGGTACAATTATTTTACCCATTTCTCAGATGAAAAAACTGATGCACAAAAAGACGACACTTAAAAGCTTTCTTCAGTTCTCCCAACTAGCAAGTAATGAAGCCAAGACAGTATTCCAGTAGTCTGGCTGTGGATTCTGCTCAGAATCCCTTTGTTTCACATGACATGACCTCACAGGTCCCCACACCCCCTTGCTAAGCCCAGCCTCTCACCTGGGCAGCACAGATGCTGTACTGGGTAAACATGGCCTCATACAAGGCCATCAGCCCACTCTGTCCAGCAGCTGCACAGGCTCGTGCCTCTAAAACGGGAATTGCCTGTAATATACCAATCAGACAAGGTATGGTTAGGGATGAGAAAGGAGGCCTGAGGGGCCCTTGTTATCAAGTATAGGGAAGCAGCACTCACCATTTCCTTCAGTTGGTTCTGCCCAGAGTGCAGGGCCTGTCGCACGCTCTGAGACAAAAGGATCTCATGGCGTAAGCGTTGCTTGCCAAAGGCTACGGCTCCACTGGTCACAAGCATCATCTCTCGCCCCTGATTCTGCAGCACTGACACCTGACATTGAGGGAAAGAAAGGCATAAGTCACTGTATCATCATTTTCCTCTCTTCACAAGAGACCAGGTAGGGCAGACTGACACTGGGCTGGCTCTGTAAGAATCATCCAGGTTGTTTGGTGAAAATATAGACTCCTACACTGTTTGGTAGGTGGCAGACAGAAATCAAATGTTTTTAATAAAGGGATTCTGGTGTGCAGTGGGGTTTGGGAGCCATAGGACTTGACAGTCTCTGTTGGAGTCTGGAATGTAGAAGGCCTGGTTGCTCCATGAAATGAAGTCCAGAACACAAGTCTGGAACTAGGAATTGGAATGTAAACTTTAGTATATAACTTCTCAGTTTCTAAAGTTCGTTCTGGGAGATGAGGCTGTTTCTGGGGTATGTCTGATCCCTATGCATCTCCTTTGCCTAGACTAGGGGCAGATGCTGACACTGTTTTGCTGTTTACCTGGAGCCAGTTGTGGTCACATGAAGGAAGCAAAGACTTAAGACATACAGAGAGTCAATATTCATAACCTGTTTATCTACTGGATACCTGAACCCTATTACCTGGCTCAGAAACTCAAACAGCTATGACAAACCATGATCTAAAAAAACAAAATACTTTTTACCACAGAAAACTTCATACTTCACAAAAGTGGTGAGAATAGTATTATAAGCCCCTATGTACCCATCACCCGCCCATCACTTCAATAGTTATCTATTCAATGGGCAACTTTTCAGTCTCCAATATCCCCTCTAAATCCACAGTATTGCTTTAAAGCAATTCCAGGCCCCATGTACATAATTTCACCCATAAATGTTATAGTAGGAACCTTTAAAAGACAGGGGATATATATGTATACATCCATAAACCATTATGTTCTTTAAAAATCCAATAATCCCTTAATATCAAATATCCGGCCAGTGTTCTCACTGGCCAGTGTCTTTTTTTTCAGACAGCTTGTTTTGAGATGCAAATAAAGCCCATATACCAGAATTAAATGAAATGTCTCTTAAGTTTCTCTCTCTCATTTTTTTACATGGGCAGGCACCGGGAATCGAACCCGGGTCCTCGGGCATGGCAGGCAAGCATTCTTACCTGCTGAGCCACCATGGCCCGCCCTCTCATTTTTTTTTAGGTATCCTATATGCCCAGGCACATTTCATTCTTTTTCCATGTGAATATCCCGTTATTGCAGCACCATTTGTTGAACTGTTCGTTTTTTATTTCTTGTTTTTCTTTGCCTGATTGCTTTTGGGAAGCACATGGGCCAGGAATCGAACCCAGGTCTCCCACATTCTACCCTTGCACCCCTCTTAAGTCTCTTTTAATCAACAAGTTGCTGCTCTATCATTTTGTTTCCTTTGCTTTTTTTTCTGTTAAGGAAATCAGGTTGCTTATTCTTTAGATTTCCCATCTGAATTTTGCTGATTGTTTCCCTATGGCATTACTTAACACTGTCCACTATATTTCCTGTAAACTAGTTTTAGATATAGAGGCTTGATTTTTTTTCCTGGCAAGAATTTTTTATGGGTGGTCTTGGACATACATAATACCTGATTGTCTTTCTTTTTGATGTTAGCAGCTATCGCTCAAAATCAATAGCTATTAATTCATTAGGGGGTGCAAAATGTTGATATTCAAATTCAATCATTCCTTCATTTATAGGCTAAAATACTTTCATGAAGGGAAATCTTTCTTCATCAACTACTGCCTACCCTGAAGTAGAGTTTATATATGAAAAGCAAGACAAATACTTGCTTCTTTCCCTTTATTTATCAGTTTTAAAAGTAATGAGTAGGGCGGGCCATGGTGGCTCAGCAGGCAGAGTTCTCTCACCTGCCATGTCGGAGACCCAGGTTCGATTCCCAGTGCGTGCCAAGGCAAAAAAACCAAAAAAACCAAAAAGAACAAAATAAAAAAAAAGAGTAGGTTCTCTAGTATCCTCCAAAGAAAACCAATGAGTTTTTAATCATTATAGACTCATGGATTTAAACATATTGCACATGGTCAAATTCACTTCAGTAATTTTATTTATTGACTTCAAATTATCTCATCTTTGGCCACTTTAAATTGGTTTCACAGCCTATGTGAATGATCTGGATAGCCTTGGACAAGATGACTGACTCTGCATGTTAGGCACCACCCAGATTTAGAGAGCTGTTCCATTAGGTCCACTGGCAGTCCTAGAAGGGGAGCTGTGACCATTTCCAGGTTCTCTCCATTGTTTTCATTAGGTTTCTCCTCTGCTCAAATCTTCAACCTGCTTTTGAGACACAACCCCAGCTCCTCTACTTGGCCTTAGAGCCATGCCTAAATGGAATGAGTCACTTAATTTCCCACTCTCCCTGATGAGACCATCATCACTGCTTTCAAGCCTACCTCCTCCCTGACCCACCAGCCTGTTGTGCTCATTTCTGTCTTTGCCCATCTGGAATTCACTCTCACAGTCTCTTTGTCCCTTCCTCAGAACCACTGGGTTGCATAACTTCAGGAAGTACCATTCATATGTGCACTTAGAAGCATGAAACACTTTCTCTCAGCATAAATCCTACCAATTGTCAAGACCCAGTTTGGTCCCCAGCTCTATTAGGAAACCCCAAGAATAACTACACTCTCATTTACTTTTCCATCTCTGAACCGGTCAGTCACTATCATTTGGGTCCACTCATTTGGACAATTACTACCTTGAACAATCACCTACTTGTTTAGGGAGTCCCAGTTCTGTCTCCCCAAGGGCAGAGACAAAGTTGGAGTTCTTTTTACTGCTCCTTGATCTTTTTTTATTCTTGGCCTGCCACCTGTCTTTGTAAATAAAGTTTTTTTGGAATACAGCCATGCTCATTCCTTTATGTATTGTCTACGGCTGCTTTCATGCTACAACAGAAGAGTTGAGTCATTAAGAAAGGGACATTATGGCCTTTAAAGCTTAAAATATTTTCTACTAAAATATTTACTATTTGGCCCTTTACAGGAAAAGTCTGATGATTCCTGTTCTTTGTTAAGATAAAGGCAGTGGGATTTATGATGTGATGTTTAAAGTCCGAAACTCCCCTGCTGATCCCAAAGGTCAGTTTCCTTATTGGTAGTTTGCAGTCACCCTGGTTTGACTACATAAAGTCCCTACTGGGACTTCTGCTTTGAGCTTCCTGGAGCTAAGATTCCTTGTACAGATTTTGGTGGCTTTATCTGGAGATAGAGCATGGTTCATGTGCAAATAAAGACCATGGGAAGCTTGTGCACAGGATGTATTTTGGATCCCAATGCTTGCTTCAACTCTCTTAATTCACTGTATCCTGTTCCTTTAAATAAAAGCCTTACATGAGTATGCTCTGTGGAGCCTGGTGAGTCCTTTCAAATATCCAAATTTAGGAAATCTTTGCAATAGCACCTCTTATTTATTTGAGGATTATTGGGCAATTACATATTTTAAAAAGCCCACCAAAATAGAAAAAAAAAAGGACTTAATATTGACATCAAGATGCTCAACCCTAGCTACATATTAGAGTTACCTGGGAACTTTAAAAACACTTCTGAACAGATCCCATCCCAGAGATAAGTATTAAATGATCTGATGTGAAGCTCAGCTGTCTCCAGGCTCCTTGGATGATTCTAATGTGCAGTCAGGATTAAGACTCATTGACATATGGATCTCCTTATCACTAAGAAGGCTGAGGAATGAACTGCAAGCAATCAACTCTTCTTGACATTGCCCTTCCTTGCCTTGGGACCAATGGGAAAGGGTTGTCTCCAGATTGGTTTAAATCTATCACATTCAAATCAAGATTATTTTTACAAGCTTTATAAGGCTTAACCAACAAGCTAAAAACTCTATTTGTTTTAGTTCAACAGAATTTCCCATCTTGGCAGTTACCTGCTCGACAATAGATGCCAGGCGTCCCAATGCCAGGCCACATTCATCTCCTCGAGTCACCACAGCACTTCCAAGTTTCACCACAATTCTCTTAGCATGTTTCAGCTCACTGCGGTGGGCAAAAGATTTGCCATGTGCACGGCTGAGGGGTACAGTGATAAAGGGGATATTGCTCCAAGAACGAACATGTCTGATGGCTGAAGGTTGGATATAATCTGTAGTCCCCAAACAAAATGAAATACAAGAAAAAAAGTGAAATACACAATATGGCTTCTCAATAAAAATGTCCATATACAATATCAACTAGTTTAGTCACCAAAAACAGCTTTAGTATTACTAACTGAGTAAAAACAATATATCAGAAGTTATATACACCTAGCATGTTCTTATTATAATATTGTGTGAGAGTTTATATTCAATATACAGATTGCAGACACATTCAAACACTACTGGTTAGAGTATAAACCAAACAGTCTTTCCTGAAGATACGTTAGCAAAATATATCAAAAGCCTTAAAAATGCTCACATTTTTTGACACAGAAATTCCATATTCAGAAATTTATGAAATTCCATGTTCAGAGAAAGATTAATTAGCACTTTTAGAATTTTAATAACATATAAAAATGCTCATGATTTTGCAGTTTCACACACATGTCTAAATGCATAAAACCTGAAGAGGATAAATCAAAATATCAGTATTTCATCTCTTGATGGGATTATGGAGTTTTTTTTATTGCTTTCTTTATTCTTTCTTACATTTCCAAATTTATATAGTAAAATGCATTGCTTTCGTGATCACAAAAATACGTGTGCTTTTAAATAAGTCACACCACTATAAAAAAGAGAGTCTGACTAGCAAAGACAGTGAAGAACAAAGTTATTGTATGGATAATAAAATAATTATGACTAAACCACCTATAATTTTTTTCCCTGACATGGCAGCATGGATTCAGATGCTTAGAACAATAATAAAATAAACTAGAAATCTTTCTGAAGGGAACGAAACGCTGAATTCAGATAGTTTCCTTCTATCCCTTCAGACATGTAACTCTAAGCACTCTTTCCTCAGTTATTTTTCTTGTGACACTCTACAAGATTTCTAAGGAGGCAAAAAATAATATTCTTGAGTAAAAGGCTGAGAAGTTACTTGAATAAAGCTCAAAATAAGCCAGTAAAAGGTACATGTCAGGCAGCTCCTCAATTCTCATGGGCCGAACTCCTCCTGCCCACCAACTACCCATTCACCTTCTCTTATAAATTTACAAATCCCCGAGGTTTACCCAGGCACACTGCCACCAGTCAAAAGACTAATTTTCTCAGCTTTCCTGCTCAACTAGGTGTGGTCATGTGACTAAGTTCTGGGTATAAAAGATATATGTGAAAACATTATGTGGGACTTCTACGAATTTTCCTTACAAAGAAAAGAAGTGCTTCCTTCTTCTCTTCATCCATTCTGCTGCTTGGAACATGCATAGCTAGAGCTCAAACAGCCTATTCTGATTACAAAAAAATATGTTAAGAACTACAAAATAACGAGAAAGCAGAAGCCTGGTTTCCTGAGATTTCACACAGCTACTATGGAAGGCCTGGATTGCCTACCTTCTTTTAGGACTGCCAAGTTTCTTTCAGGAGAAACAGAAATGCATTTCTATATTATTTGGGCCATTATTATTTCGAATTTTCCGTTACATGTACCTAAGCTAATTGTCACTAATACAGAAGGAGAATGAGTGCACAAATTAGGTGAGAAGGGAGATGAAAAACTGGCTATAATGTCAGGGGATGATGGGTTGTCTTTTAACAAATGGACCTTCACTTGGTGGAGCTCCTTAATCTCAATAAGCAAGACAGATGGATAACCTAGGTCTCAACAGGACCAACAAATAGGTACTTTTTCAAAAACAGCTACTTATGTGTCATTAACAGCAATTAATAAATAATAAATAATTTGAATGAATTTTAAAAAAATCACCCCAAACTACCTCTAGCCCATTTTATAACTGCACTATTACAGAGTAACTACCTCCATTCGAATCAATTATCATACACTTTTGCACTACAGATACATTTTTCAGAATATCTCCAGACCCACTGGAAAATGTCTTCATCCCTGGACCACTAAGTCCTTCCCTAACTAAATTCAAGCTTCTAATCTTAATCTCTACACTATAACAATGGTGGGCAAGACAGATATAATCTTTCTCATAGACTGAAGGATCACTGGGTTCTGCTCCCTCCCTGCCTTCTTCACACAAAAACCTTAGAAAAAATATTTTTAATGTAGAGGCAAAGATTCCTTTCTTCTCTATCTTTAATAACCACTTAAAAAGTGATTATGTTTCAGGTTAGTAGGATCCCAGAAAGATGTTACGGTCTTTTTTGATAGACTTGCGTCCAGTTCCTGGCACAAAGATGCCCAATAAGAGCAAATCTGCATCATGTGGGATACAGCTAAGGTTTTGACACCCTTGCTTAATGTTCTGGTGAACAGTCTCTTCCTCCTGGGAGAGTCCTAGAGATTAAAGAACTGATATGAAGGGTACAGAGTTGTTGGTGCTGTGTTTCACGGAGAGCCACCTTTTAAAATTAGCTTTACTGATATAGGTACCTTGGTTAGTCTTGGGAGAGATTATCCTAAACAACGTCTACATCTAAGCCTAAATTTAAAAGCTAAATACATAATAGCTCTGATCTAGATGACCTGACAGAGAGAGGGATAGCAGAGGGAGAGACTTACTCCCCTAGTGTTTGGACCTGGAATCATCAGTGGCTGTACCCAAGTATCACATATCTCTTTGACAGCTGTCAGAGAGAGGCTTGCTGGCCATTTTTCTCTCCTGTCCTATTCTGATAAGCATGATTGGGGCAGCCTGGGAGGGCACTTCAGGGGCACAAATAGTGGCCAGCACATCAGTCCAGGTGATCAAATGACATAAACCAATCAGAATCCAGCAGGCCAGGTTAGCATGAATGAGACTTCTGACCCACAGTCTGTATCAGCAGACAACAGTTAACATGGCTCAGTGCCAGACAGACAAGGGTCATTCTGGCAATTGGGTCACAGCAGTGGATCAGGGCTGGCAAGGTTCAAGTAGAGGTCACAAGTATTAACAAGATTTAAAGCAGATAAAAATTTAGGTCAAGTGGGTTCTAGCACCAAGGAGAGTTCCATGGGATCCAAGTTTTTCTGGTTTCCTTATGAATAATGCCTTTTACCCTCTCACACTGACCCTACTTTTCTTGAAGAACTTTTTATGTTTACAGTATATCACACTTTTCAGATTCCATACTGGGAATGAGAAAACCTTGACTACTTAGGAAAAATTCAAGCCTTCTGGATGAGTAATCTTTTCCCTTCTTCAAAGAAACCATTAAGCTCTAATTACCAAAGAAAAGATGTCTCTTCCTAGTAGGTTCAAGTGAACACTGGTGTGTGTGTTTGCGTACATGTGTAGTGGGGTTAGGAGAAGGGTTTTATGTACTCCTCAAGAGTGCCAGGGATCATAGTGCCAGGGATCATACTCTAAGGGAGGAGAGGCCCTTTATCTTTTTACCACCAGCGCCCTCACGCTCAGGAAAAAAGTTATCTTTCAGGTCCAAATGACAAGGGACCCTGATGTGATTTCCATCTCTTTTCCTGGTCTTCTACATCCTATGTTTATCTCCCTATCTTTCTCATTTTGCCTTTCTTATTTATTTTCTGCTTATCATGGTAAGTGAATACAAGGCTCTGGGTTCTAGAACAATCTGAATATAAAATCTAAAAATGTAGGGACACAATAAAAAAGCACCTCCTTCTGTGAACAAGGTTAATAAGAATAAATAATACTATCAACAATAAAAATATTGAAGTGAATCCTTTTATACATGAGGAGCCATGCTAATAAAGGTTTGTAACCCTTATACAGAGGCAGAGCGGTATAAGACAAGTGTAGGCTCTGGAACCAGATGGTCCAGGTTGGCATCTCAACTCCTCAGTTTATTTGCTGTTTCTTTACTTAAGCTTACCTTTCATAAGGCTGTTGTACGGGATGAAATGAGTTAATGCATGAACAGTGCTTGGCACAAAGTAAACATTCAATAAATATTGCTTGTATTGTAAAAAAAAGTGTTATATTCCCATTATCATCCTAATTCTCACAACAGCTTCAAGAGTTAGGGATTATTATGAGGTAGTTATTATTATTCCACATTTTACAAATAAAATAATTGGAGCCTAGTGAAGTTGAATAACTTGCCAACATTATCAGACAGCAAAAACAGCAAAATATTTTGCAGCTTTTCCCATCAAGAGGTGGAATCTATTTTCCCACCCCTAGAATTTGACTTGGCTCTGTGACTTGCTTTGACAGATACAGTGTAGCAGAAGCAAACTATAAATTCTGAGCTTAGGCCTCAAGAGGCCTTGTAGCTTTCTTGCATGCTACTCTAGGAAACTTTGCATCATGTAAAGAAACTAAGGACATTTACTTATGACAGTAAACTGGGGGATGAGAGACCATGTGGAACAGAAATAATCCACTAACCCAGCAGGGACCACTACCCCTATCCCCCAAAACCAGTCCTGAGTCTGTGAGAGTTCAAACAGGTACAGAACCATTGTGCAGCTGTACAGAGTCCACAATGCCAACCTAAAGAATTGTGACCTAAATAGATAGTTGTTTTATATTACTATGTTACTTAGCCAGTAAGTAGAGGAACTAGTTTTTAAACCCAGGGAGCCTGGCTCCAGACCCTGAACTTTTAATCCTTACAATTTATTTCTTCTTTGCACAAGGAGAAAAGGGAAGTTTTCTTGCAGTTCCGGAAATAGATTACTGATAGGATTTAAACCATCAAGAATATAGTCAACTTAAAATATTATAAGCAGTGCTTTAAACAAACTATACTAGAGCACTGGGCAGCCACAGGCAAAAAAAACTAAAGCTCACCACATTATACAAAAATTAACTCAAATGGATCATGGACTAAAATGTACAATGTAAAACTTTAACTCTCAGAAAAAACAGAGAAAAGATCTTCAGGATCAAGGGCTATGCAAAGGGTTCTTAGACTGGACATGCTTAAAGTACAATCCATAAAAGCAAAAACTGTTAAATTGGACCTCATCAAAATTAAAAACTTTGCTTTGCTGAAGACCCTGTTAAGAGGGTAAAACAACAAGCTACAAACTAGGAATAAATATTTGCAAATCACATACCCATCAGATGATTATTATCTAGAAGGCATAAAGAACTCTTAAAACTCAATAGCAAAAAAAATTCAATTACATATCAGCAAAAAATTTTAAAAAACAAAAAAAATAAAAAAACATGAACAGACATTACACTGAAAAGGATATGAAAATAGCAAAAAAAACACATGAACATCATTAGCCACTAGGGAAAAGCGATGAAGTATTGCCACACACCTATCAGAATAGCTAAAATTTTAAAAGATGACATCACCAAATGCTGAGAAGTACTGATACAGTGCTGGTGGGAAGGTAAAATGGTTTAGGCGCTCTATAAAACAGTTTGGAAGTTTCTTATAAAATCAAACAATGAACTATCGTAAACACAACCCAGCTACTGCACTCTTAAGCAGGTATCCTGGAGAAATGAAAACTTAACCTTCATTCAGAAACCTGTACATGAATGTTCACAGCAGCCTTATTCAAAATAACACAAAAATGGAAACAACCCAGATGCTTTTCAATGGGTGAATGGTTACACTGTGGCATATCCATGCCATTAACTATTACTCAGGAATAAAAAGGAATTAACTATTTGACATATGTAACAACTTGAATTTTTTCAGAGAATTATGCTGAATGGAAGAAAAAAAACAAAACACAACAATCCTGAACAGTTACATACTACATGATCACATTTATATAACATTCGTGAAATGACAAAACTAAAAAAATGGAGAACAGATTAGTGGTCGCCAGAGGTTAGGATGGGGGGAGTGTAGGTGTGGCAATAAAAGGGAAACTTGAAGGATCCTTCTAGTGATGGAAATGTTCTGTATTTTTCTTGATTCTATCAATGCCAGTATACTGGTTTTGATATTTTCTCTATATTATTTCTCATAACTGCAAGTGAATTTTTAATTATCTCAAAATAAAAAGTTTAATTACAAAATAATGAACAAAATAGCCTGTAAAAATTTTTTTGAAGCATTCTTGCCGGCTGAGCCACCATGGCCTGCTTTTTTTTTTTTCTTTATTAAGACATATGTATTTTTTTTATTAATTAAAGAAAAAAAAGAAATTAACACATTTAGAAATCATTCCATTCTACATATGCAATCAGTAATTCTTAACATCATCACATAGATGCATGATCATCATTTCTTAGTACATTTGCATCGATTTAGGAAAAGAACTAGCAAAACAACAGAAAAAGATGTAGAATGTTAATATAGAGAAAAAAATAAAAATAATAATAGTAAAAAAAAGAAAAGGAAAAAGAAAAAAAAGACAAACAAACAAACAAACAAAAAAATAATAGGGGGAAGAAATGTTAAAATAAGTTTAGTAGACTGAAATGCTAGCAAGGGGTAAGGAGTATGGTATGTATGAATTTTTTTGTTTTCTTTGATTTCTTTTCCTGAATTGATGCAAATGTTCTAAGAAATGATCATGATGATAAATATACAACTACGTGATAAAAAAAGAATGTTCATATTGTATGTTGATTGGTTTTATTAATAAAAATTAAAAAAAAATTTTTTTGAAGGAATGAATATAAGTAACATTTTATTTAGAAACACAAACACTTGGAAGTTTTACCAATAACCTGCCTTCTTGCTAATCATCTTTGTCTAGTTCCACCAAACTATAGTTTTTGTCTGCTTTAAAATGCTGAAACACATTTCAACTACCAAACTTCCCTATTCTTCAAAATTTCCTACGGTACATACGAGATCTGGAGACAGCTGTGTTCTGGACCCAGGGCAGCACACGTTGGTTGAAGGGCTGGAACCCAGAGCGGTAAACTTGACTCAGCATACTGAGGTGTTATCACTGATCAAAAGTACCTGCAAAATGTGTTTTAAAAAATTAATAATAAAAGAATGAGACAATTCACTTTCTTTTCCTTCATTTCTGCATACTCTCAAGTAAAAATCTGACTGTCCTGCTCCAAACTCTTGTTTTACAGCTTCACTTCCAATTACAGAAAACACAGAGGGCTCCCTCTAGTCCAGGTCCTAATCCTAGTATTTCTCTTCCAAGGACCTCCTTAGTTTTTATGTATGCAATGATTTAGGACTAGGAATATTTTGAGTGACAAGGTTTTTCTTTTTTTTTACAGTACAATGTTTAATACTGTTCTAGTTTGTTAGTTGCCGGAATGCAATATACCACAAATGGAATGGCTTTTTAAAAAGGGGAATTTAATAAGTTGCTAGTTTACAGTTCTAAGGCTGAGAAAATGTCCCAATTAAAACAAGTCTATAGAAATGCCCAATCTAAGGCATCCATCCAGGGAAAGAGACCTTGGTTCAAGGAGGCCGATGAAGTTCAGGGTTTCTCTCTCAAGGGAGAAGGGCACATGGCCAACATGGCAGCATCTGCTGGCTTTCTCATGGCTCTACAAAAAGGGGCTCTCTCCAAAATGTTTTCCTTTTTTAAAGGATTCCAGCAAGCAATTCCACCTTCACTGGGTGGAGACACACCTCCATGGAAATCATCCAATCAAAAGTTACCACCCACAATTGGTGGATCACATCTTCATGGAAACAATCAAAATGCTCCCACCCAGCAATAATGAGTGAAGATCAAAGGGCATGGCTTTTCTGGGGTCCACCACAGATTCAGACCAGCAAACATACTGATGCTAAATCTTCCCTACAATTCCTATGTCATTAGGGGTCTACTACAGATCAACAACAGATCCAACATCCAGTAAGCAGCCATCTATGCCTTCTGACCAGCAGAACCCTGTAATCCACAGGGTTCCGAAAGTTTGATCTTTGCCAGCCACAAGAAGAGGGAGGAAAGGCCAGAGGCTGCTGCTATGGCTTTCTTTCTCCTTCTCCTGAGGAATCTAAAGCTTACTCATGTGCCCTGGGAGGGAGGGATGGGGTGGCAATGCCTCCAAATGGTTGGTCATTTGAAAAGCTGTGGGCACTTCAGGTAGAAGATGAATAAGCACCTGAAAAGATGATGGTTATGGGCATTTCCCCCTTTCTGGTCAAACTTGAGGCTTTAGATATATTAGAGTTCGTTTTACCAAATAAGTAGGGGACTCCTTCCTACATATGCACAGGATAAGCCAATCATTATTGCAGATCTTATGCTACTGGGCCATTTCTGTTTTCACAAGATAAGAAAAAATACTGTGCCTTCTTTACTTGTGGGCCTCCTTTTAACTTTTGTTCTGCAGATTGGTGGATATAGTCCAACTCTCTTGAATGTGCTTCAAAACACCAGTTTTTAGCCCCACAGTGAAAAGAAACAAATAGTGGTATGTATTCCTCTATAATTTATACTGCACTAAGGGAAAGAGACAAGAGATTGGCAGGATACATCTCTTGTAAAAGACATGGTATCCAATGCATAATAAAAAGCATTAACTGCTATCTTTGCTGATTTCAATGTTTGCAACAGTCTGCAGGGTCCCAAGGAAAAAAATTTATTTAACACTGACGCATGATATGAACCAGTGGTCTATGTTTGCTGCTCACATAAATTCCTTCAATAACTGTTGCTAAACAACAGTTATTGAATTCTTCAAAACACCTACAGAAAAGCCAAAAATAGTAAAATAATCAAATAGTGACAAAAAAATTTGTAGTTTTATTCCTTTCATGAAATCTTCCCCATCAACCCTAGCCTTCAAAGTTAGATATAAACCTACAGGATAGCTTTTAACCAGTTCACATGTCACTGCTGCTTTTCCCCAACTGGATTATAAACTTGCCACGACAGCATGCTACATGGGAAACACTGTCTTCAGAGTTATACAGACTTGGCTTTGAGCTCTGCATCTGCAAGCCGTATGCCTTGAGGCATGTTAATCTTTCTAAGCCTGTATCCTAATTTGTAAATAGGGAATATAGCAATATGGATGTCATGGATTACTGTGAGAAATGAGATAATGCATGTGAAGTGCCTGGGCATAAGAGATGCTCAATAACTCTTACTGTCTTTTGACAGCCTCTTTTCATTTTGTTCAGAACTTGGTAGAGGCATTACAAATTCAATAAATACTCACTGATGGATAGAATCACAAGTTATACTGATTGTGTAACCCTCTTTTATTTAAGAGTCATTGAAAACTCAGAATATTTGTCATTAGTTAGGGAGTTAAGACTGACCTAGAAACCAGGGCTCTTGGCTTCTCCTCTACCACACTGCCTCTGATTGATCCCGAGAGGTGAAGTACA
This sequence comes from Tamandua tetradactyla, assembly GCF_023851605.1. Lineage (NCBI taxonomy): Eukaryota > Metazoa > Chordata > Mammalia > Pilosa > Myrmecophagidae > Tamandua > Tamandua tetradactyla. Next base: position 56,798,555 of record NC_135339.1, read on the forward strand.
TTTCCTCATTGCAACGGATGGTTCATCCTGCCAGAGTGCCCTCAAAAAGCAGACAGCTGATTCCATTGAGCAAAGGGTGTGTATATGTCTAGACTCAATGTCACCAACTGAAAAAAATTTCCATGTTTTGACTCTGAGCATTTCTCAACTACCTCTTTACACGTTTCAAACAGAGAACACTTATCTAACTGATGTGGACAGAGAACTGAACTTCAGTCTCAGCAGACTTCACCCAGAGTTTCATGCTTGGGATAAGGCTCACCACTGAGTAAAGACAAAAGGCCTGATGATAAATCTCACTACCTCAGAGATGAGGGGGCAATGACCGGGATAGGGGAGGCCTGTGTGAGCCCTGATATGCCAGGATCGCAGTATCAATATTTCTAAATATATAAAGATCTGTTTTGTGTCCTAGCTATGTTCTATCCTGGAGAATGTTCCATGAGAGAAGAATGTATATCCTGGTGTGCTGGGGTGTAAAGACCTATAGATGTTAGTTAGGTCTAATTCATTTATCAAGTTGCTTATCTTTATTTACTTATTGATCTTCTGTTTGGATGGTCTATTTATAGAGGAGAGTGGTGTTCTGAAGTCTCCTACTATTATTGTCAAAACATCTATCACTCCCTTCGGTTTTGTCAATGTCAGTCTCATGTACTTTGAAGTTCCTTGAGCTTCAAATTTTATTGGGAGCATTAACATTTATGATTTTATTTCTTCTTGGTGAACTGTCCCTTCTATTAATATATTGCAATGACACTATATATCATTGTTTCTTACGATTTCTTTACATTAAAGTCTACTTTGTCTGAGATAAGTATAGCTACTACTGCTTTCTTATGGTTACAACTTGCATGGAACATCTTTTTCCATCCTTCCCCTGCTGCTGCATTGAGGGAGAGGAAAGGAAAGAGATGGTTGTGATGAGAGGATAACGAATGCTTAGGGAGGCCGCGGGAAACTGAATAGACACCTGAAAGTCTCCGTGTGACCAGTCACAAACTCAAGTATAATGGCACCACCAATGCGGGTGCACTGAAAAGTAGTTCCGGATTCCCAGATTGAGAAGAAGCCCTCAGCATCTCCAAGATTAAACCTGGGCCAATTCTTCCATTTGGGTGTAGCCACGGTGGTGAGGGAGATAGGGTGCCGAAGGCCCCGGGGCCTCCTCGGCCCAGCATATGGAACTGCGTCGGGGCCCTGCAGCGCCCTCTGGGTGGCCCAGCCCAGCCTCCATCCCCAGGCCCGCCCCAGGCCCGCTCGCTGGCCCCGAACCCCGAAATGCCCGGCACCTGCCCGGGCCGCGCCCCCGCAACCTCCTCCACCCCACACGGTTGCCCGGGCCCCGGTGCGCACGCCCCTCCAAAGCTGCCCCTCCAGAGACGTGAGGACCGCAGCTCACGTACCTGCCTCGCCGCCGCTGCCACCGCCGCCTTCGCTCCTGGCCCTGGGACCACGATCTACTGGCCGCGCCGCCCTTCCTTCTCTTCACGCGGGCCGATTCGCACTGCCGGCTTACCCTTCTTTTTCTTCAGTCCACGTCCCCGAAGATGGACGTTACGTCAGCGGCGCTGGAGTAAATCCGGACCGCGGGGCCTCCGTTGTTGACGTAGGGCGAGGGGCGGGCTGAGAGTTGCGCGGCGGCAACGGCGTAGGCGCCTTTCGAGAATAGGGTCCGCGCTCCACGTGGCGAGCTCCGCCCGTCGCCCGCGGGGGTAGGCGCTGCGGAGGCGGTGCTCGAGTTCTCCCGGTTGAAGGTCCACATCCAAGGAGGAGGGAACCAAGGGAGGAGGGAGCGACATAGAGTCACCTCATCAGGCTTTCCAGAAAGATGGGAAAGGTTCGCGATACCCTTAGCTCGTGATGGTGTGTTTGTCCTTGCTGATCGTCTGTATCCCGGGAACAGCTCGGAAATAGGTGACCGATTCCCATACATTTACGGAGCCCCTGCTCAGGCCAAAGTTATGCTGTTTAAATGGGGGAAATTTGGGTACAGCGATCAAATTATTTGCTGTGGCGGCTTCCTCAAGGGTTCCAGCCCAACTTTGGTTCAGCAAAGGCAATGGTATGAGTATCGCACTGCATTTTTAAATCACTGTATTTAATATCTGATCATTGGAACTATTCCAAAGGTGAACGCAGACCCATCCTTAAAATCAGAGCACTGATTTTCTCTCTCTATTTTCCTCCAAGGGCAAGTTCCTGAATAGGCACAGTTACAGTAAGGGGCCAGTCTGACTGGAGGTCAGTGACAGGAAGGCATCACTCTTTCTATTTTGTGTATCTATTTATTCATTTTCATTCTTTAGACATTGGCTACTTTATGTAATAGGGATTCCCTAGGTCTGGATAAAGACATTGTCCCCTTCCTAGATGAGCTCACATCCTCATGGGAGAGACAGATATCTGAATGAATAATTACGACAGCGTGTGATAAATGCTAGAGGAGGGGTGTCCGGGGAATCAGGGAAGGATCAAAAAGAATTGACATCCGAATTGTACTTTGAAGGACAAGGAGTAAGTAGTTCACCTTAGAAGAGGAGAAGGAACAGGGTCATATGAGGAAAAGGGGATGGAAATAAGCATGAGACACTATTGAGTAGAGGCTGCATGTGGGACGTGACAGGAGAAATGTCTAGTGGGCAGGTGGCCTAGCAAAAGGGCTTTTCGTGCCATGCTGGAGTTTTTTTTTTAAGAGCTGTTGTAGGTTTATAGAAAAATTATGCAGAAAGTACAGCGTTCCTGTATACCACTCCCTTACACACGCAGTCTTCCCTATTACTAACAATTTGCATTAATGTGGTACTTTTGTTACAATTGAAATAATATTTATAATTATCCTATTAACTAGAGCTCATCGTTTACGTTAGGGTTCACTCTTTGTGTTGTATAGTTGTATTTTTTTCCTGTTAATTTATATATACCCTGAAATTTCCCAATTTATTGATTTTCAGATACATAAGTCACTGGTATTACATTCACAATGCTGTGCCTCCATCACTATTATCCATTCCCAAAATTTTTCCATCACTCCAAACAAAAACTCCCCTATTCACCACCTGGCCCATGGTAACCTGTATTCTAGTTTCTAACATTATTATTTCATGTGAGATTATACAATATTCAGTCTTATTGTGTCTGTCTTTTTTCACTCAACACATCTTCAGAGTTCACCCATGTTGTGGCATGTGTCAGAAATTCATAATAATCCATTGTTTGCATATGTCATATTTTGTTTGTCCATTTATCTGTGGATGGATGCTTGGGTTGGTTCTATTTTTTTTTGACAATTGTGAATAATGCCACTATGAACATTGGTGTACAAAAATCTGTTTGAGTCCCTGCTTTCAGTTCTATTGGGTATGTACCTAAAAGTGAGATCGCCAGGTCATATGGTAATTCTATGCTGAACTTTCTGAGGAATTGTCAACGTCTTCTACAAAGCACCATTTTACATTCCCACCAACAATGTAGGAAGGGTCCTATTTCTCCACATCTTCTCCAACACTTGTTATTTTCTGTTTAATAGTAGCCATTCTAGTGGGTATGAAATGGTGTCTTGTGGTTTTCATTTGCATTTTCCTGACAGTTAATGACACTGAGCATCTTTTTCATGTATTTATTGTTTGTTTATTTATCTTCTTTAGGAAAATCATCTGTTTAAGTCTTTTTCCCATTTTTTAAATTGGGTTGCTTTTTTGTTCATTCTGAAGATTTTGAATTTTATAATCCTCATAGAGAGCCATGACTTTTAAAGCACTGGCATGATGTGATCAGATTTATGTGTCAAAAAGATCACTTCATTTGCAGTGAAGAGGAGTGGAAACAGGAATAAAAAGGAGAGCTGGAAGTAGAGAGGTCAGATCATCTATTGCAGGGGCCCAGGTAAGAAACAATGGCTGGAAAAAGGCTGCAGCAGGGGGAATGAGGAATGTAAATTAAGAACAGACAGTACTTACTACTTGAAAGTGGAAAGGTAAGGGAAACGGAGAATGGGTACTTCTGAATCTGATGGTACTGCAATGCAGTGAGATAGGAAATAGATGAGGGCATTTATTGTTTTGAGTGGAGGATGAGAGCATGGAACTTTATTAAGTTTTGAGCACTTTGGGTTTGAAATAGGGTACCGGATGTAAAATAAATAAATCTGCCTTCAAGTAAGTGATGTCTAGTAGTTCTGCTTTTCCTTTAAGATTTTTATCATGTGCTTAGAACAAATTAGATACCTGTGGATGTTGACTAGAGCCTAAGGGATGGGGGCCTTCTCCACTTTAGGAGGCATGTCCTGGTTCTTCTCTTAACCCCGGTAACCATCTTATACTTACTGCTCGTCTACCTTCCCTCCTACAATATTAACTCCTGATAACAGGGAAGTATATTCCTGGAACATAACAGACACAATAAATATTTGAGGAATTAATGAATTTAATTGCTTTGGGGTTTAGTTTCCTCAAATACAAAATGGCGTTAAAAACACTGCCCTTGTCTATCCTATATGGTTTTTAAAGAGGATCATCTATGAAAATCCTTCAACAATGTACAAATGTCTCCTATTTTATTACTTCTATTTTAATTTTTATTACTATTTTATTATTAATATTCTATTCCACCAATAAGGAGAAAGGAGTAAGATATGTGAGCATGAGTTGGAAAAACACAAATACAGGAAATATGAGCTAGTTTGCATCTCCACAGAAATCAAGAAAATAATTCAGCCATAGGTTCTTTCTTGCATATGATAAAAAGTGATTTGTTTGATTGGTTGTGATTTTTGTTTCAGCAAATGGAAATAGAACCAGATATGACCAGAAAGTCACATATGAAGTAGACTATTTAGAATTGGTGTATAAGATTGCAAGATTAAGAACTCTTTAGATATCATAGAGTCCTAGGCTTTAAGTTATCTTAATCTCTAATAGTTTAATTGTAAAGAACAGAAATTCTTTCAAACAAAGTAATTTACTGGAAGAAGTAACTTATAGTCTCCAAGGGCAGGAGGTGAAGTTAGATCTTATAAGAAACAGGCACAAGGAGCCGGAAAGTTAGGGACCAAGGTTATCCTCCATCTCTGGGTCTCTTATTTACACTTCTCTGCACATTTGTTTTGCATTCCTTTCTTTTCTTTTGGGATAGATACATTAATACAGCATTAATGACCATTTGGTGGACAGTGGGCTTCCTCAGCCCTAAAAAGTCCTTCCAGTTAGTGCCCATTCATGACTGACTTCTAGTCTTGGTCCCAGTTCCAAATTCCTGGAATAGAAAATCTCACTGGTCTAACTTAGTTCAGGACTTCATTCTCAGTCCAGTTATTTGTGGCAAGGAGAGGAGGTTCATGCATGTAACGTGAACCTGGATAGGCCCACACCTTCAGTACAGTTCTGAGTGATGGGAATTCTTGGAGAAAAGGGAGTAGGCTAGGCAGGTGGGCACATTATGTGAGCTGGCCTTCAATTAGTAACAGGACAAACATTCAAGTGAAACCAGTTTTAGCCACACGATACAACCTTACTTCATAGTTTTCACAAACCAGGCTGCACATCAGAATCAAAATTCTTTATAAGAAGGCTTTATGAAAATAGAGATTCTGAGTCCCTACCTCCCATGCTACCACACTCCTTCTCTATCCTGCTCTAACCAGTGAATTTCAGTCTCCAGGGGTAGGGCTCAGTAATAAGTATTTTTATAAAGCACCCCAGACGATTATGATGTGACTGGCATTGGGAACCACTGCTTTAAAAGTCAGATGCAGAATTCTAATCAGATACATCAGTAGAAAAGGGAAGTTACTCATAAATATAAATAGTCCTACATATAATAAACAGGGCAGTTATTTTTAGATAACAAATATTTTCTTTAAAATATAAATATCAAATAAAAATATATAAATATCTTTTTTTCTGATTAGAAAAATCAGAGATGCCTGTTATTAAAAAAAAAAAATCAGTCTCCTTTTTTCTGGCACATGGCCTTCCAGACTTTTTGTTTGCCTCAGTACACATGTATAAATATTTTTTTTCATTAAAATAAGATCACAGAGTATATGCACTATTTTGTATAATCTACTACTTTGAAAATCATTGCTGTTTTGTTCACTTAAAAATAGATCATGCACAGAAAAGAAAAATAAATATTTCTTCTAGCCTCAAGTGTCTTGGAGCAGCTAGAAGAAAAAATTTGAAATAGTGGAATGGTAACCCATAACAAACTCTGAAATCTGTTCTGTAAGTACCTGTTGAAGTGTACTTTGAAAATCATTGCTTTTTCTTTTTTTTCTTTATATAGATGTTAGATTTAACAATAAAAAACCTTTAAAGATAGATCATGAATCTATTTCTATGGCAATAAATAGAAGACTACACAATTTTTAGTGGCTGTATAATATTCCAGTATATGGATATGCTATAATTTACTTAACTAACCCTCTTATTGTTGGCATTTTTTTCCCTTGGATAGTATCTTATAAGTGGAATTTATGGGTCAAAGTTAATGAACATTTTAAATGCTTTTGATACATATGATCAAATAACTACCTGCCCTTCTTTGCAAGTTTCTACCAGTTTACATTCCCACTAAGAATACATGAGTACCTATTTCTCACACATGCAGCAGGCCAGCAAGGGTTTTATTTCATTCTATCCAAATTGTACATACTCTTGTACAGTAAAACTTGCTCATTAAATTTAATACTTGATTACAATACAGAGATCTGTATTGCAAGTCAAATGCCTGATAACTTACCTATATCGATAAAGGGATAGAACTAAGAGGAATGCATTGTTCTATAGGTATATTTTCAAAATGTCAAAGGAAACTAAGTAGAGAACTTAATGTGTAATCATTAAAATGCAAAAGATAATGATTTGAAAGTCTGTCCAAAGAGTGACTGGAGATAAGATGACCACAAAATCTTATCTAAATGTTAAACAATCTTGTAATTGGAAAGGGGGCTCACAGGCTAACCAGATGGACAAAGGTAGAGAGGAAGAGAACAACTGAGATTCCTGCCTTGGAAGAGGCCATTTCTGGTATAAGATCACTATATACTACAGTTTAGAAGTCCTAGCAGAAAAAATAAGGCACAGAGACCACAAGATACCCTTGTACACCCCTAAGTACTGCTAAAAAAAAAATTTTGGCAAAGATGTGGAGAAATTGCAGCCTCTTTGTAAAGCAGTTTGGTAGTTCCTCAAAAAATTAATAATGGAGTTACTATTTCTATTAATTCCCAAGAGAAGTGAAATTATATCTCCCCACAGAAACCTATACTTGAGTCTTCATAGTAGAAATATTCATAATAGCCCAAAGTAGAAACAACCTGAAGAATAATCAAAATTATTCTTAATTTATACAAAATTATTTCTTTTAATTGGCAATGAAAACGAATAAAGTACTGATACACACTACATGGAAGAACCTTGAAAACATAGGCTAAGTGAAAGAAGTCGGACACAGAAGGCCACATATTATATGATTCCATTTATGTGAAATGTCCAGAATAGATAATATCCATAGAAACAGCAAGTTTCTGTGTAGTTGCCAGGGGTTGAGGGAGTTAATAGGGGGGAGTGGGGAGTGACTGATAATGGATTTTTGTGTGTGTGTGTGTGTGTGATGATAGAAATATCCTGTAATTAGATGGCTGCACAACTTTGTGAATATACTAAAAATCACAGCTGTACACTTTAAGAGGGCGAGTTCCACGGTTTGTGAAATTTATCTCAATAAAGCTGTTGTTATTTTTTAAAAGGCACAGAATAGTCTCATAACACCTAGACATGGGGAAAAGAATTTGAATAAAGGAGTAGAGGTATAGGATTCTAAAAAGGTCTGCTGTTGGGAGGAGACATTTAGTCTGAACCCCATAACCTAGCATCAGTGGGTTATTTCCATTTAAGAATCCAAAACCTGAAGAACCTAGAGACTCAAATAACTCTGTGGTCAATTTTAGCATAATCCCTTTGGTGGTAGTGTTGCTGGCTAAACATTGTCTGTGTAATGAACTCTGGTAGGACATCCAGTTTTCCACCTCCTGATTCCTAACTGTAGGCTTGTGCAGAATCTCCCTTGCACAGAAGCACCTGCTCACTTCTTCCTGGTTTAGTAATAAATATTACAAGAACTTTGCCACTCCTTCAAGAGAAATGGGTTACTTTCCAGATGATTTGGAATGGGGCAAAATGATAATCTGGTCAGAGATGGTGTTCACAATTAATACTTTCTGCTCATGAAGGATTTATGATGATTTAGTATATACTTTATTTAAAGGACATTTTAGATTCAGAGCATTAATATACAATGGAGAAAACCAGACTACCTCCTAATTTTCTCTACCTCACTTTCAAGTCCCCATATAATGACTTACCCTGTGATACCATCTTAGTTTCTATTTTATTCATTCAGTGCTTTCTACTAGTCACTTCAATTTCCCAACCCTTCAGTCCACATTGGCCTTTGTTCAAGCCATCCTTGACTCCTGGGCTCGCCTGCTTCCTTCCTCCTAATCCTATCCACCTCCCCACATTCAGCTTCAATCTTACCACCTCTTCAGAATATGCCTTTCACTAGTTTGGGCCACAATGATTGCCCACCTCTCTGAATAAACATAATAATACCACTTTCTTCTTAATTCTACTAGGTCACATGCCAATCTTCCCCTACTAAATGGCTAGCATGCTGAAGGGTTATACCTTACAATTCTGTATTTCACAAACAGTAAGTGACTTTTGGTGAAGTTAAATTACATTCTATTCTTTATAAAAGGGATTTAAAGTTTTAAAGAAACTAGAAGTATTTAATAACATTATCAAAGTTTTACTTTAATTACAATGATGGCATAATTCTGCTCTAGGCCTGAACCTTATACTGCTTGCTTTTCAAGTTTTCCATCATAATTCCCAACCAATTCCTCTTTACCCAGGAATGATAATAGGAAACTACCTATTTAAGTCATATCCTCTGCAAGTCAAAATTTCTGAATTGGTCAGGCAGGCAAGGAGCAACCATGTCTGCACAGTCCACCTTTTGTTGAAATGAAAAATTCATGCTGAGCTCACTATCAATGCCAATGCCACAAAATTGGGTTTTCAGAGTGTATTTTCCAGGAATAGAACCCAAGCCCCCTGATTTGAATGTGATTATGCTATTTATGAATATCCTTTCATAATTTTTTAATCACACACATAGTAAAATATTCACAAGCCTGACAACCACAGGTAACTTCTGCTATGCCACTGGAATTAGTACTACCAAGTCTCCATCAGTTTTATTTTTCACCACAATGGAAGGAAGGAAAGAGCAGAAATGAGTGGTAAAGTCATTTGTAAGTAAAACAGACAGCTGGGATTTCCCTCTGCATTTATTTTAGAAACTGAGTAGAAGGAATTGCTTTTCCCACTCATACTTGGGCAAAAGGTGTGGCCCAAGTGAGTGGGGAGGATGCAGACAAACTATACAGCTAGCAGTTTTCTATTCTGAACAGTCAGCTCCTTTCAAGTCCAGAAGGCAGCTATTCCTGAGCTCACCCAGGTGACAGCATGAGAGGCCTCCTTTTCCTGCTGGGCCTAAGTACCTGTAGGGAGATGGATGAAGATCTTCCAAACCTTTAAGAAGGCACAATATAACTGGAAAGACTAGAGGAAGGTCTCTTTGCCTTCCCTGCTTAAGAAGATGCACTGCTGGTAGATCCTGAAGCCAAGAGCTATGATGAAAAAATACTTTTTTTGCTTTACTAAAATACCTTCTTTCACACACAAAGATTCCTTTGTTTAGGTCCTTTATTATCCTAAATGCTCTCTAGTCATGAGCAGGTGAGGATCTGTTTTAGCCAAGATAAGTAGGCTGCCTCAGAACTTCCCATGGGGAAAAGTGAAATCTTTGACTTTTTTCTTCACTTAGTTTCTAGGTTGAAAACTCCAAGTAGTACGAGACATAGTATAACAATAGAAGAGACTGAATCTTTCTGAGAGTGTACACCTCTGCTGAATGCCACTTTGAAGGGAAAGAAGAAGTCAAATGGTAGTTTCCAGTCTATTCTGGGCTGGCCCCTTGGAGGCTCTGGCTTCTGGGTGATGTCCACAAAGGTCACAAGAGTTGTCAAAGATACTTCTGTTACTGGTTGGGGATCCTGCAGGAAGAAGGTTAATGACAGGTCAGTGCTTACTATCTATTCATAAAGCCATCTAACTTAGTTCTCATTATTACTACTTCTGAAGAAAGGCCAAAACCAAATTGATCTAAGCAAGCTATACCTTTTTCTTATATTGGTCACTTGTAGGTTTCTTTATGTAAGTCACATAGAAATGAATTTTTAAGCAACAGTCCATGACACCAGAACTGTGCACAGTTACATCCACCTAAAAACTGACTTTAGTATTCTCCAATTGTGGAGTTGCCTGATATCAGAGAGGCCAAATGACAAAACTGTTTGTGTTGACAATTCAGGTTATGAAACAGTACACATATATAAGTAGAAATGATAGTGGCAATTCTATTAAATTTTAGAAAGAAATGTGAAACTTCGTTGAAAAAGTGAAGAACTCAGTAATGTAGCTTTTTTAAAAAATCAGATTCATAGACTCTCAGGGTTAGAAAGCACCCTCTTATAACCCTGTATTAGTCAGGGTTCTCTAGAGAAATAGAATCATCAGGAGATATCTGTAAATATGAGATTTATAAAGGTGTCTCATGCAACTGTGGGAATGGAAGAGTCCAAAACCCATAGAGCAGGTTGTGAAGCTGGCAGCTCCAATGAAAGGTGTGGACAAATTCCACAGGAAAGGCTTACCGGATGAAGAGGCAATGAAAAAGTCTCTTCCTCTCTAAAAAGCCTTCAACTGATTGGATTATTTCATTGGTGGGAGGTGCGCCTTAGTTGATCACTGATGTAATCAGCCACAGATGCAGTCAACTAACTGATGATTTAATACACCAGCATTCCAGTTTATCAGCCAGCTATGACAAACCCTTGCAGCTACAGTCAGGCCAGTGCTTACCTGACCAGACAACCGGGCCTCATAATTTGGCAAAGTTGACACTAGAACCTAACCATCACAACCACCCATCAATTCAATTAAAATACTTCCAGGAGGAGAGGTCTTAGTCTGCCTCAAGTATCAGATCCACCAAACAGACACAGCTTTTGATATCAGGTTGCAGCCTGATATCAGAATCATTTTTACTTCAAACAAATTCTCTTCCCACTCCATGCTCACCAAATTTATGGTTATAATTTGACTGTAAATTGCTATCTTGTTGAGCCTGAAATTACATTTTCTCCATTCAACTTCCTTTACTTGCCAAGTATTATCTGCTGTAGTCACTGGTAAGACTGAGTACAAGGTCCTAGAAACATAATTTTGTCCAGAATAACCCTTCTAGGGAGTGAGATTTGGCTTTTTTTTTTTTAATGGGTATGAGGCCAGTGCTGTGATAATTTTGTATGTCATATTAACTCTTGATTCTTTTTTTAAACAGTGACACAAGGGACATGGCATAGAACTACCATAATTTCATAAATTATAACTTTCATAATTTACACATATTCCAAGCCAAGTTAGCTTAAGCTGAAGCTAAAGGAATCCCCGTTTCAGCCAGCCACTGAAGACTGACTGAGAATGACCAAAGAAAGAAAATGGGGAAGAGCTAATTACTTAGGAATTTTGGACTTTCTTAGGACTTTGACTTATAAGTCAAAATATTTGATTTTACACTTTACCTTAAAACTTTCGGACTTTAATTTCTTTGGACTTGAATATACAAGAGTTACTCTTAGGAATTTAATTTTTCCCAAAACACTTCATAATGGGAATGAGAATTTATATTCAAGTTTTAGAATCTTTGTAGTTGACATTTTATTACTGAAGCATGTTAATATTATCATTTAATCAGATCACATTATAGAATGTGTGGTGAACTCTATTAGCCAAGGTGGCTAGACATACTTGGGGATGGGTACTAGAATAGGGAGTGAATTTTCACCCTTGGGTTCTGCATCACCCAGGAGTTAATCAATGTGCTGTTCAGATTAATTTTAGAGCCTTTGGGGTAAAGACAAATTCTTAACCAGCAGTTCCAGGATACCCAAAGGAGCCATGGTTGGAATTTGGGTAATGGCCTCAGTATGGAAGAGTATAGTATTGCATTAGGAAGTCATACTGCTGTGCACCCAAGCCACCTCCACCACCCTAGGATTTATCAGTAATAAAGCTGACATTTTGATATCCATCTGTCTAACTCCTTTTAAATGGTTTCACACTCAAGTAGGGGAAAGAGCAGTGTCATTAGCACCTTCAAACTCCCAAATAAGGGAATTTCTGGAGCCTTGAACTCAGCCTATACCCTGAACTGAACCCCATGGTAGCTATGAACCAACATATGCTCAAAGCTATAAAGTCTTATGCTGGTGTTTCAGGGGCTGGGAAACCCCACATGAAAAAGTATGAGCTTTTCTTTCATACTCACCCAGTATATGCACTTATCAAGATCTACTAATAGACATTTGTTTTAAAAATGGCAATGTAAAGATATGCCTTCTTCCCTTGCATCTCAAAAATAACTCTATTTTAAAAATAAAAAGGTACAAAAATTCCATTTTCACTGAAATGGAGATGTATCAAAGTATATGAAAACAAAAGACATGGAACCATGGTTTTACAGAAGGAAAGAAGACAAAACCTAAAAGACTTGACTAAAAGCAAGCAGATCTGTTCTGTAAAACTCTGGAAAGTCTCAGTAATCAGAGAAACAGGGAGGTAGGGATGAGGTAGGGGCAGATAATGGGCACTGAATGGTTATACACCTCCTTCCTCATGCAAACAGACACTATTCCTCCTCCACTTCAACCAGAAATTGCATGATTAAATAAAAGAAATTATGAACTTTAGGATGCAGGGTAGAGAGAAGGGCAGAGTGAAGTATGAAACTAAAAGTAGGGAGAGTAATCTGTGTAACGAAATCCTTTCCCTCATCTAGAGCCACAATATTAGCAACTGGTCTTCTAACCATATCTCTCAAACAGGAGTCTAGAAAGTCTTCTCTGGAGAAAATTAACAGTCCCAGCCAAAAGACATAAAGATGCTGACAGTGGCAGTTCCACAACCCCAAAAGCAACCTTACCCAATTGCCCTATAGCAAAAGCCACCAATCAGTAAGTCTTACCCATGATCCAAGTTTTCTATCAGTTTAACAGCTTATTCTTAAATTTGGATGGACAGCTCAAGATTGCGCAACATTTGAGGAAATCTTCATATATTCAAGAGAGAAACTGAGCCAAATGAATAGAATAAATAGCTCAAAGGAAACAGACTCAATGAAAGGTAAAGAAAGTAAGTTGTAAATATCTTCAAAGATATATAAGAAGGAAAAACTATGAAAAGAAACATTCAGAGAATAAGAAGCAGCTCTTAGATATTAAAAATGTGATAGCCAAAATAAAAAATTCAGCATAAAGGAAGGTTAGAAGATAAGGTTGGACTTCTTCTTGAAAGTGGAACTCTTCTGAAAGAACAAAAGTATAGAGATGGACAACAGAAGATAAAGGAAAAAAATTAGGGGATCTAATGGTTTTATAAAAGATTGAGAGAAGTTATCCTCCAAAAAGACAACCTAATGGCTAATGATATTGCATACTGACCATTTGTTTATCTTCTTTTGTCAAATTTCCAGGTCTTTTGCGCATTAAGAAGTTTTTGTCTTTGTATTATTTATTTGTGAGAGTTCTTTTTATATTCTGGATATTCTTTGTCAGATAATTAAGGAATATTTTCTCCCAGTCCAAAGCCTGTCTTTTCATTTCATAATGGTTACCTTTTGATGAGCTACTTTAATACACCAAAACCTGAAAAGGGATATCTACATATAATCTCCAGAAGGACATTGACTCTGAGATCTCTCAGCCACTCAAACTTTATTTATTTCCCCCTTTTGTTCAAGAAAGCTTTCTCACTCATATGATGCCAGGGCCAGGTCATCCCCAGGAGTCATGTCCCATGAAGGGTGAGGGCAGTGAGTTCACCTGCAGAGTTGGTTTCAAGAGAGAGAGGCCATATCTTGGCAACAAAAGAGGTTCTCTGAGGGTGACTCTTAGGTATAATCATAAGTAGGCTTAGCTTCTCCTTTGCAGGGATATTTCAAAAGGGTTAGCCCCAAAATTGACGGCCTCTCCTATCAAATTGGCAGTCCCCAATTCTCGCAAAAATATCAAGTCTTGCCCAGGTGTAGAAGTTTAGTATTTCTACCTTTATCCCTAGTCTCTCAAGGGGACTTCTCAAATGCTTTTTTTTTTTCCTTCTGCCCAGCTTACCCTGGGATACATCGGGACATCACACCAATCTGTACAAACCAACAAGGTCTCACTCCCTATTTATGGTTCCATGTAATTATAGTGTTTGAATAAGCTGACCACATTAGTTAAATTATATAGTGTGTTACAGAAAATATTAATTTTGCACAAAATAAACATCCCTTCCTTTCGTCTTGCACAGAAAATTTAAAAGACAGTCAATATTATTGCTACCTATTATAACCCCAACAAAAACCATTCCTGCCAATCCTAAAGAAACCTAGGCCAATATATAAGATTCTGTAAAGGAGAATGGTGAGAGAGAAAGCCAGGTGATTCTGAGAAAGGAGAACGCTGCAGAACCATGAAGCAGAGAGTCCACCAGCCAGCAACTTCTGGAGATGATGAAGGAAAACGCCTCCCGGGGAGCTAGAGAGGAAGCTAGCAGATGACACTATGTTCGCCATGTGCCTTTCCACTTGAGAGAGAAACACTGAACTTCATCAACCTTCTTAAATCAAGAAATACTTCATTCATTTATGCAACACATATTTCTCAAACGCCTACATGGAGCAGATACTATATTCCAGGCCCTGGAGTACAACAGTCAAGGCAACCAAATCTCTGAGTTCATGGCGTTTACGTCCTAGAGGGAACACTGGGAAAGGCCTTATGATGAATGATGAGTGATCAGAAACCATGAAATATTTGAGGATTAAAAAAAGCTAAATGAGGGACTTCTGGGTCAAGATGGCGGCTTAACAACGTGCGCATTATAGTTCGTCCTCCAGAACAACTACTAAATAACCAGAAACAGTACAGAACAGCTTCCAGAGCCACGATAGTGACCAGACATACAGCGTACCCCAGTCTGGGCCAGCTGGACCGGCTGCGAGCACCCCCCAGAACCGTGAGTTCCCAAAGCTGCAGCGGCCAGTGCCCCTCCCCCACAGGCCGCTTCCCAGACAGGAAAGGAAAGGACTTTACCAACAGCAGGGACTGGGCACAATCAAACGCCAATTGTGGAACTAATTAACAAATTCTGACTACTAAAAATAGGCCCCCAGCTTAGGTGAACCTGATCAAAGCGGAGGTTGCTCATCTTTGCCTCGGTGCCAAGGGGGCAGGACTGACAATAAAAGGGGATAAAAAAGAGAAGGAAACAGAGGTTTTTGTGGCTGTGTATCTACAAAGGCTTGACTGCCTCTGGATACAGCAGCAGGACTTTTCAGGCTGCAACTGCCCCAGGCATAGGCAGAAGTGAGCTCTTTTTGGGGTTTGTCTGGAGCTTGTGCCTTCCCCAGGGGAGAGGTGAAGCCCCACCCAGGTGGAATCCCTCCATCAAGGAATTCAGACGCCAGGGCTTTGTAATTTGAAGCCATTAAAACCAGCCTACCACGCCCCCGGCAGGGAGAGTCTGCCAAAGTTAAAAGTACCGCATCATCTTATGCTGGTGGGACCTGCAGTCAGACAAGCACCACATACTGGGCAGGATAAGAAAAACAGAGTCCAGAGACTTCACAGGAAAGTCTTTCAACCTGCTGGGTCTCACCCTCAAGGAAAACTGACGCAGGTGACTCTTCCCTCCTGATAGGAGGCCAGTCTGGTCTGGGAAAATCTGGCTGGGGTCTTTAATATTTAAGTAGACCCTCCTAAGTGTGTGCGGGGGAAAGGCACCACACAAGCAGGGCAAGAAACAAGAAAACAAGAACTGAAAAATTCTCCTCTGTTAAACAAAGCTTGAGCTAAAGGTCCAGATAAAGCTGAACAGAATGTCAAAGAACAAATAGACAACAAATTCATCCAGCAAGAAAACCCTAGATAAAAGAAGTGAAAGCAATCTCCAGAATAAACAATTAAGGTAATTAAATGCCTAGACACCAGCAAAAAATAACAAATCACACTAGGAAAATTGAAGATATGGCCCAGTCAAAGGAACAAACCAACAATTCAAATGACATACAGGAGCTGAAACAATTAATTCAGAATGTACGAACAGACATGGAAAACCTCATCAAAAACCAAATCAATGAACTGAGGGAGGATATAAAGAAGGCAAGGAAAGAACAAAAAGAAGAAACTGAAAGTCTGAAAAAACAAATCACAGAACTTGTGGGAATGAAAAACACAGTCGAAGAGATGAAAAAACAATGGAAACCTACAATGGTAGATTTCAAGAGACAGAACATAGGATTTCTGAACTGGAGGACAGAACATCTGAAATCCGACAAGAAACAGAAACTATAGGAAAAAAATGGAAAAATATGAGCAGGGACTCAGGGAATTGAAAGACAATATGAAGCTCACGGATATATGTGTTGTGGGTGTCCCAGAAGGAGAAGAGAAGGGAAAAGGAGGAGAAAAACTAATGGAGGAAATTATCACTGAAAATTTCCCAACTCTTATGAAAGACTTAAAATTACAGATCCAAGAAGTGCAGCATACCCCAAAGAGAATAGATCCAAATAGACATACTCCAAGACATTTAATAATCAGAATGTCAGAGGTCAAAGAGAAAGAGAGGATCTTGAAAGCAGCAAGAGAAAAGCAATCCATCACATACAAGAGAAGCCCAATAAGACTATGCGCAGATCTCTCAGCAGAAACCATGGAGGCAAGAAGACAGTGGGATAATATATTTAAATTACTAAAAGAGAAAAACTGCCAACTAAGAATTCTATATCCAGCAAAACTGTCCTTCAAAAATGAGGGAGAAATTAAAACATTTTCAGACAAAAAACCACTGAGAGAATTTGTGACCAAGAGACCAGCTCTGCAAGAAATACTAAAGGGAACACTAGAGACAGATACAAAGACAGAAGAGAGAGGTGTGGAGAAGAGTGTAGAAAGGAAGACTATGAGTAAAGGTAAAAAGAAGGAAAATTAGATATGACATATAAAATCCAGAAGGCAAAATAGTAGAAGAAAGTACTACCCATGCAGTAATAACACTGAATGTTAATGGATTAAATGCTCCAATCAAAAGACATAGTCTGGCAGAATGGATTGAAAAACAGGACCCATCTATATGCTGTCTCTACTCAAAGGACACGAGGCCAAGGACACAAATGGACATTTACACACCAATGTTTACAGCAGCATTATTAACAATTACCAAGAGATGGAAACAGCCAAAATGTCCATCAACAGACAGTTGGCTAAACAAACTGTGACATTTACATAAGATGGAATATTATGCAGCTGTAAGACAGGATAAAGTTATGAAGTATGTAACAACATGAATGGACCTTAAGGACATTATGCTGAGTGTGAGTAGCCAGAAACACAAGGACAAATACTGTATGGTCTCACTGATATGAACTGACATTAGTGAATAAACTTGGAATATTTCCTTGGTAACAGAGATCATCAGGAGATAGAAATAGGGGAAGATAATGGGTAATTGGAGCTGAAGGAATACAGATTGTGCAACAGGACTGAATATAAAAACTCAGAAATGGACAGCACAATATTACCTAACTGTAATACAATTATGTTAAAACACTGAATGAAGCTGCATATGAGAATGATAGAGGGAGGAGGGCTGGGGCATAAATGAAATCACAAAGAAAGATAGACGATAAAGATTGAGATGGTGTAATCTAGGAATGCCTAGAGTGTATAATGATAGTGACTAAATATACAAATTAAAAAAAATGTTTTTGCATGAGGAAGAACAAAAGAATGTCATTACTGCAGTGTGCTGAAAATAGGTGGTACTTAATATTTTAAAATTTCAAATAATGTGTGAGACTAAAGCAAACAATGTTTATTTGGTACAAATCTATACTTTGACTAGTACATCTCCTAATAAAACTTATGTAGATAGTTGATTGAACACCTTAAGTACGTGGAACTTTGTATAGGACATGAGATTTTGTTGGTTTGTCCAGGTGATGCCCTGATGAATCCCAGAGTGATTTGATCAGTGAGTGGAAAAGTATTTGCAAAGTCCCCTTCGGGGAATGGTGAGAACAGGGGAAAACTCAACTTCCCCAAGTTGAATTCTTGATATTCTCACAAGCAGTGTGGACAACCAAAGCTATAGGCTGAGCCCCCAGTCTTGGGGTTTGTTCATATGAAACTTAACCCCACAGGGGATAGGTCAAGCCTACTTAGAATTAAGCCTAAGAGTCACCCCCAAAAGAACCTCTCTTGTTGCTCAGATGTGGCCTCTCTCTCCACCCAACAAAGCAAGCAGACTCACCACTCTCCCCCTGTCTATGTGGGACATGACTACCAGGGGTGTGGATCTTCCTGGCAGCGTGGGACAGAAATCCCACAATGAGCTGAGATTCAGCATCAATGTATTGAGAAAAACTCTAGAATGAGCTGAGACCCAGCATCAAGGGATTGAGAAAACCTTCTCCACCAAAAGGGGGAAGAGGGAAATGAAACAAAGTGTCAATGGCTGAGGGATTCCCAACAGAGTTGAGAGGTTATCCTGGAGGTTATTCTTATGCATTAAGTAGATATCATCTTGTTATCCAAGATGTAATGGAGAGGCTGGAGGGAACTGCCTGAAAATGTAGAGCTGTGTTCCAGTAGCCATGTTTCTTGATGATGATTGTATGATATAGCTTTCACAATGTGACTGTGTGATTGTGAAAACCTTGTGTCTGATGCTTTTATCTACCTTGTCAACAGATGAGAGGAACATATCGAATAAAAATAAATAATAAGGGGAACAAATGTTAAAATAGATTTAGTTTGAAATGCTAGTGATCAATGAAAGGGATCAGTAAGGGGTATGGCCTGTAAAAATTTTTTTTTCTGTTTGTTATATTTTTCTGTTGTCTTTTTCTTTTTCTGAATTAATGCAAATGTTCTGGGAAATGATGATGATGATGAATATGCAACTATGTGATGATATTGTGAATTGCTGAGTGTATGTGTTGGGAATGTTTGTTTCTTGTAATTTTAATTAATAAAATTAAAAATAAAAAAAAAGATTCTGTAAAGGCTCCATACACTAGGGTAACTTTTCAGAAACCTGTAACCTCCAGATGGGTCCCTGGACCAGGTAAGTCCTGAACCCTAGAGGGTCCTGCCTCTCAGGAACATCAGCTAGTTCCATCTCCCTACCTGTATTACTGACCCCTTCCAACATGAAAAAGTTAGAATGGCCATAGACCAAATACCCCTAAAGAGTGGGACAGAAAGATCAAAGGTGATGGCGGAGTTACACAGAGAAGGGTAGGGTTTATCCAACGAATATAACTGCTGAATCATTAAATTGATGTCTTTTAGTCTTCAGAGTCTTAAAGCAGCTAGAAGTAAAAACCTAAAATTTTGGAATTGTAACCCATACCAAACTCTGAAATCTGTTCTACAACTAATTATTGTTCTGTGCTTTGAAATTTACTACTTTTTTGTATATATGTTATTTTTCACAAAAAAAAGTCAATTGTGATGATAAAAAAAATATTTATTCCTTCTATCCTCCTATATTCTGGAGCAGTTAAAAGGAAAAATTTGAGAGGATTGTATGGTTACCCATGACAGACTCTGGGATCTGTCCTGTAACTACTTGTTGAATAGTGCTTTAAAAACTATTGCTTTTTTCTTTCTCTGCTTTCTATATATGCTATATTATACAATTTAAAAAGTTAAAAAAAATACAGTCAATATCATTCCTTACCCTTTAGTCTGATTTACTAAGGTTCAACCCAGATCAGTTTCATTCATATCCTAATTGAAGTCAGACCACTTTTTCAACTTTTCAACAGTTTGCTATATTGGGGTAATGCTGACTTTTAACTTTCATAGCTTTAGAACTTTACCTATAAGTCTCAGCTGTCACACAAATACCCAAAGTTCCATGGAATGACCAGGTTATACACAAGGAGCTCAGTATCTCAGAATTTAGAAATAACAGTTACAACTCTGAAATAGATGTAACTTCTGTAAGAGCTTACAGTCTGGAATCTTTACAACAGGCCTTCACCTGATAACCTATGCTCTCGAATTCAATTCTTAGAGTTTGCACATAATAGTTAGTCCAAATTAGTGAGATATTATAATATTTGTCTTTTTGTTTCTGGTTTATTTCACTCAATTCTCTCAAGGTTCATTCACCTAGTTGTGTGCCTCACATCCTGGTGACTTTTTTAAAAGTTTATTTAGAATGTTAAAGAGTTAAAAAAAAATTCAGATAAGTAAAAAATAAGAAAATAAAAACACAGTATTTCCATCACTAAGAGAACACTACTATTAATATCTGTATCTACATGCATCCAGATATACATTTTTAATCATATGAGCTCATACTGCATATGCTGTTTTGTCATCTGCTTTTTAAAAAAAATTTACAACCTCTACTTTTCCATGTAATTAACCATTTATTTTATCTTAAATAAAGTCCATATTCAAGTTTTCCCAACTATTCTGAAATGTGCTTTACAGCTGTCGGTCCAAACCAGAATCTGATCCAGAAAAATGGACTGTATCTGTATGTTGTATTCATAAATCTTTTAAATTAACACAATCAGATATGATTTCTAATATGATAGTTAGAACTTATTTAACTATAAAGCATATTGTAAAAGTATATACAAAGGTAATTTTTCCTTAAATAAGTACATATTTTAAAGAAGTTAACTGATACCTGACATTTACACTGATTAAATTTAGGAGAACTGGTGATTTAAATAATTTAAAGTGAAATTAAGAAGTATAAGCTCTGAAAAATAATTAATATATTTATATATAATATTTTTTCAGGTAATATATAAACTATTCTTCTATTTTTCTTAAGGACAAACTTATGTTTGAGGGAAAAGCCAATGAAAACTTGATATTCCTTCACTTATTTTAATTATGTCAATAAAGTTGTCAAGATTTGCAAATGAGTAGCAGAGAATAAATACTTTAAAAAATACATATGGTTATGTAAACATTTATTCTATATAATTTAAGACTCCTTCCTCAAAGAAAAGATTGTAATTTGGACTGAGAGCTAAGCCTAATAAAACTAAATAGACTGTTAACAAAAGAAGTATACTGGGTATTTTTCGTTTTTTTAACTTTTTAAAAGGGGTATTATGATATATGTAATCTTTTAGGACTTATTTTTTACTCAATTTGTATTTCTAGGATTCATTCATATATGTTTTCCTTGAAGTAAAACATTTCATTGTATAAATACCACAGTTTATCTGTTCTGCTGTCACTGGACATGTGGATTGTTTCTATGTTTTTTTATATAAACAGAAATGATTCTATGAACATTCTCACATGTGTCCTAATGTATAAGTGTGAGAATTTCTTTTGAGCAATACCTAGAGGTGCAATGACCCATCATAGAGTGTATGAATCTCCAACTTTACAAGATAATGCCCAATTTCCAAAGTGGTTAACCCAATCTATACACCCACCAGCAGGTTTAAGCTATTCTGTTCATTGATATCCTTTCCAACATTTGATGATACTAGACTTCTTCAATTTGCCAACTAATTAGAATTAAAACAGTAATTCGTTGTGATCTTTCTTTTACTTTCGTTTCAGTTATTACTAGTGAAATGGAACATCTCTTTGTATGCTCACTGGGCATGTGTTACTCTTCTGAGAAATGCCTGTTCTTGGCTTTTGCACATTTTTTAGTTCAGTTGTATGACCATTTCTTGTTAGTTTGTATATGTTCTTTATATATTCTTAGTACCAATTATTTGTCAGGATGTTGCAAATATATTATCTCAGTTTGTAGTCTATTTAAAAAAATAAAGGAAGAAATGTGGTTAAGTGCCATGTACTGGGAGAAATCCTTAGTGATTATATACTTTAACATAGGGACTACTGAGCATAAATTAACATATGGAACAATAACCATAGCTTTAAAAAGTTCTTGGAAGTAAAAAAAAAAAAAAAGTAGTAAAATAATAAAAAGCAACACAGCAAACTAAGTAAAGTTCTTCTATATACAGACTATTAAGAACAGGGCAAAGTACTTTTCTAGTCTAATAATTCATTAATAGATAAAATCAAATAGCAACTAGCTGACTGATCCTTGAAAAGGAAGGTCTTTGTGGATAACTACTTTACTGTCATGCTCATCTGGTCCACTGGTGGTGCTACTGTTGTCGCTATAAGGAAGGGAAGACAGTTGATATACTCTAAAACATTAACAAAAAAGAGAAACAGAACCCTTATTACTAATCAAGTCAATTGGTAGCTTTTTCTCTTGTAGTATTTATTTCTAAAATCTAATGTTGAATTTTTAAAACTTATTTTGTTTGGTGTTCCTTATTTTTCCTTGTACTACTTAATTATAAGGTTGTGGCAGAGGTTCTTAGTCTGTGTGCTGGTGTGAAAGGATGTATGTCCCTTATAAAAGCCATGTTTTAATCTAAATCCCATTTCGTAAAGGCAGAATAATCCCTATTCAATACTGTATGTTTGAATCTGTAATTAGATCATCTCCCTGGAGATGTAACCCAATCAAGAGTGGTTGTTAAGATGGATTAGGGGAGACATGTCCATAAGACCATTTGGGTGGGTCTTGATTGGTTTACTGGAGTCCTATAAAAGAGGAAACATTTTAGAGAATGAGAGAGATTCAGAGAGAACAGAGAAAAACAACATAGCCACGAGAAGCAGAGAGCCCACAAGCCAGTGACCTTCGGAGATGAGGAGGGAAAATGCCTACTGGGGAGCTTCATGAAACAGGAAGCCAGGAGAGAAAGCTCGCAGATGATGCTTTGCTCGCCATGTGCCCTTCCAGTCAAGAGAAAAACTACGACTGCGTTTGCCATGTGCCTTCTCACTTGAGAAAAGAAGCGCTGAACTTCATCGGCCTTCTTGAACCAAGGTATCTTTCCTTGGATGCCTTAGATTGGACATTTCTATAGATTTGCTTTAATTGGGATTTTTTCTCAGCCTTAGAGCTGTAAAGTAGCAACTTATTAAATTCCCCTTTTTAAAAGCCATTCTGTTTCTGGCATATTGCATTCCAGCAGCTAGCAAACTAGAACAGATTTTGGTACCGGACAGTGGGGTGCTACTGCAGTTTGCCAATACTAAACATGTTGGAACGGCTTTTTGTATGAATAAGGGGAAGATTCTGGAAGAGTTGTGAGAAGCTTGATGGGGAAGGCCTAGAGTGTTTTGAAGAGACTGTTGGTAGAAATGTAGACTAAAGATACCTCTGACAAGGCCTTCGACAGAAATGAGGCATGTGTTATTGCAAACTGGAAGGAGTGCAATCCTTGTTTTAAAATGGCAGATAATCTGGCAAAATTGACTAGTGGCTTTGGCTGGAAGGCAAAATTTAAAAGCCATGAACTTGGATATATAGTAGAAGAGATCTCCAAATTAAATGTCGAAAGTGCAGCCTGGTTTCTCCTCGTAGCTTATACAGAAATGCGAAAGGAAAGAGATAAGCTGAAAACTGAACTCTTGGGTACAAAGTAAAAACCAGAAATTGAAGTTCTGGAAAATTCGGGACTTCCAGAAAGGGAGACACTAGAGAACAGTGCCCTGTGTGAGGATTTAACCAAATGTGGAACCAACCAGCTATTTCAGAGAAAGCCAGGATTGGACATGGAGTTCTCCAGGAAGGATTTGTGGAAACTCCTTATGTCTGATGGGCATGATCCCAGGCTACTGCATAGAAAGCCAACGAGAGTGCTGTGGGACCTGAATAAACAGAGCTACTGCCAGTCTAGACTGGGGGGGGTTCAGAGAAGGGACACACTGGAGGAAAAAACAGCTTCAGAGGCAAGGCACTGAGGCTGGGGTCTGGAGTCAAGAAGCCTTGGGCAGAAGAGCAGACCCACCCAAGCATGTGTCGATGAGTTTGCTCCAAAGGCAGAGGATGGGCCTTCCACCTCACTGCAGTGCGAGTTATTATGCCACCTCAGGCCTTAGAGAGTGAAGCACATTCCTTGGGGTTTGGGGAGAGCCTGGCTGCCACCACATGGAGGGGTTGAGTGTGTGCCCTGGAGAAAGCAGAGAGCCCAGGTACAGCCCCAATGCTTGGAGATGGTGGAGCCGAGAAAAAGATGTCCCCCAAGGTTGTGTTCGGAGAAAGAGGCATAGGCCTTTGGAAAGGGTGGGACTGCTGCTTTCAGAAGCTCCGAAGATAAATGACTCTCACACTTTGAAATCTTATGGACTTTGCCCTGCAGGTTTTTGAAACTATGGGTCCAGTGACCCCTGTGTTACTTCCTCCCTATGGAAATGGGTATATGTATCCTATGACTGTTCCTCCTTTATATTTTAGCAGCAAATAACTTGTTTTGAGTTTTAGAAGTCCAGAGACAGAGGATAATTTTGCCTTAGAACAGACTATGCATGTAACTAACTTTTATAGGAGTTTGTACGTTTCTAACTTTATATTTCATGTGTATTGCTACTGAAATGGTTTAAGAATTTCTGATATTGTTATGAAATTAATGTATTTTGTATATGGGGAAAACAAGTCTTTTTTAGAGTCCAGAGGGTGGAATGTGCTGGTTTGAAAGGATGTCCCCTAGAAAAGACATGTTTTAATCTATATCCTATTTCGTAAAGGCAGAATAATCCCTATTCAACACTGTATGTTTGAATCTGTAATTAGATCATCTCCCTGGAGAAGTAACCCGATCAATAGTGGTTGTTAAAATGGATTAGGGGAGACATGTTCATAAGACCGTCTGGGTGGGACTTGATTGGTTTACTGGAGTCCTATAAAAAGGAAACATTTTAGAGAATGAGAGAGATTCAGAGAGAGCAAAGAAGAATGACATAGCTACGAGAAGTAGAGAGCCCACCAGCTACCAACCTTTGGAGATGAAGAGGGAAAACACTTCCCAGGGAGCTTCATGAAACAAGTAGCCAGGAGAGAAAGTTAGCAGATGATGCCTTGCTCGCCATGTGCCCTTCTAGCCAACAGAGAAATTGTGACTGTGTTTGCCATGTGCCTTCCACTTGAGAAAGGAAGTGCTGAACTTCATCGGCCTTCTTGAACCAAGGTATCTTTCCCTGGATGCCTTAGATTGGACATTTCTATAGACTTGCTTTCATTGGGATTTTTTCTCGGCCTTAGAACTGTAAAGTAGCAACTTATTAAATTCCCCCTTTTAAAAGCCATTCTGTTTCTGGTATATTGCATTCCGGCAGCTAGCAAACTAGAACAGTTTGGTTTCAAGAAATCAATAAAAAATTCCTAGAAATCGTATCAAGAATGTTGTGTGCCTGTGCATTTTTCTAGGAAATCAATAGTTTTCAAGAGATTTTTTAATGGGGTTATTAAGTTTAGGAACCATTAAGACAGACTGGTAGCTCAAATGATAGTGTTATTAGCATATGCTGTTTCACTGAGGTATAAAGTACTGTCAACTTTCAATTACAATGAATAAGGTATTAAATAAAACTATAATTAGCTTTGAAATATAGTCAAAGATGTATTCTCTAAAACTGTTTATTCAAATTGTGAATTTGAGTAGGTTTTGTCTAGTATTAAAAAAAAAAACAGGATAAAATAGAATAGCAAATACCACATAATGTGTGGCATGTAGTATAGGTAATATTTACTGAGTATTTTTTAGGTAACAGGAACTATGTTAAGTATTTTACTTTGATAACCTTAGTCAATCTGTACAACTCATTATTAATATCCATTTTATAGATGAAAACTTAGGTTTAGAGAAGTAAAATAACTCAATTTAGATCTCAGCGTGTCTGGCTCAAAAGCCCATGCTCTTTTTTTTGTATGCTGTATGGGGGGGGTGGGCACATTTCATTATTTTTCCATGTGAATATCCTGTTATTGCAGCACTATCTGTTGAATTTTTGGTTCATCTGGTTGGTTTTTGTTTGTTTTTGCTTATTTGTTTTTTGGGAAGTGCACAGGCTGGGAATCAAACCCTGGTCTCCTGCATGGCAGGCAAGAATTCTACCACTGAACTATCCCTGCGCCCCCAAAGCCCATGCTCTTAATTACTACCCTAAACTGTAAGCAATAGGTGTCCTACAGGTATATTTTAGATAAACACTAATTGAATATTATAATTTTTAAAAAGTTTGGAGCCTTGGTCTTGTGACGTGACATTGTTCTTTACACTATCTTAAACTTATTTTGATTTTAACTGATTTAGAATCTTCCTGGATATATGTTTTCTTTAATTAAAAAATGTTTATATGCAAATATGGACATGATGTGTTTTACTGAACCCAAAATCTGACCTTTTAAAAGGCTCAATTGGTATAAAACTATAAACTGAAAAAAATTCTTCTTATTTTATGAGTTTGTTGTGAGAATTCAATGAGTTAAGACTTAAAAAATTCTTACTACCAGTACCCATCTCACAGTAAATGTTCAATACATTCTTAGCTATTATTATTGTTATTATGCAAGTAGATTATAGGGACATCTGCACAACTTAAAAAAATTTTTTTATTAGAGAAGTTGTAGTTTTACAGAAAACTCTGCTTTTTCTGAGTTCCTATATACCACCCTATTATTAACACCTTGTATTAGCCTACCCACTTTTTGCTTAAATTCTTCCCTACTTTCTTCCCTTTATAGATAATTCTTAAGAATTTTCCAAAAATTTTGCTATTTCATTCTTTATACTAAAAAGAATTCAAAATATTTCTAAAGCTATATGAAAATTCATTCAGATAGTTAAGTTCAAAATTTGACTGACCATCTAGCAGCTTGATTTCAGGGTTCCCAAACACAGATGTCTACCAGCCTAAGCAGATAGCCTGAATGAGAGAAGTGGGATGACCATAAGCAGGGATACACAGGTGCTGTGTATGGAGGAGAACGGGGTGCCCTGTTTAAAGCAGCAATCAGGTATAGGAGATTTTATGCCACACAGGAATGTAGGGTCTGTGTTGCCAGATAGTCAAAAGAAGTCACAATCTGGATTTCTAGATCAAATTTCCTGACTTTTAAATGTTGGCACAAACGTAAAAAAACACTTAGCATGCCAAACAAAACAAGTTTACAAGCAGTTCACAGACTGCCAGTCTGCCACTTAGCTTTAGTTTTATGTCATCACTCAGCCACATTAAGATGAGTGACAGCCTAAGTGAGACTACTATCAATCACAATCTCTCAAAGGGTGGCTGGTGGGTAGGCAGACAAATCACAGAAACATTCTATCAGCAAGTGTAAGTTTCTTTGGACAAGTTATTGCTATTCTGAGGAAAAATTCAGAGAGTTCCAAGAGACAAGCCTGTGTGGATGAAGGAATTGACTTAAAGCTAGAGACAAATAGTATAAATGCATAAAGGAAAAATGCGAGGATGTTCATGTGATTATAAAGGAAGAAAATTTCGACTCAAGATGGAAGAGGTAAAAATATCTTTCAATAAGCCCTTCCTGAAGACAGAGTCTGCTGCTGGTCTTGAAGAAGCAAACAGACATATGAAAACAGAACTGTGTGGAGAGGGGTAACCTCTAGGAGTTGAGGGCCTGTGTGCTATCACAGCAAGGAACTGAACTCTGCCAAAACCCTGAATGAGTCTGAAAGAGGACCTAAGCTCCAGATGACAATACAATCTGGCCAATATCTGGATTAGCTTTGTAAGACCTGAGCAGAGGACCTAGTTAAGCTGAGCCACAGAACAGAGATAATAAATGGGTGCTGTGTTGTATATTAAAAAAAAATCTCTTAATAGAGATAAGACTACCTCTTCATTTTAGAAGGAAATGCTTATATTTCCTTCTAAATAGCATAACTATTCTACTTCATAACTCCTTTTACTTTTACAGAGGTTCAGCATCTTTCATGGACATGAGTCCTCAAGTCAGCCTATAAAAAAGTGAACATTTTTTGTATAGTAGAAATTTCTTTTGCAAATCCAAAAAATCATCCTTAAGTAACATAGTTTTGTCTACTCCACACCACTTCTCAGTAAGCTCAACACCGTTAACTTTTACTCTATAAACTGAATAGACATTTTTCTTCAGTTAGGCACAAATGAAGTACAGCTGAAATTCTCTTTAACTGTCTCTTACTTAGGTCAGTTAGAAGTGAAGGACTATAAGGTGTAGCTTTGTAGAGGGGGCAAAATAACCTTATAAACTAACGTCTGCTAAACACTATGAAAATGTATTGGTTAAGTTTTTAAGACAAGGAAGAGGCACTGAACAGGTAGCTTCAACGCCCACCAGAACCAGAAATTTGGGCAAATAAAAACAACAGTCTTGAGGGTATTTTCCCAAACAATACTGGTACTAAAATAAAGAGTAAAAACACAGTTTGAAAAATTTAGAAAAGTGTGGTTCTTGATTCAGGGCAAGATCTATAGCAGAGTAAATTATTTTTATAGAAATAGTTCTACTTTATTCAATAAATCAACACAAGGAGAAAATGTGTTGCTGGTAACCTCAGTGTTAACCTCATTTACAGACATAAAGAATTAAGGCACCCAACCTGTTGTGAAGAAGAGCTGAGGTTATTTAACTTCTGCCTAAAACCATCTTGCATTTGTTTCTTTTCTGGGATGTAAATGAAGTAAATAACAGATAAGAATTTCAATCAGTTTTAAGTTTCACTAAATGTTAATAAATTGGCATATTGGCTTCTACATGAATCTTTTCACCAAAACCTAAAATGAAAACGCTGTTTCTGAACTTAAAAAGCTAAAAATTAGGTTCTAAAACCAAGGCAGATGCTAAAGCTGCCTTAAGGCACATCATAAACAAGCTATATGATTACCACAGATTAAAATTGTTAATTTTATGCATTTCATACAACTAAAAATTACTGACTATAAGCTAGCCACAATAAAAGGCAGTCACTAGGCTCAAAGACTCTGATAAGTCACTGACTGTCAAACTTAACACACACTTACAGAAAATATCTTCTGTGGTTGAAGTTAATCAGTATAGTAATGCTTGCATGATTTACTTAAAATAAATTAACCTATATTATGGTCTGGGGTCAGATTTTAAAAAACTAGGGAAAAAAAGAATGTAGATTATATTCACTATGATAACATGCAAATTTCAGTAACCAGGCAGGAAAGATAAGACTTGAAAATTAATTATGCCAGTTTCACTCTAAACAAACATTGGTTGGTATCATAAATTTGCTCTCAGATGTTAAAAAGTGATCTGGGCATCAAATGACTTAGAATCAAGACATTCAAGGCTTAGTGGTCCATAGGAGCCATGACCTACCTGTATATACCGGCACTGATACAGGAATCGGGCTCCTGACACATGAGCTTGTGGGTTGGATTGGAGGCCTATATATGCCCACAATACCTGTATTTCCAGGAAAATGGGTATAAAACAACAGGAAGTACAATTCATAACCTGTAAAAGGTAAAGAAGCATCTGTGTGAATTGTCTGATGGTTGCCTATAGTCAGTCAACATGTACTAAGTAGCCATCATTCCTTAGAATTATACAATTAACAGAGAAGGCAATAGACAGCAAACATATAGGCTTACAGAAAGAGCACAAAAATTTACAATAAACCATACTATTGCCCTTGATCTATTAATATTCTAAAGTAAGGATCACTAACATACAGAGTAATAATATGTAAACATGTGTAAAGGGGTTTATAAGAAGTGCTCAGTGAGTGGTACACTGTCAGTAAGGGAATATTGGAAGAAGAAACAGTCATTTCTGGTTGAGGATGGTTTGTGGAGCCAGATGAGTAAAAATAACTGGAAGAAATGGTGACTAAAAGCAAATTCAGGTAGAGGGATGCCATGCCAAAAAAGTATGCACCTGATCGATGGAGGGACATCAATTTAAATAACAGCTGCCAAGTGCCTGCTATATGCCAAGCACATATGAGGCACTGACCTTGGGCACCCAATTGGCTGAAGCAAAAGTTTTGGACACAGGGGCTGAGAAAGGTTAAGAAAGAAGACACTTTAGGGTTAGGTTATGAAGTCCAACCAAGTAGTCTATTTTGAAGGTATCGAGGAGTCATGGAAGTTTCTAGAACAAAAACATGATATACTTAACCAGTGCTCTAGAAGGATTAATTGCGAGAAGCAGGAAGAACTGATGTGGAGGGGAGGATATCAATTGGGAATTACTACAACTCAGCAAACACAAATGATCCTTAAATATGATTCATATTTGAGCTTCATATAAAAGCTCAAATACAGGCCTTAATGTGTGTAAGCTAGGAAATGGGGAAGAGAGATGGAAGACTGAGTGGGAAGGAAATTTTAACCTTTGTATATAGAGCCTAAGGAAGAAAAAAAGAAAGATGGTGTCAAGGATCAAACCTGGATGACTGGAAGAACTGTGTATCATTAACTAAGACAAGGAAATCTAGAAAAAGGATCAATTTGGCTAGGAAGATAACAGGTTTATTTAGACATGCTAATTTTATGATGGTAATGAGATACTAGAGAAGAAATTCTAATAGGCAATTGAAAATTGGAAACTAATTCAGTAGAAAATTCAGGTGTCAAAATTAAGTTTGGAATTCAGCAGCCTAGAGAATATGTTTCAAACACTTCTGGAGTTGAGAAAGGATCTTCACTTAATTCTATTTAAAATGGAGATGTCTGCTCCCAGGAATTCAGGGAGAAAGAATGTTTGAGAGAGATGGGAGGCTAGAAATACTATGCTATTTCTCACCAATCACACAGGCAAAGATTAAAAAGGGTGATCACGTTGGTGAGGGTGTGGGGTGGTGAGCAGTCTCAAAGACGGATAGTAGGATTGTAAATTGATACACGCTGGGCAGGGGATAAATTGGCAATATTTATTAAAATTTTAAATGCATATCCCCTTTGATCCAACAATTCTAGTTGTTTATCATGTTTATCATGTAGGTTTATCATCATATTATGAAATAGTACCTGAACACAAAAAGGAATGAAGTTGTGAGGCATACAATGTTTTGAATGAACCTGTTGGACATTTGGTGAGACAAAATAAGCCAGAAACAAAAGAGCAAATATTATATGGTCTCTTTTAGAAAATACTTATAAGAAAACAGTGGTCTAGATTGTAAGCTCTTATAGCAATCACATTTATTCTGGGGCGGTAATTGTTATTTACAATCCTACTATCCATCTGTGAGACTGGATTTTGAGAAGCTGTTTTATATATGTATAACCTGGTATTTAGAGATGAGAATGAAGCCTATCAGGTCAGAATTAAAGTAATTCAGAATACAGGGATAAGGAAGACATTGTCTGGATTTTAGAACTTAAACTACTCTTTGAGACCAAAGGAAGAAGGGTTTGTTTTATCCAGAACCTACATTTTCTGTAGCACATAATCTAACTCAACCTGTCTGAATAGATCATTTAACCAATCTAAACACAGGGAGCCCAGAATAAGAATGAGGGCCTTTAATCCTGTATAGCTTAATGTAATGCCTAGATACATCCCAGAGTATATTAAGCTGATAATCAAAAAATACTGGCAAAGTCCCTTGAGCAATAGAAGAATAAATATGGAACTAATACATTTTACCACCTGGGAAACCCATGATACTGTGTCAGACATTAGGGACAGCCAAATCAATAGGCCAAGCCCTTGTTCTTAAAGCTTGCTCTTTTTTTTTTTATTTTTAAATTTTTATTGATGAAACAACATACAAACACAAACATGCAGACATACCATACATTGTGTACAATCAGTGGCTCACAATGTCATCACATAGTTGTGTATTCATCACCATGATCATTTTTTAAAAACATTTGCATCACTACAGAAAAAGAAATAAAAAGATAAAAGAAAAAACTCATACAAACCACACCCCTTACCCCTCCCTTGCATTGACCACTAGTGTTTCCATCTACCCAGTTTAGTTTTACCTTTGTTCCTCCTATTATTTGTTTATTTATTTTTATCTGTATTTTTTACTCATCTGTCCATGTCCTATATAAAAGGAGCATTAGACACAAGGTTTTCACAATCACACAGTTATACTGTAAAAGCCTCACCATTATATAATTTGAACCTTTCTGCTCTCGTGACGCTTTGCCTACCCATAGGTATGCCTAAGAGTTACTTCCAGAGGTCCTCTTTTTTTGCTCAGATGTGGCCTCTCTCTCTCTAAGCTCAAGTCTGCAAGTGAAATCTTTGCCATCTCCCCTACATGGGACATGACATCCAGGAATGAAAGTCTCCCTGGCGGTGTGGGAGATGACTCCCAGGGATGAGTGTGGCCCTGGCACCATGTGATCTACAGTGCCATCCTGATCCAAAGGAGGAAAAGAAGTGTAAGAAAGTCTCAGTGGCTGAGAGAGTTCAAGTAGGGTCGAGAGGTTACTCTGGAGGTCACTCTTACGCAAGCTTCAGTTAGACAGTCCTACCTATGACAGCTGTCAAACTCCACCAAAACCATTCCTGCCCATCCTAAAGAATACCTCGGGCATTATATAAGGTTCTACAAATGTTCCATGCACTAGGATAACTCTCCAGAAACCTACAACCTCCTACAACCCAGATGGGTCCCTGGACCAGATAAGTCATGAAATCCAGAACATCAACTAGTTCCCTCCCCCTTCCCATATTATCAGCTCCTTCCAATATGAAAAAGTTAGAATGGACATAGCTCAAATACCCCAAAAGAGTGGGAGAAAGATCAAAGGTGATGGTGGAATTATACAGAAAAGGTAGGGTTTGACAAAAGAGTATGATTGCTCAATCATTATACTGATAAACTTTTAAAATCTCTAGTATCTTAGAGCAGCTAAAAGTAAAAACCTAAAATTGTAGAATTATAACCCATATCAAACTCTAAAATCGGTTCTACAACCAATTGTTGCGATGTAGTTTGAAATTTATTGCTTTTTTATATGTTAGTTCTCACAAAAAAGAAAAAACAATAGTTGATTGTGATGATAAATGCACAGATATATAATGATATTGTGAACCAATGCTTGTACACTTTGGATGATTACATGGTATATAAACATATAATATGTATCAATTAAAAAAAATCTAAACAATGTCTTCAAAAAAAAAAATGCACCTGAAAATATAAAATGCCACATTGTCTGGAATAGCAAAGGACTAAAAACAACCTGAATGTCCATCAATAAAGCTGGTTAAATAAGTTATAGTATATCCATGTAATGGAATATTTTGCAACTCTAACAAAGAATGAGGAAACTTAAGCATTGATAATGTACTGAACAAATTCTAAGATCAAAGGACAAAAAGCAGATACAGAGCAGTATTTATAATATTCTATCACTTGGTACGATAAAAAAGAAAAATAATATGAGTATTTACTTGTATAAGCACACAATATCTCTAGAAGGAAAGAAACTAGTAACTGTGGTAGTCTCTGTGGAAGGAAACAGCAGCTTGGGTGGGGATTTTTATTGTACTTTTTGGGTACAAGTATATATACTACTTATCCAGAAAACATAACTAAAATTTTAAACTAAAGAAATAACAATAATGGTAAGGCTAAGTCAGGAGGCAAGTGGTGGGCAAGAGAGGAAGAAGACAGTAGAGCAAACTAATTTCCTTATTTTACTTGAAAGGATATCAAGAGATATACCTGATATGTACTGATCTAGTGAACCACGAGAAAAACTAAAAACAGAAACAGCTAAGATATATCGACCAATGGAATCGAATAGAGTGCTCAGATATAGACCCTCTCATCTATGGACATTTGATCTTTGATAAGGCAGTCAAGCCAACTCACCTGGGACAGAACAGTCTCTTCAATAAATGGTGCCTACAGAACTGGATATCCATATGCAAAAGAATGAAAGAAGACCCATCTCTCACACCCTATACAAAAGTTAACTCAAAATGGATCAAAGATCTAAACATTAGGTCTAAGACCATAAAACAGTTAGAGGAAAATGTTGGGAGATATCTTATGGATCTTACAACTGGAGGCGGTTTTATGGACCTTAAACCTAAAGCAAGAGCACTGAAGAAGGAAATAAATAAATGGGAGCTCCTCAAAATTAAACACTTTTGTGCATCAAAGAACTTCATCAAGAAAGTAGAAAGACAGCCTACACAATGGGAGACAATATTTGGAAATGATATATCAGATAAAGGTCTAGTATCCAGAATTTATAAAGAGATTGTTCATCTCAACAACAAAAAGACAGCCAACCCAATTACAAAATGGGAAAAAGACTTGAACAGACACCTATCAGAAGAGGAAATACAAATGGCCAAAAGGCACATGAAGAGATGCTCAATGTCCCTGGCCATTAGAGAAATGCAAATCAAAACCACAATGAGATATCATCTCACACCCACCAGAATGGCCATTATCAACAAAACAGAAAATGGCAAGTGCTGGAGAGGATGCGGAGAAAGAGGCACACTTATCCACTGTTGGTGGGAATGTCAAAGGGTGCAACCACTGTGGAAGGCAGTTTGGCGGTTCCTCAAAAAGCTGAATATAGAATTGCCATACGACCCAGCAATACCATTGCTGGGAATATACTCAAAGGACTTAAGGGCAAAGACACAAACGGACATTTGCACACCAATGTTTATAGCAGCGTTATTTACAATTGCAAAGAGATGGAAACAGCCGAAATCTCCATCAACAGAAGAGTGGCTAAACAAACTGTGGTATATACATACGATGGAATACTATGCAGCTTTAAGACAGGATAAACTTATGAAGCATGTAATAACATGGATGGACCTAGAGAACATTATGCTGAGTGAGTCTAGCCAAAAACTAAAGGACAAATACTGTATGGTCCCACTGATGTGAACAGACATTCGAGAATAAATTTGGAATATGTCATTGGTAACAGAGTCCAGCAGGAGGTAGAAACAGGGTAAGATAATGGGCAATTGGAGTTGAAGGGATACAGACTGTGCAACAGGACTAGATACAAAAACTCAAAAATGGACAACACAATAATACCTAATTGTAAAGTAATCTTGTTAAAACACTGAATGAAGCTGCATCTGAGCTATAGGTTTTTGTTTTGTTTTGTTTTGTTTTGTTTTAACTTTACCATTATTACTTTTATTTTTGTCTCTATATTAACATTCTATATCTTTTTCGGTTATGTTGCTAGTTTTTCTAAACCGATGCAAATGTACTAAGAAATGATGATCATGCATCTATGTGATGGTGTTAAGAATTACTGATTGCATATGTAGAATGGTATGATTTCTAAATGTTGGGTTAATTTCTTTTTTTCCGTTAATTAAAAAAAAAAAAAAGAGAAGGGGTAATTGGAGCTGAAGGGATACAGACTGTACAACGGGACTGGATATAAAAACTCAGAAATGGACAGCACAATACTACCCAATTGTAATGCAATTATGTTAAAACACTGAATGAAGCTGCATGTGAGGTATAGGTTTTTTGTTTTTTTTTTTTTCTTTCTATTAATGTTTTAATTCTTATTCTGTTGTCTTTTTATTTCTTTTTCTAAATCGATGCAAATGTACTAAGAAATGATGAATATGCAACTATGTGATGTTATTAAGAATTACTGATTGTACATGTAGAATGGAATGATTTCTAATTGT
Organism: Tamandua tetradactyla; assembly: GCF_023851605.1. NCBI lineage: Eukaryota > Metazoa > Chordata > Mammalia > Pilosa > Myrmecophagidae > Tamandua > Tamandua tetradactyla. The sequence continues at coordinate 56,834,239 of NC_135339.1, forward strand.
TTTGTTAATTCTTTTTTTAATTAATAAAAAAAAACAGAAACAGCTAAATGAGGTTACTTCTGGGGCTGGGGATGTGTAAAGTTTTTATTTTCATTTAGTACTATCCTATATGGTTTGAATGTCTTAATCTGTAAATGTATTATTTTTAAAACAAAAACAATAGGAAAAAACACACATTTCAACCTCACATAAGACTTTATGGTAACCAAATATTCAAGACTATATGAAAATATTTGAAATGTACAGGGTGATTTTGTATCACAGATCAACCTCTAGACTCTCTACCTTCAAAATTTTCTCTAAGTAAAGACAATGGGTTAGGTTTAAACCCAACCTGATACAATGACTTCAGATGGGCATGATTTCTTATATATTTCCTTCTATAACAACTGTATCATCTGTGGAAATAGGGCTGGTTTTAACATTACCATCTGTTATGGATTGAATCATGTCCTACAAGAGGACAAGCTTTCTTTTTTTTTTTTAAGTCCTAACCCCCAGTCCTATAAATGTGAAGCCATTTGTAAATATGATTTTTGGAGATGTTATTAGGTAAAAGGTGAGGCCAGACTGAATCAGGGTGGGCCTTAATTCCAAATGACTGGAGTCCTTGTAATAGAGGAAATATGAACACAGTAGGAGGTAGAAAGGGAGAGAGAGAGAACCATGTGCCAGAGGCAGAGATGAAGTTATGGACTGCCAGCAACCCAGTACCAGAACGTTAAGGACTTCAGAGAAAGCATGATCCTGTTGACACTGTCCTTGATTTTCAACTGCTAACCATCATGGTTTTAGATGATAAATTATTGTTGTTTACAACAACTAGTCTGAGATACTTTGTTATAGCAGCCCTGACAAACTAACACACCATCCATAATTTACAGATACACAGAGAAGGAAGCAAGTCTCAGCTAGAAAGCATATTTTTCTCCTTACCGGAACACTGCAGTGCCTGCTGAGGATTGGGACCCACTCTCCTTTCTGGGCTGGATCAGCATTACCAAAGATGGCAACACACTCTGGTCTGGGCCCTCCATGAAGAGTCTGATACATTTCCTGCTGCAACTGGCTGCAGTTCCCCTTCTTTGGCCTATAATTATATACCATGGAGGCTGGAGTTCAATGCTTACACCAGGGAAATAAATACATGTTGGCTATTAAATAGCCCAACAATGGGCATGAATGATCCAACTTTCAGAAAGACAATTTAGCATCATCACTATACTAATGTAACCATATTACTATATTAATCCAAAGATTATTAGAAATAATATAGAAAATATATTGGAGGAAAAAAGGTTAAGTACGTATCTGTTCTCAGAAAACTTAGCAATATTAAAATTATGAAGATTATAAGAATATTCCTTACTAGCATTCTCTGAATTGCCTTTCAATATAAAAAGGAAATGATGTGAAAGCAAAGGACTACCTGAACTTGCATCCAGATATTGCATTCACTCCAAATTCTACTTTATGTCTCTTAACAGAGCAGGTTCCATCACCCAGGCTCTGCAAGAGCGTCATCTGAGGCGGAAGGTGATCAAGAAAATCATAACAGAAAGTAAAGCAGGACTGGAAAATTTATGTCCTCATTGTTCCCTTAACACATTGTATATTTTACTAATATCAAGATATCCTTCAAGTCACATATTTGTGTTTTTACTCTAATAATTAAAAGAGACAATTACTATTTTTCCACAAATGGTTAACTACACACAAGCATGTAAATATTTCATTAAAACAAACAAATATCAGTTAAAATCCTCACTTTTGGCCTGTCTAACATCATCTCTAGACTTTCAAGCTTTCAAGTCTTTGGGAGCATGGACATTTCAAAACATAACTCTGGAATTGAAAAATCCAAAAGATTTTCAATCTTTCAAAAGTAGCAACTGCTACTGTTCCTACTGGATGCACCATGCCATCCAGCTTTAAAAAGGATACTGAGTGACTTACATCACCAATTAAAACCAAGAGTGGTTTCCCAACAATATAGCCAGGATTCCCGCTTCGAGGACCAGTAAAAGCAGCAGTTGTGCTCTGCTGAAAAGCCTGTGGAAACAAAAAAACATGCTCTCCCACCTTCCACTGTTTGGCTTTGTGGAAGGCTTTGTATCCTTCTTAAGGCAATGCAACAAGTCATCTACACTAAACAATCTTGCTTTCCTTCACAGTGCAGCATTCTGCAGAAATTTCTACTCCAGAGTTTCTTTTACTTTATTTAATTCACTAAAATAAATTCTGAGTGATTTTAATACTGAAACTCACTTTATGCTATTTCTACCAAGGATCATAGCCAAGAATCTAGCAAAGATCCCTTAACCTTTTCCACAAAAATTACTAACAATTTAGGGACATGTTCAGGCAAGTGGAAATCATAGGAATTTAAAGGTAACTAAGTTATACATGCATTCAAAACTATACACATATATATTTTTTAAACAATTATAGATGTCCCAGAGACAGAGGACCTTGGCTAATCATCTAAGGGTAGAGATGGGAGAAGAAAGCAGACTGAGTTAGGTTCAAAAAGGAAAGAACCAGAAGAAAGCCAAAAGGTAGTAATCAGCCTGAAAACTTGGATCAAGTGAGAAATGAATGAAATGCTAAATTGCCAGAAATATGAGAAAAAAGCTAGTTAAAGAACTTCTGTGGGATGCTGGCATAATTTATGACTCAAAATTACAATTTTAAAACGATTTGATTTGAGATTAAAGTACTGCAATGCTTGAAGCCAGACAGAGAATCAAAGAAAATGCTCATGTATAAGCATTGTTGAATTCTTATCACTTGTAGTTAAATTTTGGAATATTAAATGTTGAGGCTTCAGGGTGGGCCACAGTGGCTCAGCAGGGAGAGTTCTCGCCTGCCATGCCTGAGACCCGGGTTCGGTTCCTGGTGCCTGCACGTGTGGGGGAGAGGGGGGTTGAGGCTTCAATTGGCACACTGATCTAGGCTTTTGTTCAATTCTTATTCTCTCTCACATGTGCTCTGGAGGCAGGGAATCTATTTCTAATCCAATATTCCTTTCCCCTTCAGTCCCGTATAGGTAACCGGTCCTAACCTTAAAGCGAATGATGAAGTGTTGCTCTAAGGAGGCTCCTGGCTCGATAGTCAGGTTGGTTTGTACAAAACTGACTGAGACTTTCTGGATTCCAAAAGTCCCATTGGTGTCTATCTCATAGATAACCTGAAATGCAAAAGAATAATCAAGTAATAAAAACTATTTAGTGAGGCCACCGCATTTAGAACACAAGATTTTCTGCTTTTAAGAATTTTATTATAAAGGAATGAGGGTAACTAGAAAAGTAATCTTAGAAGTGCCAGTAATCTTAGAAAGAGTATAAGATACTGATGGCTCCATATTGCATCTGGACTTGAAAAAAAGAGATGGATTAGAGCTCTTTGAAAGGGTTCATGGAAGAGGTGAATTTGTGGCAAAAATTAAAAGGGAAGAAAAATAAGGTAAGCAGAGGAAGGCAAGCAGAAACAGAAGCAGAGTGGAGCATGGAATTGAAATCTGGTTTACTTAGTTCTAACAATGTCTGAGGATGACTAAAGAGAGTTGGCTGGGGATGAGAATCAGAAGCAATTGAGGGTAACCTTAAATTTCTGAGCATAGTCTTTAAAATGACACCTTAAAATAATTCTTACTTTTCTAGGTTGAAGAGAATGGATCAGGAAAAAGATCAGGAAAGACAGAATGGAGGAACAGAAGTTTACTATTCTTTTCAGATGATACTATGTCAAAAGAAGACTACGTAACAGCCAATAAGAACAAGTAAAAGACTGCTATGATCTAGCATTATGAGACTGAGAAAACCTTCTTGACCAAAAAGGGGAAGAGAGAAATGAGAAAATAAAGTTTCAGTGGCTAAGAGATTTCAAATAAAGTTGAGAGATTATCCTGGACATTATTCTTATGTATTATATATACATATCATTTTAATTCATGGCGTTTTGGAGCGGCTAGAGGGAAGCACCTGAAACTGTTGAACTGTATTCTGGTAGCCTTGATTCTTGATGATTGTATAACTATATAGCTTTTATAATGTGACCGTTGATGTGGAAGCGTTGTGTTCGATACTCCCTTTATGCAGAACATGGATAGATGAGTAAAAAAATAAGGAAAAAAAAATAGGTCAGGGGGATAAAGGGGTAAAAAAAAAATTGGGGTAGACTGCAATACTAGTGGTCAATGAGAGGGAGGGTAAAGGGTATGGGATGTATGGGTTTTTTCTTTTTATTTCTTTTTCTGGAGTGGTATAAATGTTCAAAAAATGATCATGGTGATAAATACACAACCAAATGATGATATTTTGTGAGCCACTGATTGTTAACTTTGAATGGACTGTATGGTGTGTGAAGATATCTTAATACAAATATTAAAAAAAAAAAAAAGTCTGCCTATGAGAAAAGAAAAGTCATTATAACTTTAACATTCTGGGCCTGAAATCCTGGAGGATCGTGGTGATGGAAATGATTGAAACATGGTAGGGAGGAAGCTAATAAACTCAATTCTTTCTATGTTAAAGTTCAGGTAATGCACAAAAATTCATGTGGGGTTGGTCTGGTACTTAATGAACAGGATACTTCTGGTAATGTTAGCATCAGTCCAGGAACCTATTCTGAGGTCAGCATCCTTACCTGGGAAACAACATTGTGACAAACGTTTCCAGACAACAGAGGAGAACTAGCCTGTGAGACAAGTGTTACAGGCACCTGGAAATGTGGAAAAGGGAAAAATGTGAGTTAACTAAAATTGAAAGCAGCATTTTCTCTTTGACCCACGTATCATGTAACATGAATATTTTTCCTTCTTGGCTGTCTCCTTTCTCTCACCTTCCATTACCAGCCTACAACTTAAATTCAAAGGTCATTCTAGATCAGCGCTTCTCAAAACATATTCTTCAGAACACTAATCCCATTAGATATAAACATGAATTTTGCAGTCAAATAGGTTTTAGAAATAGCGTGTTCTACACTTCCCTTCTGAGAGAGTAACAAAGACTTCCAGCATAGTAACAACTCTAAGAAGTCTATTTTAAATAATGTTCTCAATTTTCTTTAATCCAATTTTTCCAAATTTAACACAGAATCTTTATTTCATCTGACATATTAACTATATAAGACACATTCGAAACACAGTTCCAGACCTATACTTAGCTGTTTGATACATCACTGTGCAAATGTGAAACTGTTGTGTACCCCAGAAAAGCCAAGTTTTTAAGTCCTCATTCAATATTGCTGGGTGGGATCTTGTTTCCAATGAAGATGTGACCCACCTAACTGTAGGTGGTATCTTTTGATTAGGTGGTTTCCATGGAAATGTGTCTCCACCCATTCAATGTGGGGTCCCTTACTGGAGCCCTTTAAGCGGGAACCATTTTGGGAAAAGCTTCAGAGCCAACAGAGCCCATGCAGCCAGAGATTTTTGGAGATGAAGAAGGAAAACACCCCCAGGGAGCCTCATGAAACAAGAAGCCACAAGAGAAAGCTGGCAGATGTCGCCATGTGCCTTCCTAGTTGACAGAGTTGCCAAAAGAGTAAAGACCCCAGCACACGACAGACAGGTGCCTTCCCAGCTGACAAGAGGTATTCCAGATAGAATCAGCCATTCTTGAGTGAAGGTAGTAATCTTCTGTTGGTGCCTTATTTTGTACATTTTCAAGGCCTTAGAACTGTAAACTTGCAACTTAAAAAATTCCCTTTTTTAAAGCTGTTCCATTTCTGATATATTACATTCCAGCAGCTTTAACAAACTAAAATAATCACACACATATTTTCTTTCATCATTACAATCTAGACTGACAGTGCCTGAGATGCCTCAGTTCCCTTTACTCAGAGAGAAAAGATTCTTTCTCTCTTCTTGATAAAAACATCATACCTTCATATTCTGCAGATCAGTCATACCTCTTGGAACCTAGAATAAGAGAACAGCAGAGACATGAATGTGCATATATCTTTAAAAAATCACCAGGAACTCATCATTTCCTGACTCCAATCAGCTTTGGTTTGGGAAGAAACATCAACATTTTAGAATGGTTCACTTCTAAAGTCCCATTCTTGAATTAAAATACTAGGCAGTGGAGCTGAGGGGGAGTGGGATGGACAGAGATGCTCACCTCCTCTGAGCAGGGCTCTATCAAACACCAAAAGGAAGAAGATTCGATGAAATAGTGAGATGTTACCCTTTCTCCATCCCCAATTCCCTCCAAGCCAATCTTATCAGCCAGGAGGGTAATAATCTCTTACTGAGGCTATCTAGTCCTAATTCTTTAATCTTCCTTAGGATGATAGGGTTTCCAGGCTCTCTGCCTTGTACATAGCATTTGGGGATTACGTACTCCCAGTTCAGAGCTCTTTCTATATCCCATCAACAGTGGGAAGTATGATATCAACTTCAAATCCATAGTGACGACAAAGTAGGGAGACAGAGGGAAACCCACCTTTAAAACTGTGAAGTTAAAGTAAGAGGCAGCATCAAGGGCTGCATCTGAGGTACAGCTACTTGTCAAGTTCTTAAAGAAACGAGTGCAGGTTGTACTTTTACTCTGGAGGAAACCTTAGAACATAAAGAATTAAAGAATGATAAATGAGATAACCTATTTTAAAATTGAACAAAAAGGCTGGTACTTCTGGCCTATACTCACCTGCAGGATTGGTTTCAGCACAGAGCCCCCAAGCTCCAACTCCTGCAGGCTGTCTCAGCAAGCTGATTAAAGACCACTTGGTGAAGTAAGTCAGAATGGGGTCACCAGCCTAAACAAAATATTAGAGAAATTTATTTATAATGAGATCAGATTGAATTACACCAGAATAGAAAAAGATGAAATAAGGTTTAACCCAACAGCCCATTAATGTGAGCAATATTGTCCTCCAAAAGAATGGACAATGATTTATCTTGCCAACTGTTAGCTATGAAGAGAAAAACAAAATAATCCCATCCCCTTCCCCAGGCTCACCCTATAAAAAGGTGACAGCCACTGGGGTTCGAATGTTGAAATGAATGACTCGCCTCCAAACTGTACAGCCAGGGCCTGGAAGTTGGTTGCATTGACCTTTTGGAGCGTCTGGAAATAGTTTAATTTTGCTAAAATATTTTTAAAGAGAAAGGGGTTTAGAAAAGAAAAACATTTATTCTCAAATACGTAGTATACCAAATAACTAATTTTTTTTTTTTTTTTTTTTTTTTTTACATGGGCAGGCTCCAGGAATTGAACCTAGGTCTCTGGCATAGCAGGAGAGAATTCTGCCACTAAGCCACCAGTGCACCACCCCAAATAACTAATTTTTAAAAATATTTTTATTGAGGCATAATACACCATAAGTAAAGTGTGTCAATGGAATATCTTAAGTAAACTTCAAAGGATTTTTACAATTTATATACAAGAATTACCACCATTCAGATCAGATTAGAGAACATTTTCCTAGATAGTTCCCAATAATACTGCATCTCTAGAGGTAACCATAATTCAGTGTTCTATCACCTCCTAACTTACTTGTAATTTGTTATAAGATTAAGATCTGAGATAAGAATATGGTTAATGAACACCAGTCAGTTCACAAGTCTCTGATGTTCAGGAATGTATAATTAGCAATTTGTGATCAAAGCAAGAGGCTCGATTATGCTCTCATTTGCCCCATACCAGATGAGTCTCTGATAAAACAAAATGGTACTGTTGCCTTAGGAACATGACAAATTGGAGACAGTATTTGGTCTGTCCTCCCCAAATCTTTGTTTTCTCTAATCTTCAACTGGCAAGTCCTAACAATATTTCCATCTCACAAGTATATGGGACTTATTGTGTTTTATTTATGTCACCTTATAATTCCTAAACTTAAGATTTCAGGCACTCAAAAGATATTTTCTGTAACAATTCTGGAATTCTTTTCTTAGCAATGAATAAATCTAAGCTCCTGCAGCTGTTTCCTTATGGCACTTCAGAACCAGGAGAGAGATAAAAGAAAAGGACTCTGCCACTATCCCATGCCCAGAGGGCAGCCAGTGAAGGATAACACTGAACCTGCTTTACCACTCCAAGTCTTCTGCTAACTTGAAAAAGGAACAAGGCAGAAATATACCTTATACCAGATCCTTTCATTCTTCATAAATTATGGTCATTTGGACTGAGTAAAAAAGGTTATCAAGATTTGTTATCATTGTAAATTAGTGAAGATTCCACATTAAATAAGCTTGACCTTTATTTTCTGACATCACCAAGCATTAATTATTTGACTTTTCAGTTTTCTGATGAAGCATGAAATGAGCACAAACCTCAATTCTGGGCCCTTTGAAACTACTCACTCTCTAGATATCTCCTAGATCTTGCAACACAAAATGCGGTACACAGACGAGCAGCACCAGCATCACCTGGGTGTTTGTAAAAACCACAGAATCTCAGGCAACTCCCCACAGACTCATTGGATCAGAATCTGCATTTTAACAAGATCTCTAGATGATCTGCATACATATTAGAGTTTGACAAACACTGCTCTGGGAAGAGATAATTCTGGTATTGGACCACCTTCCACCTCTGTGGTGGTTTGAAATGATGTATGTACCCTAGAAAAGCCTTGTTTTAATCCTAATCCCATTTTGTAAAGGTAGCCATTTCTTCTAATCCCTATTCAGCATTGCATGCTTGAAACTATAATTAGATCATATCCCCGGAGATTGATTTAATCAAGAGTGGCTGTTAAGCTGGATTAGCTGGAGGCGTGTCTCCACCCATTTGGGTGGTCTTGATTGGTTTACTGGAATCCTATAAAAAAGAAAACATTTTGGAGAACGAGAGAGATTCAGAGAGAGCAGAGCAGAATGACATAGCCACAAGAAGCAGAGTCCACCAGCCAGCGAACTTTGAAGATGAAGAAGGAAAACACCTTCTGGAGAGCTTCATTAAACAGGAAGCTAGTAGAGAAAGCTAGCAGATGACACTGTGTTCACCACGTGCCCTTCCAGCTGAGAGAGAAGCCCTAACTATGATTGCCATGTGCGTTCTCACTTGCAAGAGAAACCCTGAACTTCACTGCCTTCTTGAACCAAGGTATCTTTCCCTGGATGCCTTTGATTGGACATTTCTATAGACTTGTTTTAATTGGGACATTTTCTCAAGCCTTAAAACTGTAAACTAGCAACTTATTAAATTCCCCCTTTTAAAAATCATTCCGTTTCTTTGGTATATTGCATTCTGGCAGCTAGCAAACAAGAACAACCTCTGATATAAAACCTTCAAACTTTGAAGCTTTTAGGAACTATTTAACATTTTCTTTGAACTCATATTCTGAAAACCACATGGAAGAAATATCTCAGAATGCAGTTGTTTCCACCCTTGTAAATGACAGAAAATCTGAAGTTAAGATGAGCTGAAATGGCACATATTTAGCTATGTTTTTTTGCATGACTTAAAGAAATAAGAGAAAAACAAAGTAAAAAAAAGAAAAGAAAAATATTTTGCTTCATGCTTCAATGAGATACTAGTGATAGCAGCGGTAATGGATAAGCAGGAATACTGGAGATAAGGAGCACAGGCTAAGGAGAATAAGAGTTTTTTTTTTAACGCAAATTTATTGAGTTATATTCACACACCATACAATCTATCCAAAGTATACAATCAATGACTCACAGTATCATCACATAGCTGTGCATTTATCCACACAGTGGTTTTTGCTCAAAATTTCTACCATTACACAAAATATAATACACTTCAAAGACCTCAAAGGTATATTTAGACTTTGAAGCAATTTCAGATGTGGAAGGAAGTCTAGAGACCATCTGGCCCTATCTCATTACTTTTAGAGTAGAAAACTTGGATATTGAGAAGGAGTTGCCAAAGACTACAGAGCTAGCTGGAAGAGCCAGGAGTAGACTCAAGGACTAAGTCCTGGTCTAGGTTTTCCCCACTCCATCATGTGTAGATGTCTCAGAACATCCTTTACTGATGATTGTTATCAGCATATATTAAAAACTGTGTGCAAAGATATGGTCCACCCTTTCTAGGGCTTACAATTAATCTGGGGAGACACAATGTTACATAAACTGATAATACAGGATATCCTATAAGTTCCAAGGGAGAGATGCAAGGAATAAATGCCTTAGAATTTCTCAGGATGGGCTCACTTCCAAGTGAGGTGATCAAGAGAGCCAGGGAGTATGATATGGAAAAAGAAAGAGGGACACTTGAGTCAAGGAGAAAGGCAAATGCAAATTTGAGAAAAATGCGAGGCATATCTTGAGAACAATGAATAGTTGAGTTTGACTAAGGCAGAGCATCAATGGAGAAAGTAATGGGAGTAATGTCTACAATGATAAGGTGGATCACTGGTTGGCTAAAGAAGCTGGAGATTACTCTGCAGGTAGTGTTAAGTTGCTGGAAATTTCTGAATAAGGGAGCAATGCAACATGATGTTATGGATTAATCTGGCAAAGTGACAATCCATGCTGTGTGTGTTCTATGTACATATGCTATGTGCATATTATGTGAGCTAATAATAGAAACAAAAGGAGGATTTTTCCGTTTTCATACCAACATTCACTCCTCAGCCTCATTCACAAAAATTCATTGATGTAATGATCCACTATTACTGTTGGAAGGGTCATATTTCTCAGGTGTTAGAAAAGGGAAGATAATTCAGAACCACTGATACAGAAGCTATGTACAAGAAAGTACGGGAGGCAGGGGTGGAGAATAAAAGCAGGGAGTAGCAATTGGATGCTATTCCAGTATTCCTGAAGCATGACCATAAGGTCAGAACTAGAAGACAGTGGGAGATTTGGAGAGGAAAGGGTCAGCCTTATTCTAAAATGAAGGATTCACCTCACTCCCAACAACCTTGCACAGCCTGCATGGTATGGCCACAGGGCTCCTACTAACTGCTTCTAGGTTGAAATTCCCAAAACCCTCAAAACAGTTGTTTTCTGAAGCAAATATACTCTTGCAATTTCTTTTTTAACAGTCAGAGGAAGTCAAGGTGAACTGACTTTCAGAAGGTAAGGCACATTTAAGTCTGTTTTGTATGAGAACATTATTTTGCTTTCTTAGATGTGAAAAAGGATATATTAGCTTCTTATCTTTAGAAATGTTATAGCCCTCATGGGCAATTACTAAATCCATCAAAAAAAATGAGTAATAACTATCTTTCATCAAAAATGAGTAATAACTATCTTTCATCTTTCATACACTCTATAGTAACAGAATACTTTCACATCCAGGGCCAGTGATATTCTCTCTCATTTTACAGTTAAAGGAATGAGCCTACAAATGCTAAGAGACCTGCAAAAGGCTGTGCAGCTGATGAGTAAATGGCAGGGTTGAGATTCCAGTTTAATAGTTTAATGCTCTATCCTCAACACTTGCCTCATGAAATATTAAGGTTGGAATAGAGTCATTTATTCAAAGACATTTGAATTTGGTGCATAGTTATGTGTCAAACAGTGGAGACTGGGGATCATAGTCAAGTGGGGGATATTATTTGTGATTATCTGAGCTAAGATGATTAAAAGCATTGAAATTAAAGTCCTGTATAGAGTACACCAACGTTCATACCAACATTATTCACAATAGCCAAAAGGTGGAAGCAACTCAAGTATCCACCAACAGATAAATGGATAAACAAAATGTGGTATATGCATACAATTAAATATTATTCAGCCATTAAAAGGATGAAGACATCACACTGAGTGAAATAAGCCAGACACAAAAGGACAGATTTTATTATTTCAGCTGAAATAATTAGAATATGTAAATTCATATATATATAGAGAGAGAGAGAGAGAGTAGATTACAGGTTACTAGGGGCAGGGGTGATGGTGGGAGGAGGTAGGCAGTGGCAGGGAATGGGGAGTCAATACATAAGAGGTGTAAATTTTCTGTTTGGGGTGATGGGAAAGTTTTGGTTAATGGATGGTAGTAACAGTAGCACAACATTGTGAATGTAATTAATACAACTGAATTGTACACTTGATGGTTAAAATGGGAAATGTTATGTGGTATATACGTTATCACAATAATGTAACAAAGTCCAGTATGGGCTTCCTGATTCACAGTCAATAAGGAATAAGAAACTGCAAATGTTCACCAATAAAAGAGAGAAGGAAGGGCAGGTGGGGGGGGGGGGAGCAGAATGTAGAGATTTGAAAAACAAAAAGCAGCTTTAAAAAGAAAAATCAGGCCAGAGATAAAGTGATTCTCAATAAACCTTAGGTTATAAGGACAGTCAACAAGTTTGTACTCACAGTCGTTGACATGGACACAAAACTGCCTAATTCCATTTGAATCCACGAAAACTCTTGAAGAAAAAGGGGAATTACTCCTGAAGATAAGAGAGTTATCCACACACACCCAGCTTGATGACCTGTGAGGGAACAGGACGATTTAGAAGTGGTGGATTAGGTTCAGAGAAGAGTGTCCTCAGCTGTCAGCCATATGCCAAAAAGAGGAGTCCTTGGGCAGCCATGGGGCAACACGAAGGTCCTAGGAATGGAATTGGGGGTGCAAGAAGGATATCTCTTCCTCCTTTCAAATATTACTTATCCAGGACCCCTATTTCCTTTATGATTCAACCCCAGCTTACTTTACACTGCCAGGGAGGCAGAAGGAGAAAACCGTCCTCGGATGGAGAAGAAAGCAATCCCTGTCGCAGCAGCAATTTATATCACAGGCACCGGGAGTCAAGTCACAGACACAGATCGGTAAGACTGTGAAAGTAAAATATAAAAAAGAGCAAGTGAGATGAAGCTCCCCAAACTCTTCCAAGTGCTAATTTCCCCTCTTCCGACAACCCCACTCCTCACTTTCTGGCAATTCAACTTTCTTCACAAAATTTCAGATCTGCAATGTCAGTAGTGTCTACCACCACTCCACCTCCCCTCACCTGGGAAGAGGTCCACGGTCCTATTCCCAGGCGCCGAGGGGGTCACCACAGCAGGGCGTACCGTGGAGATCCCAGGCCCAGCACGGGGAGTTTCAGTCCCCTCCGAGGACTGGAGGAGCCCGTCTAGCGTCCCTGTACCCAAGCCCGAAGGGGTGGACACTGCCTCTGACGGAGTAACCAAGAGCTGAGGCCGGGCGTCTTCGGGGACCATCAGGAACAACACCTGCACTAGGACAAGCCGCGGGGTGCCCATGGTGGAGTGCGGAATTCCGCGGTCCAGTACAGGACCCGGCGGTAGCTAGACGCGTTGCTAGAGCGTGAGTGGAAGGGGCCGCGCAGCGTCTGACGTCACCACATACATCCGCTCCCCGCTCAGGGATTGAGCCCACAGCTCTTCAGCCAATAGAAAAAGGGATTGTTGCGGCTCTTCCGGTTTCCGGTAGGCTGCGCGCTGGCCTGGGTAGGCTCTGAGTCGGTTGGCCTAGCAACCGTCAAACTGGGGAAGGCTCCCTTCTCTTTCTCTCTCCGCTAGGTGACGGTAAGAGTTGGGCAGATGGACGAGTAAGGCGAGTCTCCTGCAGACTTCAGGACCCACAGGTTTGCGGCCTTCCTTAATATAGGGGAAACCCGAAGCCAGACTTGCATCTTTTTACCCGGTATTACAATGATGAAAACTTCTATCTCTGTGGAAGGAAAATGATCTGAGAGAGAAAAATACACCGAAGATCGTGTATCATACATTTATATTTTTTGAATGTACTTTAGAATGAATGTTCAGCTCCTTCACTGTTAACATTGAGCAATAATCCTAACTCGATAAATGCATTAGATATTTAAGTGTGGACTTCAATTGTTGCTAGAAAAGGTAATGAGAATAGGAGGATTAGAATTTTTTTTAATAGGAAAAATGTGAGGAAGACAGGAAGCGAGGGCAGATTTTCTAGGATGAGAAAAGATGCAGGAATGGAAAAAATAGCCAAGGGATGGGGGAAGAAACTTAGTTGTTTGTTTTTCTCTCAACGTGTGGGGTCACATTTCATTCTTTTTCCATGTGAGTATCCCTTTATTGCAGCACCATTAAAAAAAAGTGTTTTTTTGTTGTTGTTTTTGTTGGTTTCTTTGTTTCTTTGGAAAGTGCATGGGCAGAGATCAAACCTGGTCTCCCGCATGGTAGGTGAGAATTCTACCACTGAACTACCCTTGCACCCCTAGAAACTTAGTTTTTTTACAGATCTTGTCGCCATTGTTTGTAACTCACTTTAGGAAGGTTTGGTTTTTCCCAGGAGTGTCTTCCCATTTTAATTTTCTAGAGCAGACTGTCCAATAAAACTTTCTGCCCTGTTGGAATTGTTCTATATTTGCACTGCCCAACATGGTAGCCACTAGACCTATGCAGCTATTGCATGTTGCAGTGTGGCTAGGTATAACTGAGAAGCTGAATTTTAAATTTTAAATTAATTTTATTTAAGTAGCCAGAAGTGACTAATAGGTACCACATTTAATGGTGCAACTCAAGATGATTAAATTTCACTCTTGCTAGATTCATTGTTTTGCCACAGTTCTGAAATCTGTATTATCTTTCAGGTGTTTAGTCTTGGGATATAAATTAGGAGTTCTTAAAAGTTACCTAAAATCTATATAATTTACCTAAAATGTAGCCAATACCTCTCTTTCCAAGTGAATCACTGAGACAAGAATGTTTTAGGACACCTATTCTAGTTTGCTAGCTGCCAGAATGCAACACACCAGAGATGGATTGGCTTTTAATGAAAGGGGATTTATTTAGTTAACGTATAGTTCCTCAGAGGAAAGGCAGCTAACTTTCAACTGAGGTTCTTTCTTATGTGGGAAGGGACAGGGTGATCTCTGCTGGCTTCTCTCCAGTCCTCTGGGTTCCAGCAACTTTCCCTGGGGTGATTTCTTTCTGCATCTCCAAAAGCCTGGGCTGAGCTGGGAGTGCTGAGATGAGGTATGCTGAGCTGCTTGGGCTGTGCTACATTGAGCTCTCTCATTTAAGCACCAGACAATTAAATCAAACATCATTCATTGCAGCGGACGTGCCTCCTAGCTGACGCAGATGTAATCAGCAACAGAAGAGGTTCACGTACCATTGGCTCATGTCCACAGCAACAGAACTAGGTGCCTTCACCTGTCCACCTTCACCTGTCTACCATATGTCCACCCCTTGTCAACTTGGCAACTACACACATCACCTTAAACAGTATTAAGGTGCAAAAAATTCTCTTCTAGCTGTGGACCCATGAATCTCAAAACGAGTTGTCTGGTGCCAATATGCAAAGGAGAACATTCACAGGATACAGATTTTCATTTCCATAGGGAGAAATTGGAAGGAAAACCTGCAGGGCAAACACCATTGGATTTCAAAGTCTGAAAGTCATTTATCCCTCAGTTTTAGAAAGTGGCAGTCCCACCCTTTCCAAGGGCCTATGCTGTGGCCTACCTCTTTCCAAATCAACCTTGGGGAGCATTGAGAAGACCACCTTTTTCTCGGCTCCACTCTCTCCAGGCATCGGGGCCACCCCTGGGCTCTCTGCCATTTCTGGGGCACACGCTCAACCCCTCCATGTAGTGGCAGCCAGGCACTCCCCAGTCCCCAAGGAACATGCTGTAGCTTCTCCAAGGCCTGAGGTGGCACATCTCTTCCACTGCAACGATATGGGAGACTCATCCTCTGCCCACAGGGCAAACTCACCCTCTCCATATATATGGGTGGGTCCACTCTCCTGGGTGAGTCTTCTTGGCTTCAGACCCGAGCTTCGATGGTTCTCACTCTGCAAACTCCAATTTGTCCCTTTTGTGTTCCCCTTTGTCCAGATTGGCAGTAGTTCCGTTTATACTAACAGTCTCTTCAAGAACTCCAGGACTACTGCATCATTCACTTCACAGTTCCTCCAAAATCTTCTCTTTAGCCATCCAAAAAAACCGTTCCAACACATCTGGTATTTGCAAACTGCAGCAGCACCCCACTCTCCGGTACCAAAATCTGTTCTAGTTTGCTAACTGCCAGAATACAACACATCAGAGACGGATTGGCTTTTGATAAAAGGGGATTTATTTCGTTAGTTCTTCAGAGGAAAGGCAGCTTACTTTCAACTGAGGTTCTTTCTTATGTGGGAAGGCACAGGGTAATCTCTGCTGGCCTTCTCTCCAGGCCTCTGGGTTCCAACATCTTTCCGCAGGGTGATTTCTTTCTGCATCCCAGAGGCCTCGGCTGAGCTGCAAGTACCGAGATGAGGTATGCTGAACTGCTTGGGCTGTGCTACGTTGCGCTCTCTCATTTAAGCACTAGTCAATTGTATCAATAATATCAATTATATCAATAATAATAAACATCAATCATTGCAGCAGGCACGCCTCCTAGCCAACTGTAGATGTAATGAGCAACAGATGAGGTTCACATACCATTGGCTCATGTCCACAGCAACAGAACTAGGCATCTTCACCTGGCCAAGTTGAAACCTGAACCTAGCTGCCACAATGCCTAACCTGCGTCTTAGGGTGGAATCTCAGCCATGTTATTGCATTACTGTGTTTATTGATTTTAATGGCAGGGGTGACCAACAAGACCCATTTAGAAAACTTGTAGGGCACAAATTAAATTAGATGGAAACCAGAGTTTCCACATTGCCCTTTGTCTAGACCTAGTCTTAGCCTCTGTGTGATAGTAACACATTATCACGATGGCAGAACTTTTGTTCTAAGTTTTTTCGTTATGCTACTACTTGAAATATAGATGGCTTCTATAAAACTTATATTATTGTGTAACATATGCTAAACAAAACTAGAAAAAAAAAAAAGGAGATGCTGGATGAGCTTTTTCCTGGACAAGAACTTCCTCTCCACAATCGTCTATTTTACTCTGTCTAATACTAGTCACCTCCAAATTTTCATTAATTTCCTATTATTGCTATAATAAATTGCCATAAACTTGGTGGCTTAAAAAAACCCCAACTGTATTATCAGAATCAGTTTCACTGAGCTAAAATTAAAGTATTGTCAGGGCTATGTTAATTCTGGAGGCTCTAGTAATTAATTTGTTTCCTTTCCTTTTTCAGCTTGTAGAGGCTACCTGCATTCCTTGGCTTTTGGCCCCACAGCACCTGTTTCCATCATTACATCTCCTTGTCTGACATTGATTCTCTTGCTTTTATCTTTCCATTATAAAGATCCTTGTGCTTACATAGGGCCTACCCAGATAAAGCAGGTTTATTTCCCCATGTCAAGATCCTTAATCACATCTGCAAAGGCCCCTTTTGCCATGTAACATATTCACAGATTTTGGGGACCATTATTCTGCCCACCAACACACACCTCATTAAAGAAAACTTTTAGGCCACTAACATTATACAAATACTAAGAGACATTATTACAAATATTAAGAGACACATCCAAGAATCTGATCTTAATGGAAACCTTTAATTTATGTACATGTAGTGATGCTGGGTACAAAGGAAATCTGTTAGACATAATGGAATTTGGAAACTAAACTCACATGGAATATGCCAAAAAGATTCTTATTAACTTCAGCTATTTAACTCCAAAGGACAACACTTCATGGAGATGTCCAGGATTAATACAATGAAGCATGTGATTTAATAGACAGTCTTTAAACATACTTTGAGTAATTTAGGTATCACAAAACATCTAAGCTAATATTTCCTGATAAGCTCTAAACTTTAAAGAATGATGAATCAGTATATCTAAGAAAAAGTTGTATTTAAGTCATCTAGGTCATTTTCACTTAATGAAAAACTTCTAAAGAATTCAGACAGTTGCAGTACACCAAGGTTGCAAGATTTGGGGGCCATAGCTGATCTTGCCAAAGCCACCAGAGTGAGGAAAATTATCAGAATTGTTGTTTGTTAGATGATCTTCAAGTCTGGTTTGATTAAGGAAACACAAAGTTCAAGGAATTAGTTGCTAAACTGTAAGATTTATATTTCTAATACTTTGCAGCGCCAACAAAATATGTACACTAATGTTCAGCAGTTGATGAGAAAGCTGAATAAATCTAATTCCATGCAGATCATCAACCCACAGAAACACATAGCACCGCATAAAGACATAGCACACCAGAGTATGGCTGAAGAATCATAGGAGTCAAATGTGTAAAATTGCTGTGAGTTCTTCAGCTGCTACCCTCTTAGGTTTAGCTGCTTCTGCACATTTGGATTGATAAAGTACTGCCCAGGACATATGGTTAACTAAATGAAAATTCTAACTAATCATAATATTCCAAATCTTAATCACATTAAGGATCTAAAAGTAATGTTTCTATAGGTATATCATTTGGGATTAAGTTCAACTTTGAATGGCAGAAAATCTAAGTCAGTGGCTCACAGAACAGAGAAGTTTTATTTCTTTTTCTGATAGATGAATCCAACACTGGTGACATGGCTCTGTGATCATCAAGGACTAGATTTCTTCTGTTGTCTTGCTTGAATGTTCAAGGGCATGTGTTTTTCATCTCATAGTCCCAGAGGACTAATTAATCTCCAGATGTAATAACAACCTTCCAACTATCTCAAAGAAATAATCGATGAAGAAGGGCTCCCTTGTCCCTTTAAAATGGGTGTTCTTAATCATTTTTGGATCATGAACACTTTTGGCTCTCTAATGTATCTTTTGGGCCTCTTCCCTGAATAATGTTTTTAGTGTAGAAAGGTAAAAACAGGATTACATAATGTCAAGTTTATGGACTCTCTTGACTGTACCCACAGACTTTCAGATTCCTTGGGGGTCTGAACACTCCGAGGTTAGGAATCCAGAAGTCATATACTACACTTCTGCTTGTATCCCATAGGTCTGATCAGTATTGGAAATCTACATTTTATATAGAAACTTTGGGTAATTCTAGTGTACACCAAAGTTTGTGCATTGTAGATTAGGCATCAGTTATTTTATTTATAACAACTTTATTGAGATGTAATTCAATTCACTGGTTTTTGGTATATTCACAGTTATGCAACCATCGCCACACTAATTGCAGAACATTTGCATCACCCAAAAAGAAATTCCGTACCCATTAGCAATCACTTCTATTCCCCCTCCTCACAGCCCTAGGCAACCACAAATCTACTTTCTCTCTCTATGGATTTGCCTGTTTTGGACACACATTTCATATAAATAGAATCACATAATATGCGATCCTTTGTGATTGGCTTCTTTCTTTTAGCATAATGTTTTCAAGATTCATCCATGTTATAGTATGCTTCAGTACTTCTTTCTTTTTATCGCTGAATAATATTCCACTGAATGGATGTATCAAATTTTATTTATCCATTCATCAGTTGGTGGACATTTGGGTTGTTCCCACTTTTTGACTGTTATGAGTAATGATGCATAAACATTCATGTACAAGTTTTTATGTGAACACATTTTTCCTTTCTCCTAAGTTTATACCTAGAAGTGATATAGTTGGTCATATGGTAATTCTGTGTTCAACTCTCAGAGGGACAGCCAGACTGTTTTCCACAGCAGCTGTACTATTTGAATTCCCTCTAACAGTGAATACTGGTTCCAATTTTTCCACATCCTTGCCAACTCTTTTTATTATCTACTTTTTAATTATAGCCATCCTAGTGGGTGTGAAGTAGGATTTCCTTGTAGTTTTGATTTGCATTTCCCTGATGGCCAGTCAAGTTGAATGTCTGTACATGTGTTTAATGGCCATTTGTCTATCTTCTTTGTAGTAATGTCTATTTTTATTAATGAGTTATAGGTATTCTTTATATATTCTAGATGAAAGTCCTTTATTAGATATAAGATTTGCAGAAATTATCTCCCTTTCTGTGGGTCCTCTCTTTACTTTCCTAATGGTGTTCCTTGAAGCACAAAAATTTTTAATTTTGCTGTCAAATTTATCTTTATTTTCTTTAGTTGCTTATGCTTTTGGTGTCATGTTTATAAAAGTACCATTGTCTAATTCAAGATCATGAAGTTTTTGACCTAAGTTTTCTTCTAAGAGTTTTTACTTTTAGCTTTTTTTGGGGGTGGGGGGCGGTCAATGAGGGTAGGGGGTGGTGCATGGTCCGGGAAATCAACCCCGGTCGCCCTCATGGAAGGTGAGCATTCTACCACTGAACCACCTACTTTTAGCTTTAACACTAAAGTATTTGCTTCATTTTGTGTTTATTTTTATAAATACATGAGGTAGGTGTCCAATTTTATTCTCTTGCATGTAGCTAGCCAGCTGTCTCAGCATCATTTGTTGAAAAGCCTCTTCCTTCCCCCATTGAATTATCTTGGCACCCTTGTTAAAAACCAATCAACTGTAAATTGAGGGTTTATTTCTAGACTCTCAATTCTATTCCACTGATCTATAAATCTATCCTTGTATCAATTTCATGCTGTTTTGATTTCTGTAAATTTGAAGTAAATTTTGAGATTGGAAAGTGTGTATTATCCAACTTCTTTTTTTTTTTTTTTTTCATTTTCTTTCTTTCTGTTTTGCTTTTCTGGGTCCCTTGCATTTCCATATGAATTTTAGGATTAGGCAGTCAATTATAGCAAAAATGCCAGCTGGAATTTTGATAAGGATTGTGCTGGATCTGCAAATCAATTTGAAGAAGTATTGCCATCTTAACAATATGAAACCTTCCAATCTATGAACATGAGATTTCATTTTCTTTTACTCTGTTAGGTGAAGGAAATTCTCTTCTATTCCTGGTTTGTTGGTTATTTTTATCATGAAAACCTGTTGGCTTTTGTCATATGTTTTCTTCTGTATCTATTGAGATTATCATGTGGTTTTTATCTTTTATTGTGATGATATAGTGCATTCTATTAATTGATCTTCAGATATTAAACCAATCTTGAATTCCTAGGAAAAATCACACATCACTCAGGTGTAAAATCCTTTTTATATTTTTGCTGGATTCCTTTTGCTAATCTTTTGTTGAGAAATTTGTTTCTATAGTCACAGAGAATATATTGATCTCCATTTTTCTTCTTGTGATGTCATTGTCTGTCTTAGGTATCAAAATAATATTAGCAACACAGAATGAATTGGAAGGTATTCTCTCCTGTTTCTTTGAAGAGTTTGTAAAGGATTGGTACTAATTTTTCTTTAAACATTTGTCAGATTTTGCCAATTAAGCCATCTGCTCTTGGGATTTTCTTTGTCAGGAGTTTTTTTTAATAGTTAATTCAATCTCTTTACTTGCTATGGGTCTCTACAGATTTTCTGTTTCTTCTTGAGTGAGTTTTGGTAGTTTGTGTTCTTCTAGGGATTTTTCCATTTCATTTAGATTATCTAATTTATTGGCATGCAAGTCTTTCTATTATTCCCTTATTTTTAAATTTTGATGATGTTGATAGTAATTTCCCTCTTCATTTATCATTTTATAATTTTAATCTTTTTGTCCGGGAGCAGCCAAGTTAAATGTCAAGTTTTTCAAAAGACCAACTTTTGGTTTCATTTACTCTCACTGTTGCTTTTTTATTCTATTTTTAATTTATTTCACTCTAATCATTATTCCTTTTTCTGCTTGCTTTGGGTTTAGTTTTCTCTTTTGATTTCTTAAGATGGAGGATTAGGTTATTAATTTGAAATCTTTCTTTTTTTTATCTACGTGTTCACTGCTATAAATTTCCTTCAAAGCACTGCTTTTGTTGTATTCCATAAGTTTTAGTTTGTTGTGTTTTTTATTTTCCTTCATCTTATAGTACTTTGTTATGTTCCTTATAATTTCTCCTTGACCCACTGGTTGTCAGCATGGCGTTGTTTAATTTTCACATTTGTGAACCTCCAAGATTTTCTTCTGTTAATGATATCTAATATCATTCCATTGTGTTTGGAAGATATACTTTATGTGATTTAAATTCTTTTAAGCGTATCGAAGCTTGGTTTATGGCTTAGTACATTGTCTATCCTGGACAATGTTTCATGTAAACTTGAAAAGAATATATATTCTGCTGTTGTTGTATGGCATATACTATAGGTGTTTGTTAGGTCTAGTAAGTTTATAGTTTTGTTCAAGTCTTTTATTTCTTTGAGGCTCTTTTGTCTAATTATTCTGTCCATTAAGGAAAGTATGGACTTGTAAAAACACTTCAAAAAGGAAGATAAGAACAGAGAATGCAAATTAAAATGATGATGAGATACCACTACACACAAAATGTTGGTAAGAATATTCAGCCACTCAACTCTCATATATTGTTGGTGGGAGTATAAAATGATAAAACCACTTTGAAAATAGTTTGGCTATATATATATTTACTGTAAGACCTAGCAATTCCATTCCTGGGCATTTATTCAAGAGAAATGAAAGCATATGTCTACAAGAAGACTTGTACATGAATGTCCATAGCATATAACTTTATTCATAACAGGACCAAACTGGAAACAACCCAGGTATCCATAAACAGAATGGATAATGGGGTGATATGTTATATTTGTACAATGGAACAATACTCAGCAATAAAAAAGTAAACCACTGAAAGTGTCAAAGTCCATCAAATGAGAATGTGTGCACTTTGCTGAATGCAAATTTTACTTTAAAACCCCCATAAAAAATATCAAACTCTGTTTAGTTACAACTTACTTTGAAATTAGCCTACAGCTTACTTTGAAATTAATTAAAAAATAAGCTAGATAGCAGATGTAAGCATGATAGGTATGTGAAAAAGCAAATACAATAAAGTGATCATTGTAAAATATAGGTGGTATGTATATAGGTGTTCACCACACATAATTTCCCATATTTTCTGTATGCATACAGTCCTCAATTTGCATAGTAGTGTGGGGGATTAAAAACGACTATGCCAGCTGAAATTGTACAAAGTAGTCTCTGGGAAAATTACTATTGTTTTGTGACATTTATAAAATTTTGTCAAACTATTAAAAACTCTCTTACTGTCAGTTATGAATGTATAGGGAATAAAAAAAGTGAGGTTAATGTTTTATTTAGTACACTGTACTTAAAAATATTAGGAAAACTGAGAATTAAAGGGTTATATTCTGTGAAAAAAAAATCAAGAGTAGTTTGAATAGGCCTTACCTTCTTTCTTCTTGTATAATTTATGATATGGAACAAACATCTTTTCTATGCTTTGTCAAATTGTCATATTCCTTCCTAAGTTTGGATCAGCTTCCAATATCTTATCCTTTGCACTTTTATGTCATGAAATATCTCTGAGGTTCCCTTAATATGAATTTTATTGCTAGCACCACATCCTCGGAGACATCTTCTTCCTATTTCTCACATTTTTCTCATTTATTTCCATAAGTTTGCAGTTACTAAGTTCTTCTGACTGCTTATCTAGAGTTTTGAGCAGCAGCAATATCAATACTACAGTCAGCTATTTCTTCTATTACTCTATTTACATTCTGTTCAAATCCTGCAAAGTTTTATGCATAATGTGGTAAAAGTTTCTGCCGTACTGCATGCACATTATTTGCTGTTACTTCTGCTAGATGTTTGGAATGTTAGAAAGGCATGCTTTAGGTCATATTTTTTCCAAAACTCAGACAAATTAAATGATCCCTAGTTATAGTGTTACTAGCCTGTCCAAAAAAATGTCTAAATTATAGGTTGAAATAAAGAGTCAAAATAACCCTTTGGGCCATTTGCAGGATTAATGAATTTGTGTTTGGTGGTAAAAAGCAAATTTTCACATTTCCATTCAAGTCCCCAAGAGAATCAGTATCCAACAGAAGTATTTTAAAAGTTAAGTTATTTTGCTTATGTTAACTCTCTACTTCTTGGGGAAGTAGGCAACCTAATACACTCTTTGCTGTCTGGGTGTGAACTGAATAATAGATATGCAGTGTACAAACGCTAACAAACTTGGAAGAAGTGATATAGTTGATCACTCATCATTATGCTTATCTGTTATTTAAATAATGATTTGTGGACTGAAGAGCTAGCAGTAATATTTGTATTGTATGCAATTACTCACAATTAATATACCATGGTAACTGAAACTTGAACTGTGTTTGGGGGGATTGAGGGGTAGTGACTGGCATGAATAAACTGTATTAACTAAAATTTGTGCATATTAAAATCAGGCAAAACAAGGATTACCTGTGTTTGGAATTTTCTACAGTAAATGTTGGGGAGGAAAATATCCCTACTCTTTAAGCTTCCATGCTTTTGCTATTCTTTGTGTTGTCTTAGATTTTCCCCCCACAATCCTTTTCCTGGAGAATTATCTTCTATTGCCCTTGTAGCCCACCTTCATTTATTTTCCAAGCCTCTACTCCATTATTCTTTTTTTTTTAGGCGTTGTATGATAAAATATCCTGGTAATTTCCCACTTTAAAAATGTTATAAAAAGTTACCTTCTGATAAAAATGTGTGTGTAGTAGTGAATAAATTGTATCCAAAAATAGATGTATCTTGTATGGCAGCTGTTTGATATAGGAAAACTCATTTCAGAGGTTCATTCATTGAGTATAAACACTCTAGACATTTGAAACAGCACTATTCATTAGTCATCTCTTTTGGGAGGGAGAGGCTTGCTTGTTTTTTCCTTTCTGTCTCTCATGGGTGCACACGTATGCTCTTACTTGCTAGTGCTCATTTTCCCTGTCACACCTTGTGCTGGTTTGAAAGGATATATGCCCCCTAAGAAAAGCCATGTTTTGATATAAATCCCATTTCTTAAAGGTAGAATAATCCTTATTCAATACTGTGTATATGAAACTGTAATGAGATCATCTCCCTGGTTGATGTGATTTAGTCAAGAATGGTTGTTAAACTGGATTAGGGGATGACATGTCTCCACCCATTTGAGTGGGTCTTGATTAGTATCTGAAGTCCTATAAAAGAGGAAACATTTTGGAGAGAGAGATTCAGAGAGAGCAGAGAATGCTGCAGCACCACGAAGCAGAGAGTCCACGAGCCAGTGACCTTTGGAGATGAAGAAGGAAAACGCCTCCCAGGGAGCTTCATGAAATCGGAAGCCAGGAGAGAAAGCTAGCAGATGATGCTGTGTTCACCATGTGCCCTTCCAGCTGAGAGAGAAACCCTGAACTTCATCAGCCTTCTTGAACCAAGGTATCTTTCCCTGGATGCCTTTGATTGGACATTTCTATAGACTTGTTTTAATTGGGACATTTTCTCGGCCTTAGAACTGTAAACTAGCAACTCATTAAATTCCCCTTGTTAAAAGCCATTCCGTTTCTGGTATATATTATTCCAGCAGCTAGCAAACTAGAACACACCTTCATACATTTCTCATTCTTTCTGCTTGCTCACATTCTCTTATAAGGTCTTACTTTTATGTTTTGAAGGCACTAACTACTTGCACCTCTGTGTTTTGTTCTCAAGCATATTTTTATATGATTGTGTAATGGACTGTTATGTGAGATGTATATATTTGTTTGGGTATAAAACATTTATCCATTTTATTGGAATTTTCTGTTAGACAAGACCAAGTTCAGATTATTTAATTATACTTAATTATTAGAATATTAGCACCACAAAATAGGAAGTTTTGTTTATTTTGTTCACTAATGTATTCCTATGCCTAAACAGTACCTGAGATATAGTATATGTATGTTAAAAATTTTTTAAAATTAATCAAACGTTGTTTTGTTGAACTGTTTAGATTTAACTCTTGTGAATATTTATAGTTCATATTGTTTCAGAGTTACATTTATTTATATAAAATGCCATTGTACATTCTCTCAGAGACTATTTTATATTTCAAAGTTTAGAACTTAATATTAGTAGTAATTGGTAAATCAATCAATGGTAAATCAGTGATGTTATCCTTGAATTTATTAGGGTTGGCAAAGTGTCTGTTAATTGAAATTCAGAATTGAGTGATAAGGCAATGTGTTTCAGGATTTTTCTGAATTGCTTTTTCTTAGTTTTGACTTTTAGCACTTTATTAATTATTTAGATCATTGAAAAGCTTTCTTTTCAGTTTTTTAATATGGTGAGCAAAAAAGTGATTTGTATAGTTGTTGTTATATGTGTGTAGGAATTCTGTAAAATTGAACCTCCAATTATTTGAGATCTAATATTAAAATTTGAAAGATAATAAAGGAAGAAGGATAATGAAATTTATTTACCCATGTCATGCAGATACTAGGTTTAACATTGAACCAAGTCTTAAATTGTGACAATTTAATATGACATCATCTCAGAAGCAGAGTTAGAAATAATATGATACCACTCTGTGTTTAGGATTAGAAGTGTTCAAGATGTGCTCGAAAATTTAGCAAGGAAATTGGATCAAGATGACAGATCAAGCTCAAGTTCTAGCCTCTCTTCACTTCTCCCACTTTTCCCAAATATCTAAAAGTTACCGAAAAGATTAATGAATACACATACATGTACATGGGTGCACACACTTTGATATTAGGAAACATGAAGGGGATGCTCTCATTACATAAGTTTTATGAAATATCTTGTAAGATACAGGGCAGATGGAATTAGATTGAAGGTGGACACTGTATGTTCTAGTTTGCTAGCTGCCAGAATGCAACAGACCAGAGGGGATTTTTTAATAAAAGGGGATTTATTTTGTTAGTTCTTCAGAGGAAAGGCAGCTAACTTTCCACTGAGGTTCTTTCTTACATGGGAAGGCACAGGATGGTCTCTGCTGGCCTTCTCTCCAGGCCCCTGGGTTCCAACAACTTTCCCTGGGGTGACTTCTTTCTGCATCTCCAAAGGCCTGGGCTGAGCTGTGAGTGCTGAGATGAGGAATGCTGAGCTACTTAGGCTGTGCTACATTGTGATCTCTCATTTAAGCACCAGCCAATTAAGTCAAATGTCATTCATTGCAGCAGGCCCGCCTCCTAGCTGACTGT
This sequence comes from Tamandua tetradactyla, assembly GCF_023851605.1. Taxonomy (NCBI): domain Eukaryota; kingdom Metazoa; phylum Chordata; class Mammalia; order Pilosa; family Myrmecophagidae; genus Tamandua; species Tamandua tetradactyla. The sequence goes on from NC_135339.1 coordinate 56,860,901, forward strand.
AGATGTAATTAGCAACAGATGAGGTTCACGTACCATTGGCTCAAGTCCACAGCAACAGAACTAGGTGCCTTCATGTGGCCAAGTTGACAACTGAATCTAACTACCACAGTATAACTCAAAAATTGCATAACAGAGGCCTTATATGGAAGGTAGGAGTGCTCTTGGGGTGATCCAAGCATATAAAAGGAAAGTATGAGGATTTCTTTTTGGTCCTGGGACAATTGTTTCTGGAAAAACAAAAACTTATGAAATTAATTAGCAACAGACCATACAAGGAATTGCTAAATGGCATTCTTTAGGAAAATGGAATGTGATCTTACAGAAATGAAGCAAGAAATGAAGAACAATTCAAAGGAGAAATTATAAGGTCAATACATAACACAATTGCATTTCTGTATTCTAACAACAACCTAACAAAAATTTTTAAATGATAAAATAAACAATAACATACAAAGCACTAAATGCCTAGAAATAAATTTCAAATATGTGCAAGGTCTCTACATACAAAACTTGAAAATATTATCGAGCGAAATTAAAGAAAAATAAGTTGAGGCCTACATAATATCCATAGTTAGGAAATTAACTAATGTAATCATATCAATTTTTCCTAAACTGATGTATAGATTCAGTGCAGTCCCAGTAAAATCTTCAACATATTTTGGTAGGAAATTGACAAGCTAATTATTAAATTGATATATAATTGCAAAAGGCCAAAAATAGCCTAGAGACTAGAAGAAGCAAAGTTGGAGGACTTATGCCTTCTAGATATCACAACTTATTATTTGGGTAAAATAATTAAGAAATTATGGTTTTGGCTCAAGGATAGAGAAGTAGATCAATGGAAAAAATTAGAGTTCAGAAACAGACTCACACACGTGTAATCAGTCACTTGATTTATGACAAAGGTGATACTGCTGCAATGCAACGAGGAAAGGGTGTTGATCTTGTTAATAAATGGTGCTAGGTCACTTGGATGTCCATAGGGAAGAAAATGTATGCTGACTTCTAGCTTACCCAAATTCAATCCTCAATTTCAGATAGATTCTAGACTTAGGTAAAAAGTAAACCTTCTAAAAGATAACTTAAGAAAATATCCTCATGACCTTGAAGTAGACAAAGATTTCTTAAACTGGACACGAGAAGTATTGCCAATAAAGAAAAAAATTGGTAAATTGTACTATATTAGTTTGCTAATGCTGCTGAAAAGCAATGAACCAGAAATGGAACGGCTTTTAAAAAAAGAATTTCATAAATTACAAGTTTACAGTCCTAGTGCTGAGAAAATGTCCAAATTAAGGCACCAACAAGAGGTTACCTTCACTCAAGAAAGGCTGTGCTGGTTTGAAAGGATGTGTGTCCCCTAGAAAAGCCATGTTTCAATCTAAATACTATTTCATAAAGGCAGAATAATCCGTATTCAATACAGTATGTTTGAAACTATAATCAGATCATCTCCCTGGAGATGTGATTTAATCAAGAGTGGTTGTTAAGCTGGATTAGGTGATGACATGTTTCCATTCATTTGGGTGGGTCTTGATAAGTTTCTGGAGTCCTATAAAAGAGGAAACATTTTGGAGAATGAAAGAGATTCAGAGAGAGCAGAGCAGAACGATATAGCCATGAGAAGCAGAGTCCACCAGCCAGCAACCTTGGGAGATGAAGAAGGAAAATGCCCCCCGGGGAGCTTCATGAAACAGGAAGCCAGGAGAAGAAGCTAGCAGATGATGCTGTGTTCGCCACATGCCCTTCCACATGAGAGAGGAACCCTGACCATGTTTACCATGTGCCGTTCCAGATGAGAGAGAAATTCTGACTGTGTTCACCATGTGTTCTTCCACTTGAGAGAGAAACCATGAACTTCATCAGCCTTCTTGAACCAAGGTATTTTTCCCTGGATGCCTTTGATTGGATATTTCTATAGACTTGTTTGAATTGGGACATTTCTTGGCCTTAGAACTATAAACTAGCAACTTATTAAATTGCCCCTTTTAAAAGCCATTTTGTTTCTGGTATATTGCATTCTGGCAGCTAGCAAACTAGAACAAAGGCTGATGCCATCTGAAACACCTCTGTCAGTTGGGAAGGCACATGCCTGGCATCTGCTGGTCCCTTGCTCCTGCGCTCCATTACTTTCAGCCTCTGTTTCCTTTGAGGGTTCCTCACTTGGCATCTGTGGGCCTTCACTTAGCTCCTTTGGGACAAAACTCTGGGTCTGGCTTGCTTAGGATCTCATAGGAAGGTGCATGGTGATGTCTGCTGGACCCTGCATCTCCAAACATCTGCATCTTGTTTGACTCTATCAGCTCTGAAGCAACTGTTATCTACGCATCTGCATCTGCTCTGAACTTTCTCCAAAATGTCTCCTTTTTTAAAGGACTCCAGTAAACTAATCAAGAACCACCCTAACTGGGTGGAGTCACATCTCCATTAAACAAAAAGGCCACACCCACAACTGGGAGCATCACATCTCCATGGAGATAATCTAATCAAAATTATATTCTGAGAGCAAAAGAACAGCATTCAGATAGCTCTTTCAATACTTTAATTACAAATTGAAGTTTCTTTCCTTTTTCAAAAACAACTTTGAATACTTGTTGGATCATTTTCATCAACAGATGCATTTTCTTTTCATATTTTTGTTGAGATATCTTCATGTACCATACAGTCCATCCAAAGTATACAATTAATGTCTCACAATTATCATCAATAGTAATGTATTCATCATCACGATCATTTTTAGAATGTTCACATCATTCCAGAAAAAGAAATAAAAAGAAAAAAGAAAACCACATACATCCTATACCCTTTACCCCTCCCTCTCAATGCAGTCTACCCAATTTTTTTTTACCCTTTATCCTCCCCCCTATTATTTATTTATCTTTTTGTCCTTATTTTTTAGCCCATCTGTCCATGTCCTCGACAAAGGGAGTGTCAGCCACAAGGTTTTCACAATTGTAAAATGGTCACTGTAAAATGTGCATAGTTATACAGTTGTCTTCAAGAATCAAGACTGCTGGAATATAGTTCAATAGTTTCAGGTATTTCCTTCTAGATATTCTAATACACTAAAAACTAAAAGGGATATCTATATAATGCATAAGAATAACCTCCAGAATAACCTCTCAACTCCCTTTGAAATCTTTCAGCCACTGAAAACTTAATTTTGTCTCATTTCTCTCTTCTCCATTTTGGTCAAGAAGGCTTTCTTAATCCCATGATGCCAGGTTACAGCTCAACCCAAGGTGTCATGTCCCATGTTGCCAGGGAGACTTACACCCCTGGAAGTCATGTCCCATGTTGGGCAGAGGGCAGTGAGTTCACCTGCTGAGCCAGGAGAGAGAGAGAGAGAGAGAGAGAGAGAGAGAGAGAGAGAGAGAGAGAGAGAGAGAGAGAGAGAGAGAGAGAGAGAGAGAGAGAGAGAGAGAGAGAGAGAGAGAGAGAGAGAGATCAGCCTATTAAATTGGTAGTCCCCAATGCTTGTGAGAATGTCAGGAATTCCCCAGGTGAGAAAGTTCAATACCTTCTTCTTTCTCACCAGTCCCTCAAAAGGATCTTGCAAATACTCTTCCATTCTCATGCCATGTATTGGGGCATCACATCAGCCTGCGCAAACCACAAGATCTCACTCTCCACTCAAGATTCCATGCAATTATGGTGTTCATACAAACAGACCACACAAAAACATAAATCTTTCACTAGATAGACATCACTTCCTTTGTTTTCACACAGAAGATGAAGCTCTAAAAATATAGATCATATCAGCCTTTACCCTGTATTCTGATCTACCTCAATCCTATCCAGATCAGTCTCATTCAAATCTCCAGTTGGAGTTCACTCACTTTCAGCTTTTTAATCAGTTACTGTATGGGGCAGTGTTGTCCCTCATAGCTTCAGAGCTCCAACTCTGAGTCTTAGGTATCACACAAATACACAAAGTTCCAGGAAATGACCAGGTTAAACACAAATAGCTCAGCATCTCAGAATTTAGAAATAACAGCCACAACTCTGGAATAGATGCAGCTGCTACAAGTGCTACAATCTAGGAACCTCCATAATAGGCCCTAATTTGATAGTCTATGGTCTTGACCTCAACCCTCCTTGCACATTATAGTTAATCTATTATAAGAGTGAAGCATGATAATATCTGTCTTTTTGTTTCTGACATTTCATTCAGCACACTGTCCTTAAGGTTCACTCACCCAGCCGCATGCCCCACAACTTCACCCTCTCTTGCAGCTGCTCAACAATCTGTTGTATGTATACACCAAGTTCCCCAGATGGTGTACCCTAGCCAACCCCATCCACTGCAAATTGCAAACACTGCCACCACAAACACCAGTGGGCAAATGTTCAACCATGTCTCCACTCTCAGTTCCTCTAAGTACACGCCCAGCAATGGAGTGCAGGATCATATGGCAATCCCATCCTTAGTCTCCTGCAGAGCCACCGCACTGTGCTCTAGAGGGGCTACACCACTCCATCTCCCCACCAACAGTGAATAGGTACACCTCTCTCTCCACATTTTCTCTAACATTTGTATCTCTCTGTTCATTTTTAAATTGTTTTATTCATACATCATACAGTTCAACCTAAGTAAAAAACCAGTGGTTCCTGGCATAATCACACAGATGTATCTTCACCACCACAATTTATATGAGGACATTTCCGTTACTTCCACAAAAAATTTCACGCCCCTCCCCCATATCCCTCACTGATTGACACTTAGTTTTGGCATATTGCCTTTGTTACATACAGTGGAAGCATATTACAATGTTAACTATAGATCCTAATTTACATTGATTGTATTTTTCCCTGTACACCGTCTGTTCCAGTTTGCTAGCTGCCAGAAATGGAATGGCTTTTATAAAGGGGAATTTAATAAGTTGCAAGTTTACAGTTTTAGACCATGGAAATGTCCCAATTAAGGCAAGTCTATAGAAATGTCCAATCTAAGGCATCCAGGAATAGATACATTGGCTCAAGAAGCTCAGTGAGGTTTGAGGTTTGTCTCCCAGCTGGAAGGGCACATGGTAAACATGGTGTCATCTTTTAATTTCCTCTCCAGACTGCTTGCTTCATGAAGATCCCGGGAAGGAGTTTTCCTTCTTCATCTCCAGGAGTTGCTGGCTGGTGGGCTCTATGGTTCTCTTGTCCTTCTGTCATGGTTCTGCAGCTCTCTCCTCAAAAGGAACTTTCTCCAAACTTTTTCTTTTATAGGATTCCAGTAAGCTAATCAAAACCCACATAGAATGGGTGGAGACATGTCTCCATCTAATCAAGTTTAATACCCACAATTAATTGAGTCACATCTCTGTGGAGATAACCTAATCAAGTTCCAACCTATAGTACTGAATAGGGATTAGGAGAAATTGTTGCTCCCACAAGATTGATTAGGATATGGCTTTTCTAGAGGACATAATCATTGCAGACCAGCACAGATGTGGAGGCAGACATTTCTTTTAATCCCTATTTAGTACTGTAGGCTGGCAACTTGAGTAGAGTATCTACATGGAAATGTGACACACCCAATTGTGGGGTTTAACCTTTGATTAGGGGGAGACATGACTCCACCCATTCCAGGAGGGCCTTGATTAGTTTACTAGAACCCTTTAAAAGAGGAAACATTTTGAAAAAAGCTTTACATCCACCAGAGCCAAGAGAGCCCATGCACCCAGAGACCTTTGGAGATGAAGAAGGAAAATGCCCCCGGAGAGGCTTCATGAGACAAGAAGCCTGAAGAGAAAGCTAGCAGATGTCTCATGTTTACCATATGCTTTTCCAATTGGGAGAAAGAAACCCTGAATGTCATCAGCTTTTCTTGAGTGAAGGTAGCCTCTGGTTGGTGCCTTACTTTAGATGTTTTTATAGACTTGCTTTAATAGGGACATTTCCATGACCTTAGAACTGTAAACTTGCAACGTAATAAATTCCCCCTTTTAAAAGCTGTTCTATTTCTGGTATATCACATTCTGGTTGCTAACAAACTAGAACAGTGTCCTTGCTTAATTTATTCCTAAATATGTTACTATTTTGGTTTCAATTGTAAATGGAATTTTTTTTCTTGATTTCCTCCTCACATAGCTCATTACTAGTTTATAGAAAAACTACTGATTTTTGGACATTGATCTTGTCCTAGCCACTTTGCTTTATCCATTTATTAACTCTGGTAGCTTTGCTGTAAATTTGCTTGGATTTTTGACTTTAGTAGTATGTCATCTGCAAACAGTGAGAGTTTTACCTCTTTCTTTCCAGCTTGGATGCCTTTTATTTGTTTTTCTTGGCTAATTGCTCTGGTTATAACTTCCAGTACAGTGTTGAATAACAGTGGTGACATAGGGCAACCTTATCTTGTTCCTGATATTACAGGGAAAGCTTTCAGTCTTTCTTTCCCCCATTGAGTATGATGTTAGCTGTGGCTTTTTTCATATATTTCCTTTATCATGTTGAGGAAGTTCCCTTCTATTATTATCCTCTGAAGTATTTTCATTAAGGGAGGATGCTGAACCATAATCACATGGAATCTTGAATAGGGCATAAGATCTTGTTGGCTTGCACAGGTTAGTGTGATGCCCTGATAGTTCCTAGAGTAATTTGGGCAGAGAATAAAAAAGTATTTGCAAAGTCCCTTTTGGGGGATTGGGGAAGAAAGAGGAAATCTTAAACTTTCCCATCTGAAGGATTCTTGATATTCTCAATCTTGGGGCTCACCCCTTTGAATCTTATTCCTGCAAAGAAGCAAAGGCTACTTATAGTTATGCCTAAGAGTCACCCCCAGAGAACCTCTTTTGTTGCCTCTCTCTCTCTCTAGGCTGTCTTGGCAGATGACCTCACTGCCCTTACCCCTATATGGGACATGACTCTCAGGGGTATAAATCTCCCTGGTAATGTGTGACAGGACTCCCAGTGATGAGCTGGGACCCAGCATCATGGGATTGAGAAAGCCTTCTTGACCAAAGAGGGAAAAGAGAAATGAGAGAAAATAAAGTTCCAGTGGCTGAGATTTCAAACAGAGTTGAGAGGTTATCCTGGAGGTTATTGTTATGTATCATTTAGTTTATGGTACATGGAGTGGCTAGGTGGAAGTAACTGAAACTGTTGAACTGTATTCTAGCAGCCTTGATTCTTGAAGATGATTGTATAAGTATATAGCTTTTACCATGTTTCGTGTGATTGTGAAAACTTTGTGGCTGATACTCCCTTTATCCAGGGTATAAACAGATGAGAAAATAAATAAATAATAGGGAGAGATAAGGGGTGAAAAAAGAATTTTGGTAGATTGAAATACTAGGGGTCAATAAGAGGGAGGGGTAAGAGGTATGAGATTTATGAGTTTTTTCTTTTTTTTAATTTCTTTTTCTGGAGTGATGCAAATGTTCTAAAAAATGATCATGGTGATGAATACACAACTGTGTGATGATATTGTGAGCTGCTGAATGTACATCATGTATGGGATATATGTGGGTAAAGATTTTTCAATAAAAATATTAAGAAAAAAAGAGAGAAGGACCAATGAGGTTCTGCGTTTCTCTCTCAGCTGGGAGGGCACATGATAATGTCTGTACCTTTCTCTCCTGGCTTCTTGTTTCCTGAAGCTCCCCCAGGGGCATTTCTCTTCTTCATCTCCAAAGGTTCTCTGGCTATGTGAATTCTGTTGGTTCTATTGGTTCTGTAGCTTTTTCCATAATGGTTCCCTCTTAAAGGGCTCCAATATGCAACACCACCTTGAACGGGTGGAGATACATCTCCATGGAAACCATCTAATCAAAAGTTACCACCCACAAAGTGGGGCATATCTCCATGGGAACAATAAAAAAGATTCTGTCCAGCAAAATTGAATGAGGATTAAAGGACATGGCTTTTCTGGGGTACATTTTAGCTTCAAATCAACACAGCAGCTTTCTTTCCTCTTAAGTTTTTTTGAAGAGTTTGAGTAGGATTGGTACTAATTCCTTCTTGAATGTTTTGTAGAATTCACATGTGAAGCCATCTGGTCCTGGACTTTTTTTTTTGTAGGGGGAGGAAAGGAAACCTTTTCTTTTCTTTTTTTTTTAAATCCATCATGCCTTATTTATTTCTTTTAAAATAAGAATTGTGTAACCAACTGCTTTCCATGGGACAAGAACTGTGGTAATAATGGATTCAACTGACTATATTACACAACTATGCTAATATTTTATTACTTCAAAAGCACTTTTCAAGAGAAAAGTATGGCTTCCAATAGGAATATTATACTTGAACTTGGTGCCAAACTCAGATTAGCAAGAAAAAAGCAGGCTTTCAGGTTTTCAAGTTAAACAACAATTTGTAACTAAAATTTTAACCCCAATGATTATCACAAAACATATTACAAATGACAGCATGAAAAAAATCTTGCACAGTAACTCAAAGTTCAGCACAACAATGTACCTTTAAACTGGCAGGACAGAGAGATCTAGGTTAGTCTCAAATTTCCAAATAAAGGATGTTATTGAATAGCTATATATTCATGCACCACAATCAAATGAGGAACTTATGACCTGAAATAAAGGTAACTTTTCTCGGAGCATCAGATGCTATACCCACTGGGCACTCCTGTCTAGTGCAAAGATTTGTTGGATCTTTTAAAATCTCTGACATAATTTAATGGTGCAGCTTTTATTTTTTACCAGCTAGTTTGTGTTCATAGCAGTTTTTAAAGACTGCTTGTTCAACCACAATTGCATGCTATATACCACCTTTGGACAAAACTAAAGACCTTAATTTTTGCCAGTTTTGTTTCCATACTTGTTCTAGTTTGCTAGCTGCTGGAATGCAATAAACCAGAAATGGAATGACTTTTTAAAAGGGGAATTTAATAAGTTGCAAGTTTACAGTTCTAAGGCTGAGGAAATGTCCCAATTAAAGCAAATATATGGAAATGTCCAATCTAAGGCATCCAGGAAAAGATACCTTGGTTCAAGAAGGCCAATGAAGTTCAGGATTGCTCTCTCAAGTTAGAAGGCACATGGTGAACACAGTCAGGGTTTCTCTCTCAAGTGGAAAGGCACATGGTGAACACAGCGACCTCCAAAGGTCGCTGGCTGGTGGACTTTGCTTCTCATGGCTATGTTGTTCTTCTCTGCTCTCTCTGAATCTCTCTTTCTCCAAAATGTTTCCCTTTTATAGGGTTCCAGTAAACTAATCAAGACCCACTTGAATGGGTGGAGACACATCTCCGTCTAATCCAGTTTACCAACCACACTTGATTGAGTTACATCTCCAGGGAGATGATCTAATTACAGATTCAAACAAACAGTATGGAATAGGGATTATTCTGCCTTTACAAAATGGGATTAAGATTAAAACCTGGTTTTTCTGGGGTACATATATCCTTTCACACCAGCACATTCCACCCTCTGGACCCTAAAAAAGATATGTTTTCCCCATATATAAAATACATTAATTTCATAACAATATCAGAAATCCTTAAATTATTTCAGTAGCAATACAAATGAAATATAAAGTTAGAAACAGTACAAACTCCTACCAAAGTTAGTTACAGGCATAGTCTATTCTAAGACAAAATTATCCTCTGGCTCTGGACCTATAAAATTTAGAACAAGTTGTTTGCTGCCAACATAGAAAGGAGGAACAGTCATAGGATACATATACCCATTTCCATAGGGAGAAAGGAACACAGGGGTCACCGGACCCATACAGTTTCAAAAACCTGCAAAGTAAAGTCCATTAGATTTCAAAGTCTGAGAGTCATTTATCCTAGGGGCTTTAGAAAGAGGCAGTCCCATCCTTTCCAAAGGCCTACACAGAGGCCTGCCTCTCTCCAAATGCAACCTTGGGGAACATTGAGGAGACCACCTTTTATTTTTTTGGCTCCACCCCCTCTAAGCATTGGGGCCCCACCAGGGCTCTCTGCTTCTCTGGGGCACGTGCTCAACCCCTCTATGTGGTAACAGCCAGGCTCTCCCCAAACCCCAAGGAATGTGCTTCACCCTCTCCAAGGCCTGAGGCGGAATGACTCTTCTGCTGCAATGAGGTGGAAGGCCCATCCTCTGCCTTTGGGGCAAACTCACCCTCTCCACGGGCTTGGGTGGGTCCACTCACCTGGCCCAAAGATTCTTGACTTTAGACCCCACCCTCCATGGTTTTGCCTCTGAAGTTATTTTTCCTCCAGTGTGTCCCTTCTCTGAACCCCCAGTCCAGACTGGCAGCAGCTCTGTTTATACAGGTTCCACAGCAGTCTAGTCGGCTTTCTATGCAGTAGCCTTGGATCATGCCCATCAGACATAAGGAGTTTCCAAAAGTCCTTTCTGGATAACTCCATGTCCAATCCTGGAGTTCCCTGAAATGGCTGACTTGAAAATGGTTTCACTTCTGGCCAAATCCTCACATGGGACACCATTTTTGGGGTCTCCCCTCCTGGAAGCCCAGAATTTTCCAGAGCATCAATTTCTGCTTTCTTTGTACCCAAGCATTCGGTTCTCAGCTTTTCTCTTTCCTGTCACATTTTACTGTAAGCTGCAAGGAGAAACCAGTCTGCACTTTCCACATTTAATTTGGAAATTTCTTCTGCTAAATATCCAAGTTCATGGCTTTTAAAATCTGCCTTCCAGTCAAAGCTACTAGTCAATTTTGCCAGATTCTCTGCCATTTTAAAACAAGGATCGCCTTCCTTCCAGTTTGCAATAACACATGCCTCATTTCTATCTAAGGCCTCGTCAGAGGTATCCCACATGTTCATTGATATCGTTGCATGCCTCACGACATTGTTCCTTTTTTTTTTTTTAAATTATTTATTTATTTTTTTTATTAACGGAAAGAAAAAAAAAAGAAATTAACACAATATTTAGAAATCATACCATTCTACATATGCACTCAGTAATTCTTAACATCATCACATAGATGCATGATCATTGTTTCTTAGTACATTTGCATCGGTTTAGAGGAACTAGCAACACAACCGAAAAAGATATAAAATGTTAATATAAAGAAAAGAAATAAAAGTAGTAGTAATAGTAAAAAACAACAACAACAAACAAACCAACAAGCAAACAAAAACAAAAAAAACCCTATAGCTCAGATGCAGCTTCATTCAGTATTTTAACATGATTACTTTACAATTAGGTATTATTGTGCTGTCCATTTTTGAGTTTTTGTATCTAGTCCTGTTGCACAGTCTGTATCCCTTCAGTTTCAATTACCCATTGTCTTACCCTGTTTCTAACTCCTGCTGAACTCTGTTACCAATGACATATTTCAAGTTTATTCTCGAATGTCCGTTCACATCAGTGGGACCATACAGTATTTGTCCTTTAGTTTTTGGCTGGATTCACTTAGCATAATATTCTCTAGGTCCATCCATGTTATTACATGCTTCATAAGTTTATCTTGTCTTAAAGCTGCATAATATTCCATCGTATGTATATACCACAGTTTGTTTAGCCACTCTTCTGTTGATGGAGATTTTGGCTGTTTCCATCTCTTTGCAATTGTACATAACGCTGCTATAAACATTGGTGTGCAAATGTCCGTTTGTGTCTTTGCCCTTAATTCCTTTGAGTAGATACCTAGCAATGGTATTGCTGGGTCGTATGGCAATTCTATATTCAGCTTTTTGAGGAACCGCCAAACTGCCTTCCACAGTGGTTGCACCCTTTGACATTCCCACCAACAGTGGATAAGTGTGCCTCTTTCTCCGCATCCTCTCCAGCACTTGTCATTTTCTGTTTTGTTGATAATGGCCATTCTGGTGGGTGTGAGATGATATCTCATTGTGGTTTTGATTTGCATTTCTCTAATGGCCAGGGACATTGAGCATCTCTTCATGTGCCTCTTGGCCATCCGTATTTCTTCTTCTGGTAGGTGTCTGTTTAAGTCTTTTTCCCATTTTGTAATTGGGTTGGCTGTCTTTTTGTTGTTGAGTTGAATAATCTCTTTATAAATTCTGGATACTAGACCTTTATCTGATATGTCATTTCCAAATATTGTCTCCCATTGTGTAGGCTGTCTTTCTACTTTCTTGATGAAGTTCTCTGATGCACAAAAGTGTTTAATTTTGAGGAGCTCCCATTTATTTATTTCCTTCTTCAGTGTTCTTGCTTTAGGTTTGAGGTCCATAAAACGACCTCCAGTTGTAAGATCCATAAGATATCTCCCAACATTTTCCTCTAACTGTTTTATGGTCTTAGACCTAATGTTTAGATCTTTGATCCATTTTGAGTTAACTTTTGTATAGGGTGTGAGAGATGGGTCTTCTTTCATTCTTTTGCATATGGACATCCAGTTCTCTAGGCACCATTTATTGAAGAGGCTGTTCTGTCCCAGGTGAGTTGGCTTGACTGCCTTATCAAAGATCAAATGTCCATAGATGAGAGGGTCTATATCTGAGCACTCTATTCGATTCCATTGGTCGATATATCTATCTTTATGCCAATACCATGCTGTTTTGACCACTGTGGCTTCATAATATGCCTTAAAGTCAGGCAGCGCGAGACCTCCAGCTTCGTTTTTTTTCCTCAAGATGTTTTTAGCAATTCGGGGCACCCTGCCCTTCCAGATAAATTTGCTTATTGGTTTTTCTATTTCTGAAAAATAAGTTGTTGGGATTTTGATTGGTATTGCATTGAATCTGTAAATCAATTTAGGTAGGATTGACATCTTAACTATATTTAGTCTTCCAATCCATGAACACGGTATGCCCTTCCATCTATTTAGGTCTTCTGTGATTTCTTTTAGCAGTTTTTTGTAGTTTTCTTTATATAGGTTTTTTGTCTCTTTAGTTAAATTTATTCCTAGGTATTTTATTCTTTTAGTTGCAATTGTAAATGGGATTCGTTTCTTGATTTCCCCCTCAGCTTGTTCATTACTAGTGTATAGAAATGCTACAGATTTTTGAATGTTGATCTTGTAGCCTGCTACTTTGCTGTACTCATTTATTAGCTCTAGTAATTTTGTTGTGGATTTTTCTGGGTTTTCTACATATAGTATCATATCGTCTGCAAACAGTGATAGTTTTACTTCTTCCTTTCCAATTTTGATGCCTTGTATTTCTTTTTCTTGTCTAATTGCTCTGGCTAGAACTTCCAACACAATGTTGAATAATAGTGGTGATAGTGGACATCCTTGTCTTGTTCCTGACATTGTTCCTTTTTGTAGCAGCACAGCCTTCATTCATAAGTACACACCACTGTTCACCATTCTACTTCTCAGTCAGTGCAACCTTCAGGCACCTGCATTCATCGGGCATCATGTAGAAGGCCCAAAGTCCACAGTCCAACAACATTCTCAATTTTAGATGATTTCATTGTTCTCAAGAGACAGAAAACCAATAACACACCCTCTTCAAATAGGAAATCTAAACCTCCTCTTAACTCTTGTCCCTCACCCCCTTATTTATTTCTGCTGTTGCTATGGTAGTGCTGATGGTTTCCTTTTGAACATAGCTCATAGCATGCAATAGCAGTGTTCCCCTGTACCCTGCTCCTCATTTCTGAAGGACAGTTTTGCTGGTTAAAAACTCTTGGTTGGCAGTTTTTCTCTTTCAGAACCTTAAATATATCATTACCACTGCCTTCTCGCCTCCATGGTTTCTGCTGAGAATCTGCACATAGTCTTATTGAGCTTCCCTTACAAGTGACAGATTGCATTTCTCTTGCTGCTTTCAGAATTCTCTTCTTGTCTTTGCTGTTTGACAATCTGATTAGTAAGTGTCTTGGAGTAGGTCTATTCAGATCTATTCTGTTTAGGGTACACTGAACTTCTTGTATCTGTAATTTTATGTCTTTCATAAGAGATTGGAAATTTTCAGTGATTGTTTTTTCCTTTAGAGAGAAAATTTTTCCCCTTTTCCCTTCTCTTCTGCTTCTGAGGTACCCATAACATGCATATTCGTGTTCTTCACGTTGTCAATCAATTCCCTGAGACCCTGCTCATATTTTTCTATTCTTTTCCCTATGTGTTCATGCCTTAATTCTGTCTGTGTCTGGAGCAGTGCTAAAGCCTGAGAATACCTGCATATCTATTTAATAAGCTATTAAGAAATGAGAAAAAAAATACCTTTTCCAAGCCAACCCCAGGCCCCTAGGTTTGCCAATCAGGAACCGAAGTTGGTAAATGACTCTGCATGCCCCCAGGCTCTATGTGTTCTGTTTTCCTGTGGTCCAGCCCTTTACCAATATTTTGTTCTTAAAAGAGAAATGCATTAAAATATTCATACTATTTGAGGAGCGTATTAAGGACCATGTTAGATTACTTTCTAAGCTTAAAACTTATTTTTCCTAGGAAAAGGTGAAAAATTGCTTATTCGGAGGAGCATTGTTAATTCTGTCAGACTCTGGGATCATGTCTGCAACTTTTAAAAACATAGCGTTTTTATAGCAGTCTTTTCTATTTGATTTTTTTTTTTTACTGGAGTTGAAATTTCAGATCAGCTCACTCTGAAACCTTGAAATTACAAGATATTTTCTATACTGCAGATTTTCTGTTGACATTGAAAGACATATTTAAACAGCCTTAGTAAATTCTCCTTCTAGTACATTAAAATTTTTCCAATTCTGAAGTGAGTGATTTAATTTTAAGTGCAATGAAACTAAATATTTATGTTCAGATTGAAACTTAATATTTAAGCAAACAAAACTAAATCCAAAAATGTTGAAAATATTTTAAATATCAAGATTGAGATTTTTCCTCTGAAACCATGTACTCATAGGCACAAGGTATTCTTTATTATTTTAGGACAAATATTCAGAATTAATAAAATCATTTTAAAGTCATAATATTATCTGCCTTACACAGATTATACATGTAGTTTAATAATTTTGTTTCAGTTTAGATCTTATTTCAAAACACATGTAACTGTTTTCTGTATCATTGTATTTTTAGTTATAAACTAGAAATATTTTGAGCCTCATTGTTCTTTGACACTTGAAATAGAGAGAGCTATAACATTTCTTAATGTTTAATCTGTTAAGCCTGCTGCAAGGGCCATAACTCTGAGGAATTATTTTCTAAATGAATTGTGGGATCCAGGATTTGGAATTTCTTGTTATAAACATTATGTAGCATAAAGTGAACATCAGAAGTGTACATCTCAGAGTAGACAATATGAAGCACTCATTTCTAAACTTATTATCTAAGGTATATGCACTTTTCCAACATTCAAAATGTGTTCAAGTAAGCAAAGCATATTAGAATGATTATGGGTTGACAGATTTAAAAAAAATAGAAATAAGAATATTTGTGTGGGGTTTTGTTTGTTTACAACTAATCAGACTATAATATATAAACGTGCAAATAATCCACAGTAATGTTGCACTTTTTTTTACTAAAGACACACTTTAAATTGTTTCATAAGTGCACACTTAGACACATATATAAACAAATTATTACATTGATAAACCTGGAACTATGCTGCAGACCATAGCTGCAGATGTTATTTTCAGTCAGTAAGAATGTTGCCTGTCATTAGGTATAAAATAATTTGGTAGTGAATGCTCTGTACCATCCATATGCAATTATAGTTTAGAATTCTAATACACTACACTACTTAAAGTAAATTAAAATTCCTGAATACACTACTATGGTGTATTCAGTCTTAATCTAATTACTATTAAACCAGTGATGCTGAAAATCAATAATGCATTTGTTACAGAGCATAACTCATCATTTACAGTGTGTTTTAGGCGATATCATCCTGACACTAGATGGTGAATAAAGTATTCCCAATAAATTTAAATAGCAGTAAAAAAAAAACAAACATATGGGATGTAGTGAAGGCAGTGCTGAGAGGGAAATTCATAGCCCTAACAACCACAGTAAAAGTAAGAAAGAGCTAAAATCAAAGACCTAACTGCAACCTGGAGGAACTAGTAAAAGAAGAGGAAACTAACCACAAAGCAAGCAGAAGGAAAAAAAAAGGACTAGAATAGAAATAAATGAGATTGAGAATAAAAACAGTAGAATCAGCAAAACCAAAAGTTGGTTCTTTGAGAAGATGAATGAAATAGACTGACTGACCAAAAAGAGAGAGAGAGAGAGAGAAGATGTAAATAAATAAAATAAAAAATGAGTGGGGCATTACTACTGACCCCATAGAAATAAAAAGGATCATAGAAATAAAAAGGCACAATTGTGTGCCAACAAATTAGACAACTTATATGGAATGGAAAAATTCCTAGAAACATGCAAACAATCTACATTGACTAGAAGAAATAGAAGATCTCCAACAGACCACTTATGAGTAAGGAGATTGAATCAGTCATTAAAAACCACCCAACAAATAAAAGCCCAGGACCAGATAGCTTCACAGGTGAAATCTACCAGTCATCCCAAAAAGAATTAATCCCAATCTTGCTCAAACTCTTCAAAAAAATTGAAAAGGAAGAAACACTACTTTATGCATTTTATGATGCCAACAAACACCCTAATACCATAGCCAGATAAAGACACTGCAAGAAATTAAAATTACAGACCAATTTCTCTAATGAATATAGGTGCAAAGATCCTCATTTAAATACTAAAAAATTGAATCCAACAGCACACTAAAAGAATTATACACCATGATCAAGTGAGTTTTATCCTAGGTATGGAAGAGGGTTTCAACATAAGAAAATCAATTCATGTAATACACCACATTAACAAATCGAAGGTGAAAAAACACATGATCATCTTGTTTGACTCAAAAAATGCATTTGGCAAAAATTCAGTATCCTTTCTTGATAAAATAGTTTTAAAGACAGGAATAGAAGGAAACTCAACATGATATAGGGCATATATGAAAAACCCACAGCTAGTGTTGTACTCAATGGTGAAAAACTGAAAGCTTTCCTTTTAAGATCCAGAACAAGACAAGGATGCCCACTGTCATGATTGTTATTCAACATTGTGCTAGAAGGTCTAGCCAGAGAAGTTAGGCAAGAAAAAGAAACAAAAGCATCCAAATTGGAAAGAAAGAAGTAAAGATTTCACTATTTGTAGATGACATGGTCTTGTCTACAGAAAGTTTCAAAAAGTCTTCAACAAAGCTACTGAAACCAGTAAATGAGTTCAGCAAAGTGGCGTGACATAAGATTAACATGCAAAAATCAGTAGTGTTTGTATACACTAGTAGTGAGCAATCTGAGGAGGAAGTAAAGAAAAAATTTCACTTACAATAGCAACTAAGAGAATAAAAACTTTACAAATAAATGTAGCGAGGGATGTAAAGGACCTGTACACAGAAAACTATAAAACATTGCTAAGAGAAATCAAAGAAGACACTAAGTAAGTGGAAGGATGTCCTGTGTTCATGGATTGGATATCCAATACCCAAATTGATTTACAGGTTCAACATAACCCCAGTGAAGTTTCCAACAGCCTACTTTGCAGAAATGGAAAAGCCAATCATCAAATTTATTTGGGAGGCTAAGTAGCTCTAAATAGCCAAAACCATCTTTAAAAAGAAGAACGAAGTTTGAGGACTCACACTTCCTCAGTTTAGAACTTCTAACAAAGCTACAGTGTTCAAACAGCATGGTAACTGGCATGAAGGTAAGTATATTGACCAATGGAATTGAATTGGGAGTTCATAAATAGACCAAAACTATGATTGATTGATTTTTAGCATCTGTTCTAGTTTGCTAGCTGCTGGGTTGCAATATACCAGAAATGGAACGGTTTTTAACAAGGGGAATTTAATAAGTTGCTGGTTTACAGTTCTAAGGCCGAGAAAATGTCCCAATTAAAGCAAGTCTATAGAAATGTCCAATCTACGGCATCCAGGGAAAGATACCTTGGTTCAGGAAGGTCAATGAAGTTCAGAGTTTCTCTCTCTAGTTAGAAGGCACATGGTGAACACAGTCAGGGTTCCTCTTGCATCTGGAAGGGCACATGGTGAACACGGTGTCATCTGCTAGCTTCATCTCCTGGCTTCCTGTTTCATGAAGCTCCCTGGGAGGCATTTTCCTTCTTCATCTCCAAAGCTCACTGGCTGGGACTTCCAGGAAGATGGCAGCTTAGTAAGACGCGCGGATCTTAGTTTCTTCTCCAGGACACCTACTAGGGGAGTAGAAACGATACAGAAAGCGCCCAAAGCCACAACAGAGATAAAAAAGACAGCGTACCCCATCCTGAAACGGCTGGCTGGCTGAGAGAAGCAGCTCGGGTGAGATCGCCGAGGCGCGCGGGCCTTACCAGGCGGGGTGGCAAGCGGCTGGAGTTACTCCCTTCCCCCTTCCCGGGCCGGCTGGGAGAATCGGAGAGGCGGTCCCCTGAAACCAAGGCGACTGGCGCCCACACCACGCGCAGCCCCCGGACCAACTGAGAGAATTGGATCGGAAATCCCCAGCCCGCGGAGAACGGTGACGGGTGGGGGAGGCCCCTTCCAAACCCGTGACTCCCGGGGAACGTGCACTCTCTCGGGCGGGCCGCTGCCGCTGGCGCCCTCCCACCACGCTTGTTGCCCAGGGCCGACTAGGAAATTCGGACGGGCTCTTTCCCTGGCTGCGGCGACCAGCAACCCTCCCTGCGTTCGGACCGAGGGCCGGCTCAAGCCGCTTCGGCTAGCGAACCCCCAGGACGGCGAGAGTTTTCCAAAGTTTAAGGTCCCACAGCACCTTTTACTGGTGGGACCCGCAGACAAACGTGTGCCACGAGCGCCACCTACTGGGCAGGATAAGAAAAACAGAACCCAGAGATTTCACAGAAAAATATTACAACCTTGCTGGGTCCAACACCAAGAGAAATCTGAATAAATGCCCAGACGCCAGCAGCAGAAGATAACTGTCCATGCTCAAAAGATTGAGAATATGGCTCAGTCAAAGGAACAAACCAATAGCTCAAATGAGACACAAGAGCTGAGACAACTAATGCTGAATATACGAACAGAAATGGAAAACCTCTTCAAAAATGAAATCGATAAATTGAGGGAGGACATGAAGAGGACATGGGCTGAACATAAAGAAGAAATAGAAAAACTGAAAAAACAAATCGCAGAACTTATGGAAGTGAAGGATAAAGTAGCAAACATAGAAAAAATAATGGATAGCTACAATGATAGATTTAAAGAGACAGAAGATAGAATTAGTGATTTGGAGGATGGAACATCTGAATTCCAAAAAGAAACAGAAACTATAGGGAAAAGAATGAAAAAATTTGAACAGGGTATCAGGGAACTCAAGGACAATATGAACCGCACAAATATACGTGTTGTGGGTGTCCCAGAAGGAGAAGAGAAGGGAAAAGGAGGAGAAAAACTAATGGAAGAAATTATCACTGAAAATTTCCCAACTCTTATGAAAGACCTAAAATTACAGATCCAAGAAGTGCAGCGCACCCCAAAGAGATTAGACCCAAATAGGCATTCTCCAAGACACTTACTAGTTAGAATGTCAGAGGTCAAAGAGAAAGAGAAGATCTTGAAAGCAGCAAGAGAAAAACAATCCATTACATACAAGGGAAACCCAATAAGACTTTGTGTAGATTTCTCAGCAGAAACCATGGAAGCTAGAAGACAGTGGGATGATATATTTAAAATACTAAAAGAGAAAAACTGCCAACCAAGACTCCTATATCCAGCAAAATTATCCTTCAAAAATGAGGGAGAAATTAAAACATTCTCAGACAAAAAGTCACTGTAAGAATTTGTGACCAAGAGACCAGCTCTGCAAGAAATACTAAAGGGAGCACTAGAGTCAGATACAAAAAGACAGAAGAGAGAGATATGGAAAAGAGTGTAGAAAGAAGGAAAATCAGATATGATATATATAATACAAAAGGCAAAATGTTAGAGGAAAATATTATCCAAACAGTAATAACACTAAATGTCAATGGACTGAATTCCCCAATCAAAAGACATAGATTGGCAGAATGGATTAAAAAACAGGATCCTTCTATATGCTGTCTACAGGAAACACATCTTAGACCCAAAGATAAACATAGGTTGAAAGTGAAAGGTTGGGAAAAGATATTTCATGCAAATAACAACCAGAAAAGAGCAGGAGTGGCTATACTAATATCCAACAAATTAGACTTCAAATGTAAAACAGTTAAAAGAGACAAAGAAGGACACTATATACTAATAAAAGGAACAATTAAACAAGAAGACATAACAATCATAAATATTTACGCACCGAATCAGAATGCCCCAAAATACGTGAGGAATATACTGCAAACACTGAAAAGGGAAATAGACTCATATACCATAATAGTTGGAGACTTCAACTCACCACTCTCATCAAGGGACAGAACATCTAGACAGAGGATCAACAAAGAAACAGAGAATCTGAATATTACTATAAATGAACTAGACTTAATAGACATTTATAGGACATTACATCCCACAACAGCAGGATACACCTTTTTCTCAAGTGCTCATGGATCATTCTCAAAGATAGACCATATGCTGGGTCACAAAGCAAGTCTTAACAAATTTAAAAAGATTGAAATCTTACACAACACTTTCTTGGACCATAAAGGAATGATGTTGGAAATCAATAATAGGCAGAGTGCCAGAAAATTCACAAATACGTGGAGGCTCAACAACACACTCCTAAACAACGACTGGGTCAAAGAAGAAATTGCAAGAGAAATTAGCAAATACCTCGAGGCGAATGAAAATGAAAACACAACGTATCAAAACTTATGGGACGCAGCAAAGGCAGTGCTAAGAGGGAAATTTATTGCTCTAAATGCCTATATCAGAAAAGAAGAAAAGGCAAAAATTCAGGAATTAACTATCCATTTGGAAGAACTGGAGAAAGAACAGCAAGCTAACCCCAAAGCAAGCAAAAGGAAAGAAATAACAAAGATTAGAGCACAAATAAATGAAATTGAAAACATGAAAACAATAGAGAAAATCAATAAGGCCAGAAGTTGGTTCTATGAGAAAATCAATAAGATTGATGGGCCCTTAGCAAGATTGACAAAAAGAAGAAGAGAGAGGATGCAAATAAATAAGATCAGAAATGGAAGAGGAGACATAACTACTGACCTCACAGAAATAAAGGAGGTAATAACAGGATACTATGAACAACTTTACGCTAATAAATACAACAATTTAGAGGAAATGGACGGGTTCCTGGAAAGACATGAACAACCAACTTTGACTCAAGAAGACATAGATGACCTCAACAAACCAATCACAAGTAAAGAAATTGAATTAGTCATTCAAAAGCTTCCTAAAAAGAAAAGTCCAGGACCAGATGGCTTCACATGTGAATTCTACCAAACGTTCCAGAAAGAATTAGTACCAATTCTCTTCAAACTCTTCAAAAAAATCGAAGTGGAGGGAAAACTACCTAATTCATTCTATGAAGCCAACATCACCCTCATACCAAAACCAGGCAAAGATATTACAAAAAAAGAAAACTACAGACCAATCTCTCTAATGAATACAGATGCAAAAATCCTCAATAAAATTCTAGCAAATCGTATCCAACAACACATTAAAAGAATTATACATCATGACCAAGTAGGATTCATCCCAGGTATGCAAGGATGGTTCAACATAAGAAAATCAATTAATGTAATACACCATATCAACAAATCAAAGCAGAAAAATCACATGATCATCTCAATTGATGCAGAGAAGGCATTCGACAAGATTCAACATCCTTTCCTGTTGAAAACACTTCAAAAGATAGGAATACAAGGGAACTTCCTTAAAATGATAGAGGGAATATATGAAAAACCCACAGCTAATATCATCCTCAATGGGGAAAAATTGAAAACTTTCCCCCTAAGATCAGGAACAAGACAAGGATGTCCGCTATCACCACTATTATTCAACATTGTGTTGGAGGTTCTAGCCAGAGCAATTAGACAAGAAAAAGAAATACAAGGCATCAAAATTGGAAAGGAAGAAGTAAAACTATCACTGTTTGCAGACGATATGATACTATACGTCGAAAACCCGGAAAAATCCACAACAAAACTACTAGAGCTAATAAATGAGTATAGCAAAGTAGCAGGTTACAAGATCAACATTCAAAAATCTGTAGCATTTCTATACACTAGTAATGAACAAGCTGAGGGGGAAATCAAGAAACGAATCCCATTTACAATTGCAACTAAAAGAATAAAATACCTAGGAATAAATTTAACTAAAGAGACAAAAAACCTATATAAAGAAAACTACAAAAAACTGCTAAAAGAAATCACAGAAGACCTAAATAGATGGAAGGGCATACCGTGTTCATGGATTGGAAGACTAAATATAGTTAAGATGTCAATCCTACCTAAATTGATTTACAGATTCAATGCAATACCAATCAAAATCCCAACAACTTATTTTTCAGAAATAGAAAAACCAATAAGCAAATTTATCTGGAAGGGCAGGGTGCCCCGAATTGCTAAAAACATCTTGAGGAAAAAAAACGAAGCTGGAGGTCTCGCGCTGCCTGACTTTAAGGCATATTATGAAGCCACAGTGGTCAAAACAGCATGGTATTGGCATAAAGATAGATATATCGACCAATGGAATCGAATAGAGTGCTCAGATATAGACCCTCTCATCTATGGACATTTGATCTTTGATAAGGCAGTCAAGCCAACTCACCTGGGACAGAGCAGTCTCTTCAATAAATGGTGCCTAGAGAACTGGATATCCATATGCAAAAGAATGAAAGAAGACCCATGTCTCACACCCTATACAAAAGTTAACTCAAAATGGATCAAAGATCTAAACATTAGGTCTAAGACCATAAAACAGTTAGAGGAAAATGTTGGGAGATATCTTATGGATCTTACAACTGGAGGCGGTTTTATGGACCTTAAACCTAAAGCAAGAGCACTGAAGAAGGAAATAAATAAATGGGAACTCCTCAAAATTAAACACTTTTGTGCATCAAAGAACTTCATCAAGAAAGTAGAAAGACAGCCTTCACAATGGGAGACAATATTTGGAAATGATATATCAGATAAAGGTCTAGTATCCAGAATTTATAAAGAGATTGTTCATCTCAACAACAAAAAGACAGCCAACCCAATTACAAAATGGGAAAAAGACTTGAACAGACACCTCTCAGAAGAGGAAATACGGATGGCCAAGAGGCACATGAAGAGATGCTCAATGTCCCTGGCCATTAGAGAAATGCAAATCAAAACCACAATGAGATATCATCTCACACCCACCAGAATGGCCATTATCAACAAAACAGAAAATGACAAGTGCTGGAGAGGATGCGGAGAAAGAGGCACACTTATCCACTGTTGGTGGGAATGTCAAAGGGTGCAACCACTGTGGAAGGCAGTTTGGCGGTTCCTCAAAAAGCTGAATATAGAATTGCCATATGACCCAGCAATACCATTGCTAGGTATCTACTCAAAGGACTTAAGGGCAAAGACACAAACGGACATTTGCACACCAATGTTTATAGCAGCGTTATGTACAATTGCAAAGAGATGGAAACAGCCAAAATCTCCATCAACAGAAGAGTGGCTAAACAAACTGTGGTATATACATACGATGGAATATTATGCAGCTTTAAGACAAGATAAACTTATGAACCATGTAATAACATGGATGGATCTAGAGAATATTATGCTGAGTGAATCCAGCCAAAAACTAAAGGACAAATACTGTATGGTCCCGCTGATGTGAACGGACATTCAAGAATAAACTTGAAATATGTCATTGGTAACAGAGTTCAGCAGGAGTTAGAAACAGGGTAAGACAATGGGTAATTGAAGCTGAAGGGATACAGACTGTGCAACAGGACTAGATACAAAAACTCAAAAATGGACAGCACAATAATACCTAATTGTAAAGTAATCTTGTTAAAACACTGAATGAAGCTGCATCTGAGCTATCGGTTTTTGTTTTGTTTTGTTTTGATTTTACTATTATTACTTTTATTTTTTTTTCTATATTAACATTCTATATCTTTTTCGGTTATGTTGCTAGTTCTTCTAAACCAATGCAAATGTACTAAGAAATGATGATCATGCATCTATGTGATGATGTTAAGAATTAATGATTGCATGTGTAGAATGGTATGATCTCTAAATGTTGGGTTAATTTCTTTTTTTCCGTTAATTAAAAAAAAAAAAAAGAGAAGGGATAATTGGAGATGAAGGGATACAGACTGTACAACGGGACTGGATATAAAAACTCAGAAATGGACAGCACAATACTACCCAATTGTAATGCAATTATGTTAAAACACTGAATGAAGCTGCATGTGAGGTATAGGTTTTTTGTTTTTGTTTTTTTTGTTTTTTTTTCTTTCTATTATTGTTTTAATTCTTATTCTGTTGTCTTTTTATTTCTTTTTCTAAATTGATGCAAATGTACTAAGAAATGATGAATATGCAACTATGTGATGTTATTAAGAATTACTGATTGTACATGTAGATTGGAATGATTTCTAATTGTTTTGTTAATTCTGTTTTTAATTAATAAAAAAAAAAAAAAAAGCTCACTGACTGGTGGACTCTGCTTCTCGTGGCTATGTCGTTCTTCTCTCTCTGAATCTCTTATTCTCCAAAATCTTTCCTCTTTTATAGGACTCCAGTAAATGAATCAAGACCCACCCAAATGGGTGTGGACATGTCATCACCTAATCCAATTAAGCAACCACTCTTGACTAAATCACATCATCCAGGGAGATGATCTGATCACAGTTTCAAACATACAGTATTGAATAGGGATTATTCTACCTTTATGAAATGGAATTTATATTAAAACATGGCTTTTCTTAGGGGGCATACTTCCTTTCAAACCAGCACAGCATCTGTCAAGTCCACTTAACCAAGACAGAATAGTCTCCTCAACAAATGGTGCTGGGAGAACTACATTCCAAAAGAATGAAAGAAGACCCCTATCTCATGCCTTATGGAAAAATTAACTCAAAGACCTAACTATAAGAACCAGGACCATAACACTCCTAGAAGAAAATGTAGAGAAGCATCTTCAAGATCTTGCGGTAGACAGTGGTTTTTTAGACTATGCCTAGAGCACAAGCAATGAAAGAAAAAATAGATAAATGGGACCTCCTGAAAATTAAATATTTTTGTGCTTTGAAGAACTTTGTCACGAAAGTGAAAATCCAGTCTACTCAATGGGAGAAAATATTTGCAAACCCCATACCCAATAAAGGTTTAATATCCAGAGTATATTAACATCCTACAACTCAGTGATAAAAAGACACCCAATTTAAAAATGGGCAAAAGACTTGAATAGACATTTTTGTTCCAAAGGGGAAATGCACATGGCTAAAAAGCACGTGAAAAGAAGCTCAACATTGCTAGGTACTAGAAAAATGCAAATTTAAACAACAATGAGATATAATTTCACACCTACTAGAATGGTGAGTATTATAAAAACAGAAAGCTACAAGTGTTGGAGAGGATGTGGAGAAATAGGAACACTCATTCACTGCTGGTGGAAATGTAAAATGGTGCAGCTGCTGTGCAACACAGTTCGGTGGTTCCTCAGGAAGCCAAGTCTAGAATTGCCAAATGACTTGGCAATCCTGCTACTAGGTATGTACCCAGAGGAACTGAAAGCAGTATGCACACAGATTTTGCACATCGGTATTCACAACTGCTGAAAGATGGAGGCAAACCATGTGTCCATCAACCAATGAATGGATAAACAAAATGTGGTATATACATATGATGGAATATTATTCAATTGTAAAAAGGAATGAAGTACTGATACATGTGACAGCATGGATGAACCGTGAGGACATCGTGAAATAAGCTAAACACAAAAGGGCAATGTTTTGGTTTGTTAAAGCTGCCAGAATACAGTACACCAGATATGGAACAGCTTTTAAAAATGGAATTTATTAAATTGTAAATTTACAGTTCTGAGGTCCAAATTAAGGCACCAACAAGAGGTTACCTATACTTAAGAAAGGCTGATGCTCTCTGGAACACCTCTGTCAGCTACGAAGGCACCTTGCTAGTATCTGCTTGTCCCTTGCTCCTGGGCTCTGTTGCTTTCAGGCCCTATTTTCTGTGGGACTTCCTTATTTGGCTTCTCCAGGACTAGGTTTTAACTCTTGACTTCCCTTGGCTCTCTCTAGTTTAGTTTGTGGCTTGCTTAGCATCTCATGAGAAGGCCATGGTGACATTTGCTAGGCCTTGCATCTCCAAACATCTGAGTCTTGTGTTGGCTCTGTTGCTTCTGCTCTTCAAGCATCTGCATCCGAGATTTCTCCAAAATGTTTCCCCTTTTAAAGGACTCCCTTTAGGCTGGCTACTTTGTGCTTGTCATGGAATCATGTAAAATTTTAAAGCATCCTTGTTATGTGTTTTCTCTAATATTATACATTCTCCTTTTACTAACTCTAATCATGTACAGTTATAAAAATGATATATAAATTATGATGTAATAAAAGTATAAAGAAAAATTTAAATATATATTATATTTATATAAAAATATATAAATAAAAGTATAAAAAAGAACTTAAATATACTCTTGCTTTATCTAAGCATAGTAGTGAGATAATTCTTATATTATAAAGAGTTTTTATATTTAATTATGTCACTGGAGTAGACAAAGTGGCTTATGTTTTAAAAACAACATGGGCGGTGCAATAATCTCAGTGGCAGAATTCTCACTTGCCATGCCAGAGACCCAAGTTCATTTCCCAGTGCCCACACATGCAAACAAAACAAAACAAAAAACAACATCATGCCTGTGTATCCTTCAAGTAATTTTTATTATGGCTGAATTTAGTGCAGAACACTAGTTTTTAAAAGACTTTGGTTAAAATGAGATTTAACCAGTATATCCTAGTAATGTAAGTACCAAATTCACTTGAGAATTTCAGAAAATATAGCCATATTTATTTGCCACATAGTACAATTAAGAATTATTAGTGTAGTAGTAACCTCATAAATTTTGTGGGCAACTTTTATAAGATATTCTAATGTTAGAGTATTAATTATACAGTCTGGGTTTTGTTTGACACTGTAAACGATACCAGTTATTTAAATCATGATATGTTAGTGGTTATCTATGTTTATATCATAATTACAAACTCCCAAAGACCAATGTACATGATAATATGCACGTGCACACATGAATTCTGGAGGATTGTTGGAGGCCAAGGGTGAACTAACTTTAGAATGTGACATTATTGAAGAAAACAGTTAAGGAGCATTCCCACCTGCGGTGGTTTGAAGCTGTATGTACCCCAGAAAAAACATTTTCTTAAATCTAATCCATCCCTGTGGGTGTAAACTCACTGTAAGTAGGACATTTTGATGAGGTTGCTTCAGTTATGATGTGTCCCATCTAAATCAGAATTGGTCTAAATCCTATTACTGGAGACCTTGATAAGAGAATGAAATTCAGGCAATGAGGGAGGAAGCCATGGGGAAGTAAGTTCCTGGTCTTTTTTCTGGGTTATCTGGAAAAGAAGGGAGAGAACAGATGATGCCATGTGCCAGAGGAGCCAATTATTGCTAGCAGCAAGTCATCAGGAAGAAAGCATTGCATTGATGATGCCTTGATTTGGACATTTTCCTGACCTCAACACTGTGAGCAAATAAATTCTCATTGTTAACCCAACATATTTCCTGGTATTTGATTTGAGCAGCCTAGGAAACTAAAACACCACCCTTTTGCAGCTGTTTCCTCCAGGAACCTCATCATATTCTCAAATGGAAAATCTGAGAGAATCCACAGAAAATTCCCTCCATCCTATCTATCTGTCTATCTATCTATCATCTGTCTGTCATCTCTATCATCTACTATAAGTTTAATACTTGCAAGTATTTTGACTTTAAATAAAAAATCTAGTTCTTTTCATGGATCAAAATTTAGCACATCTGTATTTTATTTATTTATTATTTACTCTGTAAATAATCATTTTCAAATAAATATTTTTATTGTCAAACTTTAGCAAACAAACATACAAACATTCTTGATGTACAAACATTCTATACATGGTCTACAATCAAGGGCTCACAATATCACCACATATTTGTGTATTCATCACCATGATCATTTTTTTGAACATTTGCATCTCTCCAGTAAAAGAAATAAAAAAGAAAAAACTCATACATACCCTACCCCTTACTCCTCTGTCTCACTGACTACTAGCATTTCAATCTACTCAATTTGCTTTAACCCTAGTTCCCACTATTATTTATTTTTTAATTCATAATTTTTACTCATCTGTCCATACCCTAGATAAAAGGAACATCAGACACAAGGTTTTCACAATCACACATTCACATTATAAAAGCTACATCATTATACAATCATCTTCAAGAAATATGGCTACTGAAACGCAGCTCTCAGTTTCAAGTACTTCCCTCTAGTCACTCCAATACACCATAAACTAAAAAGAGAATATCTGTATACTGCATAAGAATAACATCCAGGATAACCTGTCAACTCGGTTTGAAATCTCTCAGCCACTGACACTTTATTTTATCTCATTCCTCTCTTCCCCTTTCTCTTTTTAGTTTTTGGTGTATTGGAGTGGCTAGAGGGAAGTACTTGAAACTGAGAGCTGTGTTTCAGTAGACATATTTCTTGAAGATGATTGTATAATGATGTAGCTTTTATAATGTGAATGTGTGATTGTGAAAACCTTGTGTCTGATGTTCCTTTTATCTAGGGTATGGACAGATGAGTAAAAATTATGAATGCCCTCAATGCCAAGTCTCAGCTCATCTCAGGATTTCTGTCCCATGTTGCCAGGGAAGTTTACACCCCTGGGAGTCATGCCCCATTTAGAGAGGGAGGGCAGTGAGTTCATTTGCCATGTCAGCTTAGAGAGAGAGAGAGGCTACATTCGAGCAACAAGAGGTTCTCTGGGGATGACTCAGGCATAATTTCAAGGAGGCTTAGCCTATCCTTTGCAGGGATAAGTTTCATATGGGAAAACCCCAAGACCAATGGCTCGGCTAATTGATTTGGTTGTACCTACTGCTTGGAAAAATATCAGGAATTATCCAAATGGGGGAGTTGAATATTTCCCCTTTTCTCCTCATTTCCCCAAGGGGACTTTGCAAATACTTCTTTATCCTATCACTCTAGGATTTATCAGGGTATTACACTAACCTGGACAAATCTACAAAATCTCATGCCCTATTCAAGATTCCATGTACTTATGGTGCTCAATTAAACTGACTATACAAGTTAAATTAGGAAATGCACAAGTCAAAATATAAATTTTGCACCAAATAAACATTTCTCCCTTTAGTCTCACATAGAAGTTGAAGTTTTAAAATATGGATGATCATCTACTTTCAACACCCTACAATACTGACATTCCTTTGTTCTTCCTTATGCAAAACATTTTTTAAGTTGTACATTTAATCACCATCACTGCACACTCTAGGCATTCCTAAATTATACCATCTCAGGCTTTCTCATCTATCTTTCCTTCAGGTTTCATACATGCCCCCAGCTCTTCTCCCTCTATCATTCTCACATTCAGATTTATTCAGTGTTCTTACATTATTGTACTGCAATCAGGTAGTTTTGTGCTATCTATTTCTGAATTTTTACAATCAGTCCTGTTGCACAATCTGTATCCGTTCAGCACCAATCTCTACCCTATTTTTAATCTCCTGATAACCTGTGTTCTTAAAAGAAACTCTCCAAGTTCACTCATTAATGTTAGTTCATTTCAGTGAGACCATACAGTATTTTTCCTTTTGTTTATGGCTAATTCCACTCAGCATAATGTCAAGATCCATCCATGTTGTTACATGCTTCATGACTTTATTCTGTCTTACAGTTGCATAATATTCTATTGTGTGTAAATACCACAGCTTGTTTAGCCACTCATCATTCATGGACATTTGGGCTATTCCATCTCTTGGCTATTGTAAATAATGCTGATATAAACATGGGTGTGAAAATGTCCATTTGTGTCCTTGCTCTCATTTCCTCTGAGTAGAGGAAATCTAGCAGTGGTATTGCTGGATCATATGACAATTCTATACTTAGCTTACTGAGGAACAACCAAACTCCTTTTCACAGTGGTTGTATCATTTTACATTCTCACCAACAGTGGATAAGTGTGCCTCTTTCTCCACATCCTCTCCAGGACTTATCATTTTCTGGGGTTTTTAAATTTTATTTTTTTGATAATAACCAATCGTGGGTGTGAGATGATATCTCATTGTGGTTTTGATTTGCATTTCCCTAATAGCCAGTGAAGTTGAGCATCTTTTCATGTGCCTTTAGCCATTCGTATTTCCTCTTCTATGAAGTGTCTGTTCATGTCTTTTGCCCATTTTTCAATTGGGTTGTTTGTCTTTTTGTTGTTGACTTGAAGAATCTCTTTATGTATTCTGGATACTAAACCCTTATCTGATATGTGGTTTCCAAATATTATTCCCCATTGGTAAGCTGCCTTTTTTCTTTCTTGACAAAATTCTTTGATGCACAAAAGTGTTTAATTTTGAGGAGTTCCCATTTATCTATTTCTTTTGGGTGTAGGAGCTAGGAAACCACCTCCTGTTACAAGTTTTATAAGATATTTCCCTACATTTTCTTCTAAAAGGTTTATGGTCTTAGCTCTAATGTTTAGGTCTTCAATCCATTTTGAGTTAACTTTTATATAAGAGGTGAGATATGGATCCTCTTTCATTCTTTTGCATATGGATATCCAGTTCTCTAAGCACTATTGCAGAGGCTGCTCTGTCCCAGGCAAGTTGGCTTGATTACCTTATCAAAGACCAATTGTCCATAGATGAGAGGATCTATATCTGAACACTATTCAATTCCACTGTTCATTATACCTATCTTTATGCCAGTACCACTGTAGCTTTGTAATATGTCTTAAAATCAGGTAGTGTGAGACTTCCGACTTCATTTTTCTTTCTCAAGATATTTTTAGCTATTCAGGGCACCCTGCTCTTCTAAATAAATTTGGTCATTGGTTTTTCTATATCTGCAAAGTAAATTTTTGTGGGCTGGCCATGGTGGCTCAGTGGCAGAGTTCTCGCCTGCTATGCCGGAGACCTGGGTTCAATTCCCAGTGCCTGCCCATGCAAAAAAAAAAAAAAAAGTAAATTTTTGAGATTTTAATTGGTATTGCATTGAATTTATAAATCAACAGGTAGAATTGACATCTTAACTATATTTAGTCTTCCAGTCTGTGAACACAGTATGCCCTTCCATTTATTTAGGTCTTCTGTGATTTCTTTTAGCAATGTCTTGTAGTGTTCCTTGTATAGATCTTTTGTATCCTTAATTAAATTTATTCCTAAATATTTAAATCTTTTGGTTGTAATTGTAAATGGAATTTTTTTCTTGATTTCTTCCTCAGATTGCTCATTACTAGTGTATAGAAACACTACAGATTTTTGAGTGCTGATCTTGTACCCTGACACCTTGCTGTACTCATTTATTAGCCTTAGTAGTTTTGCTGTGGATTTTTTTTGGCATTTTTGATATATAGTATCATATCATCTGCAAATACTGAGAGTTTTACTTCTTCCTTTCCAATTTTGATGCCTTTTATTGCTTTTTCCTGTCTGACTGCTCTAGCTTCAACTTCCAACACAATGTTGAATAACAATGGTGACAGTGGACATCCTTATCTTGCTCCTGATCTTAGGGGGAAATCATTCAGTCTTTCCCCATTGAGGATGATGTGAGCTGTGGGTTTTTCATATATTCCCTTTATCATGTTGAGGAAGTTCCCTTCTATTGCTATCCTTTGAAGTGTTTTCATCAAGAAAGGATGTTGAATTTTGTCAAATGCCTTTTCTGCATCAATCTAGATGATCATGTGTTTTTTCTGCTTTGATTTGTTGATATGGTGTATTACATTAATTGATCTTCCTATGTTGAACCATCCTTGTATACCTGGAATAAATCCCACTTGGTCATGGTGTATAATCCTTTTGTGCTGCTGGATTTGCTTTGCAAGAACTTTGTTGAGGATTTTTGCATCTATAATCATTAGAGAGATTGGTCTGCAATTTTCTTGTAGTATCTTTGTCTGGCTTTGTGTGGTACTTAGATTCAGTTGTCAACATGGCCAGGGGAACGTGCCTTGTTCTGTTGCTGTGTAATGAGCCAGTGGTACGTGAACCTCATCTGTTGCTGATTACATCTGCAGTTGGCTAGGAGGCGTGCCTGCTGCATAAATGATGTTTGACTTAATTGGTTGGGGCTTAAATGAGAGAGCACAAGGTAGCACAGACCAAGCAGCTCAGCATACCTCATCTTAGCACTCGCAGCTCAGCCCAGGCCTTTGGAGATGCAGAAAAAAATCACCCTGGGGAAAGTTGTTGGAACCCAGAGGCCTGGAAAGAAGGCCAGCAGAGATCACCCTGTGCCTTCCCACATAAGAACCTCAGTTGAAAGTTAGCTGTTCTTCCTCTGAAGAACTAATGAAATAAATCCCCTTTTATTAAAAGCCAATCCATTTCTGGTGTGTTGCATTCTGGAAGCTAGCAAACTACAACACTTTGGAATTAGGGTAATGTTGGCTTCATAGAATGAGTTAGGTAGCCTTCTCTTCTCTTCAATTTTTAAAAAGAAGTTGAGCATGATTGGCACTAATTCTTTCTTGAATGCTTGGTAGAATTCATACATGAAGCCATCTGGTCCTGGACTTTTCTTTTTGGGGAACTTCTTGATGTTGATTCAATCTCTTTGCTTTTGATTGGTTTTGGAGGTCATATATTTCTTCTCGAGTCAATGTTGGTTGTTCATGCCTTTCTAGGAAGTTGTCCATTTCATCTATGTTGTCTAGTTTATTAGCATAAAGTTGTTCACAGTATGCTCTCATTACCTCCTTTATTTCTGTGGGATTAGTGGTTTTGTCTCCTCAACCATTTCTAATTTTATTTGTTTGCATCCTTTATCTTTTTCTTTTTGTAAACCTTGCTAAGGGCCCACCAATTTTATTGATTTTTCTCAGAGAACCAACTTCTGGTTTTGTTGATTTTCTCGATTGTTTTCACGTTCTCAATTTTATTTATTTCTGCTTTAATCTTTGTTATTTCTTTCCTTTTACTTGCTTTGGAGTTAGTTTTCTGTTCCTTCCCCAGTTCTTCCAAGTGAACAGTTAATTCCTTGATTTTTCCTCTTCTTTTTTGATATAGGCATTTAAAGCAATAAATTACCCTCTCAGCACTGCCTTTGCTGCATCCCATAAATTTTATGTTGTGCTTTCATTTTCATTTGCCTTGAGATATTTACTAATTTCTCTTGTAATTTCTTCCTTGACCCACTGATTGTTTAAGAGTATATTGTTTAGCTTCCATATATTTGTGAATTCTGTCCCTCTGCCTGTTATTGATTTACAACTTCATTCCTTTATGATCCAAGAAAGTGTTTTGTATGACTTCAATCTTTTAAAATTTATTGAGAATTGCTTTGTGACCCAGCCTGAAGAAGCCTTGCAGTTCTATCTAATGAGATGTTAAGTAATAGAAACAAAGAAAAAAAAATCCTTTTTAGAACAGAACTCCCATTCCTCTAGTTTCTTAATCAAGAGCTTAAGTTGGTACATTGCTCTATGTATCTCCAGGCTCTCTGTGCCCCCACCCCCTGCTTTTTTAAGGTCCAGCTCTTTTAAAGTATTTTGTTCTGTCTGATCCAAAAAGCCTTTGCTAGCTGTTGTTTTATTTCCCCATCAGCCCTGCCCCATCTGTGCTGGGGCAAAAACTCCTAGTACCTTTAGCTTTTACTCCAGGTTTATCTGAGCTGGGGGCCTATTTTCAGTAGTCAGAATATGTTAATTAATTCTGTAGTTGGAGTTTGTTTGGGATAAGCCCTGCTGCTAGTAAAGTCTCTTTTCTTTCCCTGTGTATCTCCAGGCTCTATGTGGTCCTGCCCCCCCCCCCCCTTTTTAAGGTCCACAAATTTAGTGGCTTAAAAAAACAAAAATTTATTATCTTATAGATTTTAGAGGTTAAAATGTGTTTTTTAAAATAAGTTTAATGTTTTACATTTAAGTCTATGTTCCACTTTTAGTTACTGTGCTGGTTTGAAAGGATGCATGTCCCCTAGAAAAGCCATGTTTTAATCTAAATCCCATTTCATAAAGGCAGAATAATCCCTATTCAATACTGTATGTTTGAAACTGTAATCAGATCATCTCCCTGGAGATGTGATTTAATCAAGAGTGGTTGTTAAACTGGATTAGATGACGACATGTCTTAGATGACGACATGTCTCCATCCATTTGGGTGAGTCTTGAGAAGTTTCTGGAGTCCTATAAAAGAGGAAACATTTTAGAGAATGAAGGAGATTCACAGAGATCAGAGAAGAATGACATAGCCACGAGAAGCAGAGAGCCCACAAGCCAGTGACCTTTGGAGATAAAGAAGGAAAGCACCTCCCAGGGAGCTTCATGAAACAGGAAGCCAGGAGAGAAAGCTAGCCAATGACACCTTGCTCGCCATGTGCCCTTCCAGGTGATAGAGAAACTGTAACTGTGTTCGCCATGTGCCTTTCTCACTTGAGAGAGAAACCCTGAACTTCATCGGCCTTCTTGAACCAAGGTATCTTTCTCTGGATGCCTTGGACATTTCTATAGACTTGTTTTAATTGGGACATTTTCTTGGCCTTAGAACCGTAAACTAACAACTTATTATATTCCCCTTTTGAAAAGCCATTCTGTTCCTGGTATATTGCATTCCAACAGCTAGCAAACTAGAACAGTTACTTTTTATATAAGATGTATAATTTTTGTATAAGGCATATAATTTTGAGTAATTTTTTTTGCCTATCAATGCCCAATTACTCCAGCATAATTTGTTGAAAGTTTTCTTTCTTCCAAATGATTGATTTTGCATCTTTGTCAAAAAAAGTAGAGTATATTTGTGTGGGTCTTTTTCTGGGTTCTTTATTCTATTCCTTTGATCAATGTGTCTGTCCCACCACTAATAA
This sequence comes from Tamandua tetradactyla, assembly GCF_023851605.1. Classification (NCBI taxonomy): domain Eukaryota; kingdom Metazoa; phylum Chordata; class Mammalia; order Pilosa; family Myrmecophagidae; genus Tamandua; species Tamandua tetradactyla. The sequence continues at coordinate 56,895,681 of NC_135339.1, forward strand.
TACACAGACTTAATTTCTATAGCTATCTAAGTCTTGAAATTGGGTAGAATTATTCCTCCTATTTTATTTTTCTTTTTCAAAATTACTTTAGCTATTCTAGTTCCTTCTCTGTACATATAAATTTTAAATCAATCTTATCAATATCTTCAAAATCTTTCTGAGATTCTGATAGGGATTCTCAGATTGCATATCAATTTTTAGAGAATTGACATTTTTATTTTATTGAGTCTTTGAATTCATGAATATAATATGTCCTTTTATTTAGATATTTTCTTTATTTCATTCATCTGCATTTTTTCATTTTTCAGCATAAAAGTCCTATGTATGTTTTATTAATTACAGCTAATTTTTTTTTTAGTGATTATAAATCGTTGCATTTTAAAGTTTGTTGTCCTCATGTTCATTGCTAGTATATAGAAATACAACTGATGTGGAGGGAAAATAATGACTTCTTTAAAGATATCCAAAGAACTTTGCGGATGTGATTAAGTTAAGAACCTTGAGACTGGAGATTATTTTGGATTATCTAGGTGGGCCCAATATAACTACAAGAGTCCTTCCCTAGATGTGGTCAGAGGGAGATGTAACTATAGAAGAATGTTCAGAGAGATGCAATGTTACTCTTTGGAGATGGAGAAAAGAAGCTATGAACCAAGAAATATAGGTGGCCTCTAAAAGTTGGTTAAGATGAGGAAATGAATTCTCTTCTAGAGCCTTCAGAAAGAAATTCAGCTCTGCTGACACCTTGATTTTGATTCAGTGTGACTTGCCTTATATTAGGACTGGAAGGTAATAGATTTGGGTTGTTACTAATTGTTTGGTAATTTGTTGCAGCAGTAATAAAAATCTAAATAAACTGATGTTTGAAAGTTTAGCTTGTATCCTGCAACCTTACTGAACTCACTTATTAGTTCTAGGAGTTGTGTGTGTGTGTGTAGATTTCTTAGGATTTTCTAAGTAGACAATAATGTCTTCTGAAAATCATGAGAGTTTTATTTTTTCCTGTCTGATTTATGTGCCTGTTCTAGTTTGCTAGCTGCCAGAACACAATATACCAGGGACAGAATGGCCTTTTTTTTTCTAAAAAAAAAAACATGGGCAGGCACTGGGAAGGAATGGCCTTTTAAAAGGGGAATTTAATAAGTTGCAAGTTTACAGTTCCAAGGCTGAGAAAATGTCCCAATTAAAACAAGTCCATAGAAATGTCCAATCTAAGGCATTCAGGGAAAGATACCTTGGTTCAAGAAGGCCAATGGAGTTCAGGGTTTCTCTGTCAAGTGAGAAGGCACATGATGAACACAGTCAGAGTTTCTCTCTCATCTGGAAAGGCATGTGGTAAACATGGTCAGAGTTCCTCTCTCATCTGGAAGGGCACATGGCAAACACGGTGTTATCTGCTAGCTTCTTCTCCTGTCTTCCTGTTTCATGAAGCTCCCTGGGAGACATTTTCCTTCTTCATCTCCAAAGGTCACTGGCTGGTGGACTCTGCTTCTCATGGCTATGTCATTCTGCTCTGCTCTCTCTGAATCTCCTTCATTTTCCAAAATGTTTCCTCTTTTATGGGATTCAGAAACTAATCAAGACCCACCCAAATGGGTGGAAACATGTCGTCACCAAATCCAGCTTAACAACCACTCTTGATGGGGTTACATCTTCAGGGAGATGATCTAATTACAGATTCATTGATGATGAGATTACAGTGTTGAATATGGGTTATTCTGCCTTTACAAAATGGGATTTTGATTAAAATATGGCTTTTCTAGGGGACACACATCCTTTCAAACCAGCACAGTGCCCTTTATTTCCTTTTCTTGTCTTATTGCACTGGCTAGAACTTCCAGCAGTATACTGAGTAAGTGTTGTGAGGGTGGACATCCTTGCCTTACTTCTGGTATTAGGGGGAAGGCACTCAATTTTTCACTAAGTATAATATTAGCTGTAAGTATTTTATAGATGCCCTTTATTAAAGAGAGGAAGTATAACCCCCTTAGTCATGGTGTATAATTATATTTATATATGGCTGTGATAGTAAGGTTCTGGTGTCAACATGGCCAAGTGATGATGATTATAAAGCTCATGTTTACAGATATCTGTTCATTCTGTTTCTCTAGAGAACCCTGACTAATACAGCTTGGTACTAGGTCACATGTGAGAGAGCCTGCTATCCTGAGGGAAACATTGGAGGAAACAAGCTATCTGCCAGGTGGTTCAATTAGTTTTTCACCCCTATGCTCAGGTCGGATGACCAGTTTGCATGTCAGGACTACTACAGTCCTTCACTAGTGTTTCCTCTGGCTTTCCCTTGTCCAGCATAGTGCACTGTCTTTAGGGTCCTAACATGTGCGCTTGTGCGCCACCTCCCTGGTGTGGCAGGCAAGATGGGCTGGTGGTGTGCCCTTGGCAGACTGCAGAGGCCTTGGGATGTGCCAACTTGGCCGGCAAGCAGTGCTGACTTTCATCTTCATTGTTCCATGGACCTTACCGGATAAAACTGTGAGGGGTGTGGGGGGTGTGGGGCGGGGTCTGATACGGGGACACTCTTTTAAGTTTGTTAATTTCAATGTGGTTTGGATTTTGGTATGCCTTTTGTTGTTGCTGTTGTCGTTTTGGTTCTCCCTTTAGACTTTGCAGAATATTTAAACAGCAAAGAACCATAGCCAGATGAAGTGCTTGCTGAGGGTAAAGGGAACATGAAATGTATAGTAATGAAAAGCAGTGATAAATATGACCATGTTCATGTGCCCAGTTACAGAAATGGAAACTGTGATTGTATGAATATTTCCGCCTGTTTTATGAGTATGTTTACACTTGTACATAAGCAAATATCTTGTTTTCCTCTTATCATATGACATATGTTGTATTGTATGTGTTATAGGATTTAGGTCAAAGGATATGAAGTTCAAGAGTTACCTAAGGACTTGCACCCTATTCTGGAGAATGTAGTACATTTCCAGTTGTACTCAGGACAATTGAGTATTGTTTGGCAAAACATATATCTGTTATTGTGTTCTGTTTGGCAATTAAGCATGTTTCAAGGTGATGTGTATAGCTGCCAAGTTGACAAGGGGTGGGCTGTGATGGTTAGGTTCTGGTGTCAGCTTGGCCAAGTGATGATGCCCATTGTCTGGTCAGGCAAGCACTGGCCTGACTGTTGCTGCAAGGATATCTCATGGCTGATTGATAAATTGCAAAGTTGGTATATTACATCATCAGTTAGTTCATTGCATCTGTGACTGATTATGTCTGTGATCAACTAAGGTGCACCTTCCACCAATGAAATAATTCAATCAGTTGAAGATTTTATTTTTAAAGGGAAAAGAGAGATTTTTTTTCAGTGCTTCTTCATCCAGTGATCCTCTCCTGTGGTCTTCATCCAACTCCTTCATCAGAGCGACCAACTTCACAGTCTGCCACTATGGATTTTGGACTCTTCCATTCCCATGGTTGCATGAATCACCTTTATAAATCTCTTATTTACAAATATCTCTTATTGATTCTGTTTCCTTAGAGAACACTTACTAATACAGCAGCTAAATTCTATTTGATAATATTTTGTTAAGAATTTTGCACCAGTGAGCCACTGTCGCACTGCCTTGTCATTTTGTTTTGTCTGGTTTGGGTGTCAGGGAATTACTAGCTGTGTTTAATGAATTAAGTTATTTTCTCTCTTATATTCTGGAAAATATTGAGTAGAATTGGTTTTAATTCATCTTTAAATGAATAGTAAAATTCTCCAGTGAAATCATCTAGATCTGGTGATTTCTTTTTTGGGATTTTTAAAAATAAAACTCAATTTACAAAGGTGATGGTGGGGTTATACAGAGAAGATAGGATTTAATAAATGAACATGATTGCTGAATCATTAAATCAATATCTCTTTTAGTCTCCAGTATCTTGAGCAGCTAGAAGTAAAAACATAAAATTGTGGAATTGTAACCCATGTCAAACTCTGAAATATATTCTACAACTAATTGTGATGCTGTGCTTCAAAACTTATTGCTTTTTTGTATATGTTATTTTTCACAAAAAAGAAAAAAAGTTGATTGTGATGATAAAAAATATTTATGCCTCCTAGCCTCTTATATTCTGAAGCAGCTAGAAGGAAAAATGACAAACTTTTGGATCTGTCCTGTAACTACTTGTTGAGGGGTCCTTTGGGTACTATTGCTTTTGTATTTCTTTGCTTTGTATATATGATATATTATACAACAAAAAAGTTATTAATAAACACAATTATATAATAGTTTTAAGTCTATTTAAATGATTTATTTCATATCGGGTGAGTTGTGGTAATTTGTGCTTTTCAAGGAATTGGCCTATTTCATCTAAGCTTTCAAACTTATATATGCAGAGTTTTTCCTAGTATTTTCTTATCCTTATGACATCCTCAGCTTCTATTGTAATAATACTGTTTCATTCCTGATTGGTTATTTGTGTCTTCTATCATTTTTTAACCTGTCAGTCTTTCTAGAAGTTTACCAATTTTATCAATCTCTTCAATGATTTAGCTTTTTGTTTTATTAATTTTATCTATTGTCTATTTTCAATGTCACTGATCTGAGCTCTTATTTTTATTATCTCCTTCTATTCTAGTTTGCTAGCTGCCAGAATGCAATACACCAGAAATGGAACAGCTTTTTTTTTTTTAAAATTTTTTTATTAATCAAAAAAAGAAAAGAAATTAACACAACATTTAGAAATCATTCCATTCTACAAATGCACTCAGTAATTCTTAGTATCATCACATAGATGTATGATCATCATTTCTTAGTACATTTGCATCGATTTAGGAAAAGAACTAGCAAAACAGCAGAAAAAGATATAGAATGTTAATATAGAGAAGAGAATTAAAATAATAATACTAATAATATATATATATATATAAAGGAAAAAGAAAAAAAAACAAAAAAAAAGATACAAACACACAAACAAACAAACAAAAAACCATATTTCAGGTGCAGCTTCATTCAGTGTTCCAACCTAGTTACATTACACTTAGGTATTATTGTGCTGTCCATTTTTGAGTTTTTGTATCTAGTCCTGTTGCACAGTCTGTATCCCTTCAGCTCCAATTACCCATTATCTTACCCTGTTTATAACTCCTGCTGGTCTCTGTTACCAATGATGTATTCCAAGCTGATTCTCGAATGTCGGTTCACATCAGTGGGACCTTACAGTATTTGTCCTTTAGTTTTGGGCTAGACTCACTCAGCATAATGTTCTCTAGGTCCATCCATGTTATTACATGCTTCATAAGTTTAGTCTGTCTTAAAGCTGCATAATATTCCATCGTAGATATACGCCACAGTTTGTTTAGCCACTCGTCTGTTGATGGACATTTTGGGTGTTTCCATTTCTTTGCAATTGTAGATAATGCTGCTATAAACACTGGTGTGCAAATGTCCATCTGTGTCTTTGCCCTTAAGTCCCTTGAGTAGATACCTAGCAGTGGTATTGCTGGGTCGTAATCCATTCTGCCGTTCTATGTCTTTTGATTGGGAAATTCAGTCCATTAACTTTTAGTATTATTACTGTTTGGATAATATTTTCCTCTACCATTTTGGTTTTTGTATTATATATATCATATCTGATTTTCCTTCTTTCTACACTCTTCTCCATACCTCTCTCTTCTGTCTTTTCATATCTGACTCTAGTGCTCCCTTTAGTATTTCTTGCAGAGCTGGTCTCTTGGTCACAAATTCTTACAGTGACTTTTTGTCTATAAATGTTTTAATTTCTCTTTCATTTTTGAAGGACAATTTTGCTGGATATAGGAGTCTTGGTTGGCAGTTTTTCTCTTTTAGTAATTTAAATATATCATCCCACTGTCTTCTAGCTTCCATGGTTTCTGCTGAGAAATCTACACATAGTCTTATTGGGTTTCCCTTGTATGTGACAGATTGTTTTTCTCTTGCTGCTTTCAAGATCCTCTCTTTCTCTTTGACCTCTGACATTCTAACTAGTAAGTGTCTTGGAGAACGCCTATTTGGGTCTATTCTCTTTGGGGTGTGCTGCACTTCTTGGATCTGCAAATTTAGGTCTTTCATAAGAGTTGGGAAATTTTCAGTGATAATTTCTTCCATTAGGTTTTCTCCTCCTTTTCCCTTCTCTTCTCCTTCTGGGACACCCACAACACGTATATTTGTGCGCTTCATATTGTCATTCAGTTCCCTGATCCCCTGCTCAAGTTTTTCCATTCTTTTCCCTATAGTTTCTGTTTCTTTTTGGAATTCAGATGTTCCATCCTCCAGTTCACTAATTGTAGCTTCTGTCTCTTTAGATCTACCATTGTAGGTATCCATTGTTTTTTCCATTTTTTCTTCTTTGTCCTTCACTCCCATAAGTTCTGTGATTTGTTTTTTTGGATTTTCTATTTCTTCTTTTTGTTCAGCCCATGTCTTCTTCATGTCCTCCTTCAATTTATTGATTTCGTTTTTGAAGAGTTTTTCCATTTCTGTTCGTATATTCAGCATTATTTGTCTCAGCTCTTGTATCTCATTTGAACTATTGGTTTGTTCCTTTGACTGGGCCGTATCTTCAATTTTCCGAGCATCATCCATTATTTTCTGCTGGTGTCTGGGCATTTGATCAGATTTCCCTGGGTGTGGGACCCGGCTGGTTGAAAGTTTTTTCTGTGAAATCTCTGGGCTCTGTTTTTCTTTTCCTGCCCAGTAGGTGGCGCTCGTGGCGCTCGTCTGTCTGCACGGCAGTCGGCCCGGGAAACCGCGCGTGGAGGTGGGGGTCGCTGGCCGCCGCGGCTTGGGAGAGTGCCGGTCCTAATTGCCCAGCTGGCCCAAAACGCCAAGCGTGACGGGAGGGCCCCGCTATCCAATGTTCCCAGTCAGACCGGGGAGCCACGTGCGTGGAGGGGACCCCAGTTGCCAGCCGCCCCGGCCGGGAAAACGCGCGCCCCTCGGGTATCTCACCGCAGCAGATTCTCCCTGCCCGTTCAGCTGTTCCAGAATGGGGTATGCTGTCTTTTTGGTCTCTGTCGTGACTCCGGGAGCTGTTTCGTATTGTTTCTGTTTCTTTAGTTGCTTTTCTGGAGGAGGAACTAAGACCCGCGCGTCTTACTAAGCCGCCATCTTCTCCGGAAGTTGGAACAGCTTTTAAAAAGGGGAATTTAATAAGTTGCTAGTTGACAATTCTAAGGCTATGAAAATCTCCAAATTAAAGCATGTCTATTGAAATGTCCAATCTAAGGCATCCAAGGAAATATACCTTGGTTCTAGAAGGCTAATGGCATTCAGCGTTTCTCTCAGCTGGAAGGGCACATGGTGACATCTACTAGCTTTCTCTTCCAGCTTTTTGTTTCATGAAGCTCCCTCAGGGCATTTTCTTTCATCACCTCCAAAAGTTGCTGGCTGGTGGACTCTGTCTTTCTGGGAATCTCGCGACTTTCTCTCATGTTCTTTTCTGCTCCCTCAGAATATCCTCTTTTATAGGATTCCAGAAGAATAATCAAGACCCATATAGAAGGGGTGGAGACACGTCTCCATCTAATAAAGTTTAATACCCACAATTGATTGAGTCACATCTCTGTGGCGATAACCCAATCAAGTTTTCAACCTATAGTACTGAATAGGAATTAGAAGAAATGTTGCTCCCACGAGATTGATTAGGAGTAAAACATGACTTTTCTAGGGTACATAAATCCTTTCAAACCTGCACACCTTCCTTCTACCTGCTTTGGGTTTATTTAATTCTTTTTCTCCCTAGGTTCTTGAGGTGTGGGATATTAAATTAGCAATTTGAGATGTTTTTCTCTTTTTCTAATGTATGCACCTAAGAACTACAAATTTCTCTCCCAGTACAGATTTAGCCATGTTCTACAAATTTTCATATGTTGTACTTCTACTTTCTTTCAGTTTACTACACTTTTTAACTTCCCCTGAGATTTCCTCTTTGACACATGGGTTATTTATTAGTGTGTTGTTTAGTTGTCAAGTAATTGGGGATTTCCCTCTTATTTTTGATTTCTAGTTTGATTGATTTCTAGTTTGATTCCATGGTGGTCAGTGTACACATTCTATGTATGATTTCTTTTTTTTTTTTTGCATGGGCAGGCGCTGGGAATCAAACCCAGGTCTCTAGCATGGCAGGTGAGAACTCTGCCTGCTAAGCCACCATGGCCGGCACTCTATGTATGATTTTAATCCTTTTAAATTTGTTGAGGTTTGTTTTATGGTTTACAATATGGTCTGTCTTACATTCCAGGGCTACTTGAAAAGAATGTGTAATCTACTGTTCTTGGATGGAATGTTCTAAAATCTCAATTAGATACTGTTGGGGATGTTGAGTTCTTCTTTGTCCTTACTGATTTTCTGTCTAGTTGGACTACCATTTTTTAAGAGAGTGGTGTTTAAATCTCTAGCTATAATTGTGGATTTGTCTATTATTTCTCCTTTTAGTAATATCATTTTTTGCTCCACATATTTTGCAACTTTGTTTTTTGGTGAAAACTCATTTAGGGTTGCTAAGTCTTCTTTGTGGATTGACCCTTTCATAATTATGTGTCCCTCTTTGTCTCTGGTAATTTTCTTTACTCTGAAGCTTACTTTATCTGATTTAATATAGCTCTGCTCTCTTTTAACTCACATTTGCATGATATATCTTTTCTCATCCCTTTATTTTCAACCTGCTTATATCATTATATTTGGAGTTTCTTGTACACATAGTTGGATCATGTGTTTTAATTTGTCTTGCTAATTTTTGTTCTAATTAGTGTATTTAGACCAGTTATATTTAATGTAATTATTGATATTTTAGGGCTTATGTCTGCCATTTTATTTATTTTTTCTTGTTTTATATTCATTCTCTGGGGTTGTCTTTTGTTTTATTTCTTTTGCCTATTTTCCTATGGGCTACTGGAACTTTTTAAATTGTGTAATATATCATACATAGAAAGCAAAGAAAGAAAAAAGCAAAACTTTTCAAAGCACTTTTCAACAAGTAGTTACAGTACAGATTCCAGAGTTCGTCATGGACTACCATACCATCCTCTTAGATTTTTCCTTCTAGTTGCTCCAGAATGTAGGCGGCTAGTAGGAATACATATTTTTTTTATCATCCCAATATACTTTTTTTCCCTTTTTTTTGTGAAAAATAGCATATATACAAAAAAAGCAATAAATTTCAAAGCATAGAACAACAATTAGTTGTAGAACAGATTTCAGAGTTTGGTATAGGTTGCAATGCCACAATTTTATGTTTTTACTTCTAGTGTTCTAAGACACTAGAGACTAAGGGAAAAATCAACTTAATGATTCAGCAATCATATTGTTTGTTAAGCCCTACTTTCTCTGTATAACTCCACCATCACCTTTGATCTTTCTATCCCATTCTTCAGGGGTATTTCTATAGCCATTCTAACTTTTTCATGTTGAAAGGGGCTGTCAGTAATATGGGGTAGGGAGATGGAACTAGCTGATGTTCTGGAGAGGCTGGGCCTTGTAGGTTTCAGGACTTATCTGGTCCAGAGACCCATACTGGAACACCTTTTAAAATTCAATTTTAATTTTTTCATAGCTTTTTAGTGTATCTCTTTGTATAGTGTTTTTAGTAGTTGCTCTAGTAGTTACATTATATACATATATTTAAAACTTTTTATTTTGGAATAATTTCAAACTTACAAGAGAGTTACAAAAACAAATTCCATACAGATACTTCAGCATACACTCCCCCAGACACCCAGATCCACCAATTAAAAAAATATATTTTTATTGAGAAATATCCTGTCCCTGTCTGAAGTTTTTATGTACCTCAGAAAAACCATGTCCTTTAATCCTTATTCAGTATTGCTGGGTGGAATCTTTTTTATTGTTTCCATGGAGATGTGACCTACCCAATTGTGGGTGGTAACTTTTGATTAGATGGTTTCCATGGAGATGTGTCTCCACCCTTTCACGGTGGGTTTGCTTACTGGAGTCCTTTAAGAGATGACCATTTTGGAAAAAGCTATAGAGCAACCAGAACCAATAGAGTCCACACAGCCAGAGATCTTTGGAGATGAAGAAGGAAAAAGCCTCTAGAGGAGCTTCATGAAATAAGAAGCCAGGAGAGAAAAGCTATCTGTCATCATCATGCGCCCTCCCAGCTAAGAGAGAAACCCTGAGCATCATCGGCCTTCTTGAACCAAGATATCTTTTACTGGATGCCTTAATTTGGACATTTTCATAGCCTTAGAACTGTAAACTTGCAATTTAATAAATTCTCCTTTTTAAAAGCCATTCCATTTCTGGTATACCACATTCCGACAGCTTACTAATGAAAACATATGCACAAACATACAGTCCAACCATATTATACAATCAATAGCTCATTATATCATCACATAGTGTGTATTCTTTACTATGATTATTTTTAGAACATTTGCATCACTCCAGAAAAAGAAATAAAAAGGATAAAAAAGAACTCATATATCCCATATCCCTTACCCCTCCCTCTTATTGACCCACAGTATTTTAATCTACCCAATTTTTACTCTTTATCTCCCCCTGTTATTATTTTATTTTATTATTTTTTTGGGTGCATGGTCTGGAAATTGAACATGGGTCTCCCACATGGAAGGCAAGCATTCTACCACTGAACCACCCATGCCCCCTCCCCCTATTATTATTTTTTTTTACGCATCTGTCCATACCCTGGGTAAAAGGAACACCAGACACAAGGTTTTCACAATCACATAGTCACATTGTAAAAGCTATAGGTTATATAGTCTTCTTCAAGAATCAAGGCTACTGGAACACAGTTCAATAGTTTCAGGTATTACCCTCTAGCCACTCTAGTACACTATAAACTAAAAAGGGATTTCTATATAGTGTGTAAGAATAACCTCCAGGATAACCTCCTGAATCTGTTTGAAATCTCTCAGCAACTGAGATTTTTCTCATTTCTCTCTTCTCCCTTTTGATCAAGAGGCCTTCTTATTTCAAGGATGGTAGGTCCTGGTTCATCCCTGGGAGTCAGGTCCCATATTGCCAGAGAGATTTATACCCATAGGAGACATGTTGCACATAGGAGGAAGGGCAGTGAGTTCACCTGCCAAGTGGCTTAGAGAGAAAGGCCACATCTGAGCAACAGAAGAAGCTCTCCAGGGATGACTTTTAGGCATAAATTATCAGTAGGCTTAGCCACTCCTTTGTAGGAATATGCTTCATAGGGGTGAACCCCAAGATTGAGGGCTCAGCCTATTGAATTAGTTGTCCCCATTACTTGCAAGAATATCAGGACTTCCCCAGATGAGAAAGTTGAACATTTCCTCCTTTCTCCCCATCCCCCAAGGGAACTTTGCAAATACTGTTTTATTCTCTGCCCAAATCACTCTGGGATATATGGTGCATCCCACCAACTTGGACAAACCAACATGATCTCATGCCCTAGTCAAGATTCCATGTACTTATGGCATTTGAGTAAACTGACCATACAAGTTAAATTAGATAATATGCTACCCAAAATATAAATTTTGCACCAAATAAATATCTCTCCCTTTGATCTTGCACAGAGGTTGAAGTTTGAAAATATGGGTCATGCCATCCTTTGCCCAGTATTCTGATTTACCTTAGTCCTATCCAGATCAGCTTCATTCATATCTCGAGGCAAAGTCTGGCAATTTTTTCAACTTTTTTAACTGTTGCTAAATGGGGTACTGCTGACTTTCATAGCTTCAGTACTCTAACTCAGGTGTCACATAAATAACAAAGTTTCAAGGAACGACCCAGTTATATACAAATAGTTCAGTATCTCAAGATCCACCAATTTTAATATTTTTCCAGTTTCCCAAATCATTCTATCTATATGTCTACCTATCCATCTAACAGTCATCATATATCTTCTATCTATTTTCTGAACATTTGAAAGTAGATTGTACATGTCATAATCCTCGAACAATAATACTTTCATGTATGTTTCCTATGAACAAGGATATTCTCTTATGTAATTGCCTTAAGTACAGTTATCAAGATCACAAATTTAACATTGATATAAAGCTCACATTATATATACATATTTTATCATAGTCTGCTATGTCATCATTTTACCAGTTTGAGTGAAGTACAGAAACCTTACTTCTCTTTATGTCCCTTTACCCTACCCCATTTATAATTGTCTTAAATATATCCTCTACATCTATTTAGAACCATATCAAACATTGTCATAATTTTTGCTTTATTTGCCAAGCATAATTTAGAAAACTCAAGAGGAGAAGTAAAGCCTATTACTTTTACTTGCATTTTTTCTAATTCTGCTTTTCCTTTCTTCCTGATGTTCCAAGATTCTTTCTGTTATGGATATTCTTCAAGTACTTTTTCAACTTCACCTTCTTTTTCCTCTCTTGCCAGACTCCAGTGGTGTGTTATAGTCCTACAGGCCCCTGAAGTTCTGCTCAATTTCTGCAGTCTGTTTTCTCTCTGCTCTTCAGACTGGGTAATTCTACTGTTCTGTGTTCCAGTTCACTTATCATTTCCTCTGTCCCTGCCATTCTTTGTTTGTGCCCATTCATTGAGGTTGCTTTTCCCTTTGGTTATATTTTAGTCCTAAAGTTTCTGATTGCTCATTCTTTATATCACATATAAAAAATTCCATGTACTTATATATACATTATAGATATATGTATGTATTGCTGAGATTTTGTGGATTTTTCCATCTGTTTCAAGTCCATTAATAATTTTTGGTTGAAGCATTCTTATAATGGTTTTAAAATTCTTGTTGGTTAATTCTAACATCTCTGTAATTTCCATGTTGGTATGTATTAATTGTCTCTGTTGCACTCAGTGTTTGGTCTTTCTGGTTCTTAGTATGATGAATGATTGAAACCTGGACATTTGTTTAATTTGGTGTATCATGTTATGAGACCCTGGATCTTATTTAAACTTTCTGCTTTGGCTGGCTTAATATGGCATTGCTCTGGTGAAGGAAGCCAACCCATTACTGCCAGGTAGAGGTAAAAGTCCAAGTTTTCAACTTGGCTTCTGTTGTCACCTAAAGTGGTGAAACGGTTCCATTTCCCCAGTAGACCTCAGCAGTAATTCCCTTGCTGAGAGGGGTGAATATGGCTCATTATTGCTCCTCACATGACCTCCACTGACACCATGAATGGGGTGGACTATTTTACCACTACGGGGAAGTGTTAAAAGTCCTGACTCTCCACTAGACCTCTTCTGACACCATTCCAATGGGGAGATCGTGAGGCACCTTGTTACTACTAGTGCAGGTGGATTTCTAGGCTTCTTCTGTGCTCTTAATTGACACTCAGGGATAGTGGTCTCATTACCATCCAGTGAGAATGAAAGAATCCTACTCATCATATTCTGATACCACTCCAGGATGGGTAGGTTACCTCATTACAGCCTGGCAAGGGTGAAAGTCTGGGCTCTCCACTTGGCCTTTGCTGACCTGGGTGAGTTTGGAGCCAGAGGTTTTTCTGTGATGTTCACCTGGAGAACAATGGTTATAATCTACAAGTTTTATGTCTTGCTAGGCTGTCCCTTTCCTCATCTTTTGCCTAAAGAAAGCAATATTTTGTTGGGGCTTTTTCTATCTGCACCCCTTGGCATTTCTAGGTTTCTAGCTTCTTTCACTCCAATCTGGGATAAATAAGGCAAAAAGAAAACTCAGGGAACTCACCATCATCTCATTTCTTGGATTCTGAGGTCCCTAAGAGGCCTGTCTTCTCTCTACCTTTCAGAGTCATCTTATTCTTTTTTATGTTTATGTAATATCCAGAGTATTTGGTTGTATTGAAAGGCAGGACTACGGAAAAATATGTCTACTTCCTCTACCTGGAAGTTTAAGTATTTATTTGTTTTATTACAGAGAGGAATTGCTGTCCTCTTCATGCTGCCATAGGTAGTCCCTCTTACTACTTTTTTCTCTTAAATTTCTTTCTTTTCAGCTCCCACTTTTATATTTTTATCACTAGTTTAGATTATAATCATCATAAATGATCTGAAGTGATCTAATTTAAAAAGCAAAATGTAACTTTGTTTAAAGTGTTCTAGTTGCTTATTTCTATGTAACAAACTACCCTAAGATTTTGTGCCATAAAACCAAAACTATTTCATTATTCTTTTGGATTCTCTGGGTCAGGAATTTGGACATGGCATAGTGGAGATAGCTTATTTCTGCTTGAAGACGTCTGGGACTTCATCCAGCATGACTCACAGACTGCTAGGGGAGATGTGAATGGATGAGGCATAGAATCATTTGTAGGTTTCTTCATTCATATGTCTGGTGCCTTGGCTTGGAATACTTGATGGCTAAGCCAAGCTAGAACTGTCAGTAGGGAAGGTAGTCTCTCCACGTAGTTTTCATGTAGTGTGGCAGTCTCAGGATAGTTGATAGTTGAAGTTTTTACTTCAACTCAGGTTTTCAAGAGTGAGTATTCTAGTGAACAATAGAGAAACTTGCATAGCCTTTTATGTATAACCTTGAAAGCCAAATAATGTCACTGTCACTGTACTTTACTTGTAGAAACAGTTACATTTCCACCCAGATTCAAAGGCGGAGTACACAGACCCTCCACCTCTCTATGGGAAGTGTGTAAAAAATTCATGGCTACTTTAAAAAATTGCCACAAAATGTTTACATAATTTGAATATATTTTTATTAAAATTGTAAATTAAGATAATGTAAAACATTTTCAATTGATTAAGTTGTCAAGAAGTTATTTTTCCTCTGAAATATTCAAAATTATCTGCTAAATTCAAAGGCAAAATACAAATGATAATGAATATCATAAGTTAAATAAAATATTTTCAACTTTAAACATTTTATTTTGAAATACTTTCAAACTTACAAGATAGTTGCAAAAATATTACAGCCCCCATACAGAGTACTCCAAAATACTCTAATCCCTCCAGCTTCCCACACTCACCCAGTTTTAGCATTTTGCCATGTATGACTGCTCTATCATTCTATCAATCCATCTATCTCTCTATCCATCTATCTATTTATCAGTCCATGTTCTGAACACTTGAGTGTAGGTTGTATATACATCATGCTCCTTGAACACATACTACCAAGTACATTTCCTAAAAGCAAGAATATTCACTTATGTATCCAACTTAAGTGCAGTTATCAAGTTCAGAAAGTTTGACTGATATAAAGCCTACAATCTATATTCCAACTTTTTCATATGTCCTGTCAAGCCTTCTGTCATGGTTAGGGACAGGTGTCAACTTGGCCAAGTTGTGGTACCTGTTCATCTGATTGGGCAAGCACTGGCCTGTCTGTTGCAATGAGGACATTTCATAGGATTAGGTCATGATCACGTCAGCTACATCCACAGCTGATTCCATTTGTAATCAGCCAAAGGGGAGTGTCTTCTGCAATTAGTGATGCTAAATGCAATCATGGGAAGCCTTTTAAGGAAGACTCAGAGGAGACAGTTTCCATTCCTGCTTTGGCTGGTGCTTAAATGAGAGATTGCAACGAAGCACTGCTAAGCAGCTTGGCATTCCTCATCTCAGCACCAGCCAATTAAGTCAAACATCACTCACTGCAGCAGACACGCCTCCTAGCTGACTGCAGATGTAATTGGCAACAGATGAGGTTCACGTACCGCTGGCTTATGTCCGCAGCAACAAGACTAGGTATGCTCACCTGGCCAAGTTGACAACTGAATCTAACTGACACACCTTCTTTCTTCCCTTGTTGGATTCTATCCAGGACCATGTATTAAACGCCTTTAATTGTCATTGTCTCTTTAGTTGTTTGCTTTCTTTTCTTCTTCCTTCTTTCTTTCTTTTTTCTTTTCTTTCCTTTCTTTCCTTATCTCCATCTTCTTCTCTCTTCTATCTCTCCTCTCTCTCTCTCTCCCCCTTCTCCTCTCCTCTCCTCTCTCTCTCTTCTCTCTCCTTTCCTTCCTTTCTTCCTTCCTTTTCTTCCCTCCCCTCCCCTTCCATTCTCTTTCCAACTTCCTCATCTCCAATCACTCCCAAGCATACCATTATGAGTGGGACTAATCATGTTCACTATGTTATAGCACCTTCACCACCTTCCATTACCAAAATTTTCCCAATCTCCCCAAACAGAAACTGTACACCTTTTTTGCATTGACTCCCTCTCCCACTGCCCCTGCCCCTAGAAACCTGTGCTCTAATTTCTCTCTCTGCAGCATTTTTATAACTGTTGTGTTCAGCTCTGTTTGTTTCCTTTTCATAATTTCCATCTCTCTATTGATATTCTCTTTGTGTTCATGCATAATTTTCCTAATTTCCTTTAGTTTTCTGTCCACATTTTCTTAACTCTTTGAGCATATTTAGAACCATTTTTTAAAAAAAGTCTTTGGTATGTCCCAGGCTTAGTACTTCCTTATTTCTTTGTATGTTTTGTAATTTTTTGTTGAAAGCTGGACATTTTGATAATTTAATATATTATTGCTGGATTATTAAATAATTTCAGAGTTGTAGTTGCCAATGTGAAGATTAGGTATTGTTTCATACATGTAAATATAGACTTACATATATACAAATTTAAGATACTATGAATTATTTAATATTGCACATTGCACATTGTTCTTCAGCTGCCATGAACAATTGCTATAAAATGGTTGATTTGTGAGTACTGGAGATAAAGAGAAGCAAGAAAATGAACACTCTGTTCTACTGGTAAACAATGTGTCATTATTCAAAAATCTATTGCAGTCATACTATTTGAGATGAAATATATAACGAGTTAACTATTAATCTTTTTTCTTATATAATTGCTTTTACCATTCAAATACTCCTTATACTGTTAAGCAATGTCCATTCTGACTAGTGGTGTCAATGGTTCTCAAGTTTTCATGGCATTCAGACAGTCGCCTTTTCTTTAATGGGCATAGAGCAAGAGATGTAGAAGAGAGTTTCTGTGGGCCTTGAATGGTTCTAGTCACAGCAGTAGACAAGTAGGATTATGAGCTTCCCAGTGTCATCATCAAGCACTAGATTCTGAGTGACAGAAGTGCCTATTTATTCTTTGTGTGTGTGATGCTTTACCAAATTTATTTTGTGTATGCCTAATGCTTAATTTTATGTGTTAGTACACTAGCTTATTTAATCCAGCATGAATCTAAGCTTTGCTGTGAAGGTATTTTGTAGATGCTGTGGAAACATTTTGTAACTTTTACTGTCAGAAGACTTTAAAAAGATTACCCTTATTAATGTGGGTGGGCCTCACCCACTCAGTTGAAGGCCTTAATAGCAAAAAAAAGAGGTTTTCCTAATTCTCAAGACTATACAACATCAACTTCTTTCTGGGTTTCCAGCCTGCCAAATGGCTTAAAATTTCAGACTTGCCAGACCTCATAATCATGTAAGTCAATTCCTTAAAGCAAATCTTTCTATATGTATCTATATGTATGGTTATGTACATGTATACGCAAACATACATATGTGTGTACATGTGTATCTTGTTGGTTCTGTTTATCTAGAGAACCCTGACTGATATAGTGTGTTTCTCTTATATGGGACCTTCTCTAAAGTGCAAGCCTAGGGTAGGGCACTCTTACCTTGGCTT
Source organism: Tamandua tetradactyla (assembly GCF_023851605.1). NCBI lineage: Eukaryota > Metazoa > Chordata > Mammalia > Pilosa > Myrmecophagidae > Tamandua > Tamandua tetradactyla. The sequence goes on from NC_135339.1 coordinate 56,913,177, forward strand.
GAAGACAATACTGCTTTGCTGGGAGCCAGAGATTTTTCTGCTTGGTTACTGGCTCACTGTAATCGCACCTCAGAGTTTATAATTCAGGGAGCTTCCAGGAAAATGAAATTCCTTCAACATTGTTTCCACAGAAAGCTTTGCTCTGGCTGGCTCAGGCTCAGAAGTTGACTAGATGTCAGTGTATCCTATATAGTACTTAGCCTACAATTTGTTTAAGAAAAATATGGAATTTTTATATGGGGAGCTATGATCACACTTGGGTACTCAAAGTTTCCTATCCTTTAGATTTGAGTCATAGTTTTGTAATGTTGATTTTTCTTATGGGGTGGGGGTGGGCAGAGGAAAGAGACTCATTTAATCAAGAGATACTCATTAGAATTCTTGATATTCTCAGAAGCAGTGGGGACAACCAAAGCAATAAGCTGAGCCCCCAATCTTGAGGTTTGTTCATATGAAACTTAACCCCACAAAGAATAGGCTAAGCCTACTTAAAATTAGGTCTAGAGTCATCCCCCAAGAGAACCTCTTTTGTTGCTCAGATGTGGCCTCTCTCTCTCGCTCAGCCAACACGACAAGCAAATTCACTGCCCTCCTCCTCTCTACATGGGAGATGACTCCCAGGGGTGTGGAACTTCCTGGCAATGTGGGACAGAAATCCTAGAATGTGCTGGGACTCAGCACCAACGGATTGAGAAATCCTTCTCAACCAAAAAGGGGAAGAGCAAAAAGAGACAAAATAAAGTGCCAGTGGCTGAGAGATTCCAAACAGAGTGGAGAGGTTATCCTGTAGGTTATTCTTATGCATTAAACAGATATCACCTGTTTAGTTAAGGTGTAATGGAGAGGCTGGAGGGAACTGCCTGAAAATGTAGAGCTGTGTTCCAGTAGCCATGTTTCTTGAAGATGATTGTATAATGATATAGCTTTCACAATGTGACTGTGTGATTGTGAAAACCTTGTGTCTGATGCTCTTTTCATCTCCCTTATGGACAGAATGAGTAAAACATATGGATTAAAAAGAAACAGAACATTTGTTCCCGTAATAGAGGGAACAAATGCTAAAATAAATTTAGTAGATTGAAATGCTAGTAATAAATGAAAGGGAGGGGTAAGGGTTATGGTATGTATGAATTTTTTTCTGTTTTCTTTTTATTTCTTTTTCTGAATTGGTGCAAATGTTCTAATAAATGATCATGATGATAAATATGCAACTATGTGATGATATTGTGAGTTATTGATTATATATCAGTAATGGAATGATCATATGGTAAGAATGTTTGTGTTTGTATGTGGTTATGTTTAATAAATTGAAAAAAATAAAGAGACACTCATATTAACTAGCCTAAATGACCTCCAAAACATAAGGCCTCCATGCAATTAATTCTGTACAGATTTTTGCTCATATTTGAGCTGGTGGTCAAAATTCAGTTTAAAGATGACTTTGAGGTTTCTACTTCCCATCTCGAAGTGGTGTAGGAATTTTCCTCACTAGATCACATGCAATTCATACTTTAGAATCATGAAGACTTACTCTAATTAATACTGAGTTCTTTCAGGAAATAATTCCCTAACTTGTCAATCAGCCATAAGAAAAACTCAAACTGTGTTGTAGAAGAGTACAATCTCTTTATACCTCTTTTGCCACTTAATGGTCAGATTAATTTATACACTTATAATTCATTTAAATGCATGTATTTTCTTCTTTTTTTTTAACGTAGAAATATTATCTGTTGTGTTACTTTTCTTTGTACTAACTGTGGAATAAAATAATTTGTCCCCAATTGAAGAAATTTAAGATATCAGCAGGCAAGTGTACAGGTATTTTTATTTTAATTGTCTACTTATTTATTTATTTACATGGGCAGGCACTGGGAATCGAACCTGGGTCTCTGGCATTGTAGGTGAGAATTCTACTTGCTGAGCCACCAAGCCCCACCCTCAGGTATTTTTATTTTCATAGGTACTATTTTATTGGCTAATAAAATTAAACCAAAATAATATTATCTACTTAATGATTATTCTTAGCAAACATATATTCTGATGTCAAAATGCAATGGGGAAAATAAAAAAATAACAACAACAAAAAAACAGGAAAAAAATGCAAGAAGGGCAGGCCCCAGTGGCTCAGTGGCAGAGTTCTTTCTTGTCTGCCATGCCGGAAACCCAGGTTCATTTCCCCTTGTCTACCCTTGCAAAAAAAAAAAAAAAACAAAACTAAAATTTCCATATTTTCAGTGATAGTTGTACAAACATCAGATTATCGCATAAACATTCTGGGTAACTTAAATTATTTAAATATCACTTCCATCCAAAAATTTAAAGAAATCTTAATAAAAATTTTTTTTTTAGATATTGTTGGGAATTGAATCATGCCCCCCACAAAAGTGCCCAAACTGAATGAGGGTCGACTTTAATCTAATTTGGCTGGAGTACTTATAAGCAAAGGAAATTGGACACAGAAGAGAAGCCCCAGGGAAAGGTAAGAATCTGTTGGGCAACAGACCCGGAAGAGGCGAGATGGTGGCGTATGGAGTTGTGGGATTTAGTTAGTTCTCTAAAGCACCTTGAAAGGTTTTAAGAAATGAGGTATTTGAGAGAAAGGAAAGTAGACAAAATGATTTTAAGTGAGCGTGCTTTATTGGCTGCGCTCCCGGGCAGAGCTCACAGAACCCAAGATGGAGTGAGGTGAGTCCGTGCGGGACTTTGGTGGGTGGGGGTTTTTAAGGGCAGGGGTCAGGTGATGACATGAAAGGGGCGGCACATCAAGCAAAGGATTATTATGCAAGGGGGTTGTGCAGCGGGTGGTCAGATGTCCGTTGAGCAATGAGTGAACAGATGTCTGCTTGCGAAGCCTTGGTTGTAACAATCTACCTCCCGTTCTGAAGTGACGTCATGATTCCAGCCATAGAGCTCTCCCTTATTCCCCCGACCTAACACACCTCGTGAAAAACTAGCCAGAAACTGTCTAGAACAACTGTTTAGTGGGGTATTCAAGACTGGACACACATCAGACATTGGTCCGGAATGGGTGGAAGGCCCGAGATCACAACACAGAACTGTAAGTAAATCTCACGAATTGTGGAGGCTAGCGCCCCTCCCCCACCGGCACAGCAGACTGGTGGAGACCCTTTCCTGTGGGAAAAAGAAGTGGCTCTCTACTAGGAGTGAGGGAAGGTAGCTCAACCAAGCTCCCATTGTGATTTTATTTAACAAATTTGAACTGCTGAATACAAGCTCGGAGCACAGATAAATCCAGAGAAAGCAGGAAATATTTCTCTGCCTGAAGTCTGTCCTAGAAGAGAGGAGATCGGGCTGACAAAGGGAAAAAAAAACCCAACAGAGGCTTCTGAATTTGGCGGAGCTTAGAATATTGGGAAAGGGCTGTGCCCCAAGAAAAGGGGCACGTAGAACCAGTTCTGGCTCTTGACTGGTGTACCTTGGGGGCTGGGGACTGTCTCTGACAAGGGACATTTTTCCTCTCTCTATTTTTTCTTCTTTCTTGTTCTTGTTCTTTTTTCTTTAAAGTGTTCTAAGCAGCTCACAGAGAAAGCCTCAGGCATTTTCAGTCGTCAGTGCTGACCCAGGCAAGGGTGGAGTTAAGATAGGTCTGAGAGACCAAGTAGCAACTCAGATGAGGGAGATAATCCTTTAAAGGGCATATTTTCCCCAAGAGAATGGGCCCAGCCTAAGTGGTGGCCATCCTTCAGAGAATTCAGACCCCAGGGCTAGGAATCAGAAACAGCTTCAGCTTGCCTTCTATCTCAGCCACTATCTCAACCATGCCCCTGGCAGGCTGAGAATTAAAGGCCCCACACTGCTTTAGACCAGTGGGAAGCTGTGGGCTGACAAGCACCACCTGCTGGGCAGAATGGGAAAAGCATAGAGTCTCGAGGCGCCACAGGAAAGTCAGACAACTGCTGGGTCTCATCCTCAGGGAAACTTGATACTGATTGCATCCTCCTCCTGAAAACTAGGCTTGCCTTATTTGGGAAGATCTGTTTGGGGCCCATGATATCTGGGGAGACACTCCTCAAAAAAAAAAAAAAAAAGGTTCCATATAGGCAGGGCAAGAACCAGAAGAACAAGAGCTGAAAAATTCTGACCAGTTAAACAGAAGCCATGCTAAAAGTCTATAATAAGTTGAACTAAATGCCAAGAATAGATAGAGAACAAAGCCAACTAGCAAGAAAACCCTAGGTAAAAGAGTGAAAATGACCTATTCTTTAGCGATGAATAAACAAATCAAGGAAATCAGATGCCCAGACACCAGCAAAAAATTATGAGTCATACTAGGAAATTCTGAGAGCAGCAAAAGAAAAGTGACTCATCGCATACAAGGGAAGCTTGATAAGATTATGCAGATTTCTCAGCAGAAACCATGGAGACAAGAAGGCAGTGGAATGAAGTATTTGAGTAACTGAAAGAGAAAACCTTCCAACCAAGAATTCTATATCTGGCATACAGTCCTTCAAAAATGAAGGAGGGTTTAAAATATTTTCAGACAAACAAACACTGAGTTTGTGAACAGATATCTGCTCTAAAAAATACTAAAAGGAGCACTACAGGCAGATAGGAAAAGACAGGAGAGAGAGGATTGGAGAAAAGTGCAGAAATGAAGACTGTCAGTAAGAATAAAAAGAGAGAGAAAATGAGATATGGAATATCAGTATAAAGTCATGCTATGTGCAATAACGTGACTTTGTGGACACTTTGTTGAATGAAATTAGCCAGAAACAAAAGGACAACTACTGTATAGTCTTACTAATATGAAATCACATTGTGAAAACTTTGAGAGTTAAAGTTGAGAGCTCAGGTTATCAGGAGATAGAAAGAGGGTAGAAATTGGGCATTTGATGCTGAAGTAGGGAATGTTCAACAAGATTGATTGCAAAGATCCAGAAAGGGATAGCACAATACTATCTGACAGTAGGTGTTGTAAGTAAACTGAACAAAGATGAGTGTGAGTATGGTTGAAAGAGGAAGGTTAGGGGCATGTCTGATATCAGAAGGAAAGATAAAAGATAAAACTTGGGACTATATAACTTAACAAAACCTACAGTGGACAATGATGGTGATTAAATGCACAAATATAAGAATGTTTTTACATGAGGGAGAACAAATGAATGTCGACATTGCAAGGTATTGAAAATGGGATGGCATACAGAAAATATACAATCAATGCTCTATAGTTAACAGTAACGTTCTAATATACTTCCATTAAGTATTACAAAGGCAATATACCAAAGCTACATGTAAATAAGAGGGGGATGTAAGGGAGGCATATGGGATTCTTGGTGGTGTTGTTTCTCCTTAGTATTTTATTTTATATTTTAGTCTTCATTTTTTCTCTCTTTTTCTTTATTTGTGGAAGAAATGGAAATGTCTTCATATAGATTTTGGTAGTGAATGCATATTATGTGATTATACCAGGAAACATTATTGTTACTTAGGATGGATTATATGGTGTGTGAATAAAACTGTGGAAAAATAAATAGAAAGATACAAGTGCTGGAGAAAATGTAGAAACAGAGTTGTAACTCTTGTCTGTTTGTAAGGAAGTAAAATGGTGCAGCCCTTCTGGAGAGCAGTGAGGTGGTTCCACAGGAGGCTAAGTATAGGGTTGTCATATGATCCTGCAACCCCGTTATTAGGTATAAACTGGGAAGAACTGAAAGCAGGGACACAAATGGACATTTGCACACTGGTGCTTATGGTGGTAGTATTAACAATTTGCAGTGAATGGCAGGAGGTGGCCTAAGGGTACATCAACTGATGAAGGGAAGGGTGAACTGTGATGTATACATACAATGGAACACTGAGCAGCTGCAAGAAGAAATGAAGTTGTGAGCCATGCAACTAGGTGAATGAACCTTGAGGACAGTAAGTTGAATGAAAGAAGCCAGAATGGAAAGGACTAACTATAACTTGCAAACTCTGAAAATTGAATCCAAGAGCGTATGTTATCAAGGGAAGGTTTATTATAAAGGCTCCTAGATTGTTGGCTCTTACTGTAATCACTTCTATTCCTGAGTTGTAGCTGTTACTTCTAAATTCTGAGATGCTGTGTTGTTTGTATACAACCTGGTCATTCCTGGAACTTTGGGTATCTGCATGACACCTGAGACTCAGACCTAGAGTTCTGCAGCTATGAAAGTCAGCATTATCCCATACCGCAATTATTTAAGATGAAAAAGAAGTCAGAATCCAAGAGATATGACTGAAGCTGATATGGTTAGGACTAAGGTAAATCAGACTAAAGGGTAAAGAATAATACTGACTATATTTTAAAACTTCATCTTCTGTGTAAAACCAAAGGAAAAGTTTATTTGGAGCAAAATATGTATTTTCTGTAGCACACTGTCCAACTTAACTTGTATGGTCAGATTATTCAACCACCATAATTACATGAAACCTTGAATAGGGAATGAGATCTTGTTGGTTTGTATAGGCTAATGTGATGCCCTGATACATCCCAGAGTAATTTGGGCAGAAGACAGAAATGTCTCTTGAGTGTCTGGGAAAAATGTGAAAATATTAAACTGCCCCATCTGGAAAGACCTAATATTCTCATAAGCATTGAGATCTACCAATTTAATAGGCCCTTGATCTTGAGGCTTGCCCCTGTGAAACTTACTCCTGAAAAGGAGAAGCTAAGCCTACTTATAATTATGCCTAAACATCACCCCCAAAGAACCTCTTTTGTTGCTCAGATGTGGCCTTTCTCTAAGTCAAATCTGCAGGTGAACCCACTGCCCTCCCCTCTTTGTGGGACATGACTCCCAGAGGATGTAAATCTGCCTGGCAATGTGGGACATGAGTCCCAGGGATGAGCCTGGCCCTGGCATTGTGGGAGTAAGAAAGACTTCTTGGCCAATAGGGGGAAGATAGATGAAAATAAAGTTTCAGTGGCTGAAAGATTTCAAATAGAGTCAAGAAGTCTTTCTTGATGTTATTCTTATGCATTATGTAGATTGTCTTTTTCAGTTTTTGGCATATTGGAATAGCTAGAGGGAATGTCTGAAACTGTTGAACTGTAATCCGATAGTCTTGATTCTTGAAGATGATTATATAACTACATAGCTTTTATGGTGTGACCATGTGATTGTGAAAACTTATGACTGACACTCCTCTTATCCAGTGTATGGACAGATAAATAAGTAAATAAAGGCAAATGATAAATAAATGATAGAGGAGGCTAGGAAGTCTGGGAAGTTTCATGTATTCTTTTTTTTCTTTAAAATTTTTTATTGTATAATATAACTATATACAAGCAAAGAAAGAAAAAAAACAATAGTTTTCAAAGCACTCTTCAACAAGTGGTATCAGGACAGATCCCAGAGTTTGTCATGGACAAACATTTAGTTTTGTCCATGACACTATGCCATCCTCTCAGATTTTTCTTTCTAACTGCTCCAGAATATAAGAGGCTAGAAGGAATAAATATTTTTTCATCATAGCAACTGTCTTTTTTTTCTTTTTTGTGAATAATAACATATATACAAAAAAGTAATAAATTTCAAAGCATAGAACAACAATTAGTTGTGGAATAAGTTTTAGAGTTTGGTATGGATTACAATTCCACAATTTTAGGTTTTTACTTCTAACTGCTCTAAGATACTGGAGACTAAAAGAAATATCAGTTTAATGATTTAGCAATCATATTTGTTTGTTAAACCCTACCTTCTCTGTGTAACTTCACCATCACCTTTGATCTTTCTGTCCCACTCTTTAGGGTATTTGGGCTATGGCCATTCTAATTTTTTCATGTTGGAGGAGGCTGTTAATAATATGGGATAGGGAGATGGAACTAGTTGATGTTCTGGAGAGGCCTGGCCCTCTTGGACTTATCTGGTTCAAGGACCCATCTGGAGGTTTTAGATTTCTGGAAAGTTACCCTAGTGCATGAGGCTTTTGTAGAATCTTATGCATTGCCCTAGGTGTTCTTTAGGATTGGCTGGAATGGTTTTGGTTGGTATTAGGCAAGTTATGATAGGTGGCAATGTCTAACTGAAGGTTACGTGAGAGTGACCTCCAGGGTAGCCTCTCGACTCTATTTGAACTCTCTTAGCCATTTATGTGTATTCTTTTTTACTCTTATTTTTTATTGTTTCTGGAGTAGTGAAAATGCTCAAAAGTTGATTGTGATGATGAATGCATAACTATAGGATGAAACTGTGAACTACTGATTGTATACTTTGGATATGTGAATATATCTCAATAAAATTGCAGAATAAAAAACAGAACCCAGAGGAGAAAAGAGTAGGCACCACCATGTGCATTGACATATGATAGAAATGCCATGGATCCCCAGAGATTGGCAGGAGCCAAAGATACCGACCCTGGGGGGAAGCAAGACTTCTAGCCTCTGAAACCATGAGCCAATGAATTCCTGTTGTTAAACCAACCCATTGTATGAAATTTGTCTTTGTAGGCAGGAAACTAAAACAGAAATCAAACTAAACTAAAGCAACCTTTAGCAAGTTTGGGAATATAAAAAGTAATAGCTTATTTAGATTATCTAACCACTGAATTGAATACATATTATTTGAATTGTCATCTCTTCTCCAATGTATCTCTTTTTCTCTCTTTAAACCCATACCAGGTACTCTAGCATTTTAAATGGGGTTCCAACAAATTATAACAAAGGAAACACAAATATGGCAGTGAAAATTACCTACATGGAAAATAGCTGTCACTTTATAGAGATTTTGATTTTAATGTTTCCTTCTGCTTATTGGGAGGAGAGTCTATGTAAAAAAAGTTGTTTTCCTGAAGTAATTTGTCTTGAGCCACTGTGTCTGTTTTGCTTCTTACGAAAACTGAGGAAGTCATTATTTCTTTTCTTAAAATGATGCGATAAAGAGGTGCTACTGTGTTCCTTATGTGCAGCAAAGAGATAACAGCTAAAAAGCTAATGAAAATACAGTAGACGTACTTTAAGGACAGGAAAGGGCAAAACCCTTTCCTTCCCTTAAACTTTTAAATCTGCCAGTCCCCACCCACCCCTAAAATTGAAACAATGGAGTCAACAATAAAAATGGCACTTTGTGTGTACTCTTAGGAAATTTGTTATTTTTTTCATAATGGCTTTAAGCTCCAGCTGCCTTGTTATAATGGGTAAGGACTGACAACTGCTTATTTTCTTAGTAGTAGTGTGTTAAGAACAAACACTCTCCTTCCCCCAAAGTTCTGTTTTCAAAACTTTTGGCCAGTCAAATGAGTGACTTTACACTGTGTTCTAGTTTGCTAGCTGCCAGAATGCAATATACCAGAACACAATGCCTTTTTAAAAGGGGAATTTAATAAGTTGCTAGTTTACAGTTCTAAGGCTGAGAAAATGTCCTAATTAAAACAAGTCTATAGAAATGTCCAATCTAAGACATCCAGGGAAGGATACCTTGGTTCAAGAAGGCCGACGATGTTCAGTGTTTCTTTCTCAGCTGGAAGGGCATGTGGTAAACATGGCGGCATCTGCTGGCTTTTTCTCCAGACCTCTTGCTTCATGAAGCTCCCTGGGAGGCATTTTCCTTCTTCATCTCCAAAGGTTGCTAGCTGGCGGACTCTGTGTTTCATAGTTTTGCAGCATTCTGAAGATTTCTCCAAAATACCTCTTTTATAGGATTCCAGTAAACTAATCAAGACCCACATAGAATGGGTGGAGACAAATCTCCATCTAATCAAATTTAATACTCACAATTGATTGAGTCACATCTCCGCGGAGATAACCTAATCAAGTTTCCAATTTATAGTACTGAATAAGGATGAGAAGAAACAGTTGCTCCTATAAGATTGATTAGGATTAAAACATGGGCTTTCTAGGGTACATAAATCTTTTCAAACCAGCATACTCTGATTGGCATCTTAAGGCAAAAACAGTGTGATAGCCTTAAAGGAAATACTGCCTTTTGTTTCATGATTTTATCTGGGTTAGGTTAAATCATATTCTGATTCCTGATTTATAATGAGGCAGAAACTTAAAAATCTCCATTCAGGAACTATAATTACAATTTTACTAATTCTCTGAATTTGGTGATTGTACACAGAGGATGTTCTGCCTGGCATTTCTTATGCTAATCTAATGGCATCTCCACCACTAGGTTTATATTTACACATTAAAAAGGAAGTGAAAAGAAAAAGGCAAAGAATTATGATCTTGGGCATAATAACTAGATCATCAGAAATATTGAAGTACCTTAGGACAAAAGATGAGACTAAAGATTAAATAAATTTTGAAAAGTAAAATACATTATGAAATAAAAAGAGTTAACTAGAAAATATGATGATTAGAAATTGATGTATAACTAATTGAATAAAGTTTTTTGGTAGGGGATTTGTGAGAAGAAAATCAATGCAAATAAATTCATTTTATTTCTGTATACCCAGTTTCATTTAAACAAAAGATTTTGTAGTGGTAAATATTTATGTAAATGTCTTCTTAACTGAAAAACTCAGTTAACATATTGGTACTTCCTTTCTGAATGTGTTTAAAAGTGGGACTGCATCTCATCTCTTTGGAGCAATGAAGGTATATTAACACTTCACACCTGAAAAACCTTTGTAATTACAGAGCATTTTCACGTTCTTTTGATTTTTCATAGTAGATTTATTAGAGTGATAGAGCTTGTCCTAGTAAAAGGACGAGGACAAGGCCTGAAATGCTAAATCACCCAAAGTGCCTTCAGAACGAGAGCTCCAGTGTTCTCTCATTTAGATAGTGCTCTTTCTACTGCTTGAACTCTCAGGTAACTCTTCTAAAGTCCTTTCAAGTCATGAGTTTCTTTAGTTTTAGTTGATATATAAATGATTCATATCTTTATAGTCAAACAGTGCTATTCAAGATTTTAAATATTGAAATTTGGAAATAGCTGAAGGCAGATGTGCTAGATATTTCTCTACCTGCTCCGCAGATCCATTCTTCACTCTCCTGCATCCTGTCTGTGTTCCAGGAGGCTGGCTGGCGTGAACTTCATCAGGAGGCTTCTGGTTAGGTTCAGTAGGAGATTGGGTGGTGGGAGGAGAGTGAACTATAATTACAATTTTACTAATTCTCTGAATTTGGTGATTGTACACAGAGGATGTTCTGCACTTCCAATCCTGCTGGGCCACAGATTAGAAGAGGCTGCACTCCTTAATTAAAGGTTTATAATAGACTCTGTGAATCTCTCACCCATGTACCCTCAGCCCTTATTGTTCCTTATTCATAGTAGTGGCATCTTACTGTGCAAACACCTCATATTCTTCCTGAGAGCTTTTCCTGGCCATGGAAGGATGCCCTACCCATGTGCAGGGCAGATCAAAAGTGCAGGATATTTGATGTGCCCAGGGAGTAGCCCTTATCCAATGATGTGTGGAGACTAGTGTATAAATGACCCCTGTTTTCATGCTCCTAGGTTGGGGCAACTTTGAGCTTCTCTACCCCAGCCCTCTCGCTGAGGTTCCTATAAGGACTGAGCCACAGTTACACTCAATGGTGATCTGCTGATCAGTACAGATCAATCAAAGCCAATGCATTGGCTCCCCTCCCTGACTTGTCTCACTTCCCCACTGCCATTCCATTCCCTCCAAAATAAACTACTTGCACTCAAGTCTCAGCCCCAGGGTCTGCTTCTAAGGGGACTCAATCTGATACAGAAGCCACAACTCTTGTCGGAAAGCTGTCTCTTCCTATAAACACAGATTACTCTATGTGATCCAGTAATCTGTTTCTGCTCTTCTCTCTTGGACCAAAGAAGTTACTGATACCTACAGTTGTTAGTCCTAAAGTGATTCACCATCCCTTGAACACACAGCCATAAGATAGAATAGACAATGTAGTCTTTATGCTGGGTAGCTAAACATTGGTGTATTAGTATTCTTCAGAGAAACAGAATCAGCAGGATATGTGTGTCTGTGTGTGTATGTTTGTGTGTGTGCACATATACAATTATTTTAAGGAATTGGTTCACATGGTGGCATGGGGTACCAAGTCTGAAATTTGTAGGGCAGCTCTGCAGGCTGGAAACTCCTAGAGGAGTTGATGTTGTAGCAATGAGGCAGAATTTCTTTTTCTCTGGGAAATCTCAGTCATTTGCTCTTAAGAATTTCAGTTTATTAGATAAGGCCCACTCACCTTATCAAAGGCAATCTTTACTTAAAGTCAACTGATTGTAGATATTAATCACATCTACAAAATATTTTCACATCGTGTCTTGTATTAGGCCAAACAATTGTACACTACAGCCTTGCCAAGTTGACTCTTAAAATTGTTCATTACAATTGAAAAATTTTTTAGTTAGGAAGAAAATGAGAATAAGGTGTGTGGATATCTACTAGTCTTTGCCACACAGACACGCTTCATATATTAGAATCTTTTAAGACATATTATGAGATAATTAAATGATTACAAGCAGCACTGATCAGGCTAGGAGGGATTACAATGCAATGACCACCACAGTATCAATAAAATCACAGCATTATCTGTGGGTGCTCTTCAGGACTGGTTACTGTTTAAGAAGAGCCAGTTTTGTTCTGACTGTGCTCTTGGAGCAAAGTTCATACAATTTCTATCTGATGACGCACTGATGTTTTACTTCTTATTTACAGTCAAGTTCAACATCCAGCTGCCTGACTTGTCTTGTTTCATGTCACAGACATTGCTGTGACAATATTTAAACTTAGTTGTAGCAAAAATAGTTTTTTTTTACACATTAATACAAATTAATATGAAACTATGTAAAATAATGAGATTTGCTCTCTTGAGCACAGTGGTTGAGAATCCTTTGTTAGGTGTTGTACATGATGAGTAACAATTTCTTCCCTCCAAGAAAGTAGTCTGTTGGTAATGGAAGGTGAGAGAAGGAATGAAGGGAAATTTGGGGTGGAAAGAAGTGGTGACACAGGTGTAAGTGGCAGATTAATTTATTAAGATGTAATTATTGTGGGTTTCCAGTCCTACTCAAGTTTAGTAGTGAGATTATGCAAGGTTCCCTGAAGCAATACGGTAATAGAGAAGAAATGAAGGGATACCTTTGGGGGCCAGGAAAGAGTAGAAATTCTGGGTAAAGGATGGAGGTTCGTGGGCTCATGGATAGAGGGGACATTTTCTTGTTCTGTGGTTGTATCCGAGTTGGTAATACTAATGAAAGGCACTGCAAGTTTCCTTAAGTTGCTTGACTCTAGTTTACCAAGATTTCCAACTGAGGCAAATCTCCCTATCAGCCCTTCCCCACCCTACTTAGCTTCGGAGTAGAAAGCCTGTTTCAAGGTTGGATAGTGAGAATATCAGAGGGGATCAAGGTAGGTGAGAGATTAAAGGTCATTCCCGTTTTCTGGTACATGCATTCCTTTCAGATTCATATGTAAACCAGGAAGGCAAGAGCTTTCCAATTATGATTGAGATTTAATTTCTTGCCATTCCAGAAGGACAGAGGTTTGAAATGGATTTAAGTTGATATAAAGAAAAGAAAATAATAAAATTTCTTGGACACATAAATCTAATGGATTAAATTTCAACCTACTCGATGCATAAATAACTGAGACAAAATGCAGAATACGACAAGGGCACTAAGGGATGCAGTGCAGCATAGAATATCTATAATAAATCATGACTATTATTTGCTATTTGGAAATATTGCAGTCTCTTCTCCACAAAGCTTTTTCTGGCTAGACAAAAGAGGGAAGTGGAGGGCAGTTAAAGTACAGAAAGGGGAAAGAATTATTTTCGTCAATGACTTTCTTCTAGCTTGCCCTCATTTCATAATAAAAAGCATAGTAACAAATAATTGTACATTGGATAAATATTTATTTATTAGTCAAGTATTAATGGAATATTTTCTGTTAATTCCTTCTACTTTCCCTTAGCCATAATTCGTTCTTGAGCATATTCTGTAAAATCCATATTATCCATTCTCTGGGCTCTGGAGGCAGAAAAATATTGTCTGATCTATAAAACATCAAGGCACACAGGGTGTGAATCCTTCCACTTCCTCATCTTGCCTCCTACAGACACCTTTGTCGACCAGCAACTTCCTCTTCATTATTCCAGATGCTTAGAACAGACACCTTTATGCAGTGTCTGTTTCTCCTTGAAGAGAGTATGGGGAGTAACTGAGTGGGTAGGCTTAGACACATTTTCTATTTATAGCCTGTATTTTCTTGATTCTATGACACTTGAGAAACACGTATTTTAGTGTTTTGGAATTCAGTTTGTGATTTTCAATCCGGATCAAAAGAAATCTGTCCTTTTCTAGGTGGAAAAGTAAATTATGCTGTGTTTGCACCAGCTGACTTAGTATCGTAATACTAAGCCAGTCTTTTCATCTAATGACCACCCCAGATGAGTTATTTGTAATACAACACTCAATACTGTTGACTTTTGATTTCTTTTAATTCTAGACCCCCAATTGACCTTTAAAATATTTTAAAGATTGTAAAATGATTAAGCATTGAAACTAAACTCTTTGTTTGAATATGGAATGCTATTATATGCAGAATAATGAAATTTTAAAACATTAACGATTATCACTATACTTTGGACCAGTAAGGAGAGATTTGTGTGATGAAGCCATGTGCTTAGAAGGAGTTTTACTTGGAAATAGTAAATTTATTAAAAAGTTTTAGTGCTATTTTTCTCTAAATTTTTTTTACTAAATTGTTTAATATTTAGTAGAAATAACAAACATTTATATAGAAAAAGTTAATAATCTCTTTCCTTTCCCATGCCCCCATCCATTTCTACCCTCTGTTCATACCCTGGAGAAGGATGCTCCCACATCTTTCTTCATGCTCATGCAAACATGTGCAAATACAGATATTTATTTTAAAAAATGCGGTGATATTATACTAACCAAAAGATTACCTATAGCAGATTTGTCAGTGCTGTCCACATACTCCCTCAGATCTCTACAATTTTTGTGCACATGGGCTCTTGATGTACTTGCCTTCCCAACAGCATACTGCCCCTTTGTCTCTTTATGAGTAGATTACCCTCAGGTTGTAGGAATATGTTTTGCCTATGTGTGCAGAAAGCCGTAAGTGTCTAGGAATTTATGACCCCCCCCCCCCCACTTCAGACCTTAATCAGTGACTGATAGGTGCAAACATATAAACACCAGCTCCCTTACCTCCTCTTCAGTATAATTTAATCAACCATTCCAGATAATTACCTTGCTTTGCTTTGTTGTTGGCACTAAACATGTTATGGTATGTTCTATGCACATATATACTTATATATTTACCAAAAATGGGATTGCTGGGTCAAAGACATCCTCTATTTGAGTCTAGTGAGGTTGGATTTAAGGCATTGTATACAAAACTGAGATAAAGTGGTGAAGCTACAAGTATAAGGAGGGATTTAATAGAGGGGGAAAAAAGAATTTTGGTTCTTTCCTTCAATAAATATGTATTTATCTCTTTCTAGTGCAGGTTCTGGGCTAGGGTCTGGATATTCACTGGAGAATAAAACAAAAGGGGTTCCTGCCCTTTTAGACAAGCTTATAGCTTGTCTAGTGTGGGAGAAAGACATTTAATAAATGATTTAAGTAAATCTTTGCAAATTGAATAAGTGCTGTGAAGAACACTTAGACAGGGCCCTGAGAGAGTGTAGTCTGGGAAGGGCTAATTTAGAATGGAAAATCAGGAACAGCCTCTCTGGAGAAATGACAGTTATTAGAAAATAACAATTAAAATCTGCTTCTGATGTTTAAATTATTACATAACCTAAAAGTCATTCTAAGAAATTTTATTTTATTCTGTATTTATTTGAATTGAATAGAATTGAATTTGAGTTTTGTTCCAACTAGCAATGAATGTGAAACAGTCATCTTTTTGCTGAATTCCTTTGAACCCCCTTCTTTGTCTTGTTCTGGCTTCTCTCTCTTGCCCGTGCTCTCTTTCTCTCTGGTCCTTTTACATTTTTCTAGTTTTAAAAACTGTGATAATATGAGAAAGGTGGCATATTCTGCTTCCCGGCCCCACTTCTTTCCTGGCCCATGTCAGGCTGAGGTACCAGAAGGGAGTCTTTGGAGAACTAATGAAAAGTGACAAAAACCTTGTCACAGAGCAAGAGGAGATGGAGAAGTATGAGAGGTGGTCAATATTAGCTGGAGAAATATTTGGCTTTTAAATATTTCACTCTGGAGAGTCTGAATCCCACCACCACCTAATTAACTGAGTGCTGGCACCTCCAAGATAGTGCAAAAAAGAAGGGAATGAAAATGAAGGAGACCAGAGAGACCAGAAGAGAGCCCTGGTGCCGAGAAGAGTCCATGGCACATGATAGGTGCTCAATAAATATTTGTTGAATAAATGAATGCATGAATGATGCTTGTCAAGAGTAGATTGCACATGAACTGACCCGCATCTCATAGGAAAAAGCAAGACTGTTTTGCATCAACCCCTGGACTCTATGTAGGCCTGATAGTCTAATGATTAGAAATTTTTTTCCAATAATGTGTCTTATGCCTGCCTGGCTTTCCATATGCTATGGGCTCAACTAAAAATATATGCAGTCCTTTTCCAGAATGGAGAAAGGGTCAGCGATGAAGGAAGTATGAGAGTAGGCACACCCAGGCCCAGGGAAGGGGTGAGGGAATCCAGTTGATGATCCAGGGCTGGCTGTGTTTGCTTGACCAGACCAGGAGTCATATTCCTGAACCAAAACTGGAAGCAGGAGTCAGTCCACTGGGAGGCAAGGCATTGGGTGTGGACAGGATTGAGAAGGACAAATTTGGTGAAGGAAATTGATAACCGTTGGTGAGAGGGAGAAAGCTGATTTTTTTTTTTTTTACTTTAAATCAAGTCTCACTGTAAGTAAGCTGGAAATAATCCAGACATCCTCCTGGCTACCTTGAGTACCTAGCCAGAAGGTGAGATGAGAAGGCCTGACTTAGATTTAACTTTTTCTTACAGTCATTTGAGGGAGATCAGAATGGCCAACTGTGCTGGTTTGAATCTGTGGTGGACCCCAGAAAAGCCATGTCCTTTAACCCTCATTCAGTATTGCTGGTTGGGAGCTTTTTGTCTGTTGCCAAGGAGATGAGGCCCACCTAATTGTGGGTGGTAACTTTTGACTAGATGATTTCCATAGAAGTGTGTCTCCACCCATTGGGGTTGCTTACTGGAGCCCTTTAAGAGAGAATCATTTGGAAAGAGCTAGAGTCTGCACAGCCAGACACCTTGGAGATAAAGGAAGATGCCCTTGGGATGCTTTATGAAACAAGAAACCTGGAGAGAAATCTAGCAGATGCCGCGATGTTCGCCATGTGCGTTTCCAGTTGAGAGAGAAACCCTGAACATCATCGGTTTTCTTGAACTAAGGTATCTTTCCCTGGATACCTTAGGTTGAACATTTCTACAGACTTGCTTTAATTTGGACTTTTTTTTTTTTACGGCCTTAGAGCATGTTGAAGTAGGGAAAAACACCACACAAGAAAGCACTGAAGCCTCTGAGAAGTGAACAAGCTTTTATTGCCACAGCAGACCCAGAAGACTTCTGTTCCAAGTCTGAGCCCTAAATATCCTTTGTTTCCAGATTATATAGGCTTGCAAGAAAGGTGGGAATTACCATGGGAATGGGCAAGGGCGGCACTAAACAGAATTTACAGGGCAGGAGTTTCCATGGGAATAGACAGGGGCGGTGCTATAAGCTTGGCTCTTAGCTTATTTCTCTTATCTGGAAAGTAGACATTTTGTTTCACTACCTCTTTCACAAAGCATGTTTTTACACATTCTTGAGAGTACACAGATTCAGAAGGTCGTTTTAGTAAGGAAATACAGCAATAATGCTGTGGCTCTCTTATGAGCTACCTCAATGTAAACTTAACAACTTAATAAATTCTCCTTTTTAAAAATCATTCCATTTCTGGTATATCACATTCCAGCAGCTAGCAAAGTAGAACACCAAGCAAGATCAGCTATTTATTAAGAACGTCTGCACTCCGAACCAGGTGCTGCGAGACATGGGAGAAAGTAGATGGGGATAAGAGAAAAGAACGTGAAGGAAGACTAAGGTTATATATGTGTGACGTATTACTCCACATGAAAAGAAGCTAGCAATGCAAGGCAGCACATAAATGTCAAGTTAAAATGGCTGTTGGAAGAAGAGAATTTATCCTTTTAGAATTTGGAGGATAGCTGGGGAGCCCAAGGATAGGCTTTAAAGATTTGAAGTTTGTACCTAGAGAGAACCGTTTAGCTTAAATAATGGTCTCAAAAGTCCCATCATTCCCATTATTTTTTCCTAATTGCTTCTTTCTTTGGGCTTTGCTGGTTGGTGGTTAATGAAAGGCTTAATGTAAAGGAGAGGAGGGGGACAGATTTTGATGTTGCCTCAAGGGTTTGTCACCTCTGGCTGATCTCTACAGAGGCGGTGGCATTACAGCAACAGAGGAGCTTCCTGCGATAGACTGGCCTGGTGTTGCGGACTATTATTGTCTTTAAAAGCTGGGTGGTTGAACAGTGCTGTTAAGGTCTTAAGCTTAAAATTCTAGAGGCCATGTGTTCTTCAAAATTTTCTACTGTTTCCTAGGACCAGCAGTATCCAGAAGTAGAAGACAGAGTTTTATGCCCTTTGGTGTCTGATTGCTTAGCAAGTAGTGATGGGGCATTTGGTGGGGTTGGGTGTGGTAGTTAATGTAGTAAATTTTGCTTAACACCAACATTTTTCCCTCTCGGAGCTACTTTAAGTTCTCTGGCAGAGTTCCCGTATAAGGGTGTTTCTGTAGGCCTTTTCCTTCCTTTTATTATTATTTTTTTCAAGTTCTGGAGCCAGCAGTCACTACTCCTTCCTGCCCTCCCCTGGCCCCAGAGTTTCTGCCTTTTCCCCAGTGACACTTATTTGGAAACTTTTTGATCCAATGGAGAGTCAACTTAGAGACCTCCCGCCCCTTTTTTTAAACCAGTGGGAATATCCTGTGTCCTGGATGGAAAGATTTGATACTACAATTATCAGATTGAATTCTATGTAACAAGGCTATTTTCATGTCTTGGCATGTAGCCACAGCTAACTTTGCTTTGCTGATGTGGATACAATGAATTCTGTTTGAACAAGAAACCAAGCATAACAAATGCTTTTGCAAAACCATGTCCGAGTAGCATCTATTTTAATAAAGATGTGCTTCAGCAGGTTCCTGTACAGCAGCTGCATTTAAATACCTATACAATAGTAAACTTAACATATGTTTAAAGTAAACTTTTAATTTTAGAATAGTTTTAGATTTCAGAAGAATCCAAAATGGAGAATTGCCACATGTTACACCTAGTTTCCTCTATTATTAACATCTTACATTGGTGTGGTACATTTATTACATTAATGAACCAATATTGATACATTTTTATTAACTAAAGTCCATACTTTATTCAGATTCCCTTAGTTACAATGTCCTTTTTCTATCTCAGGATCCCATCACATTACATTTAGTCATCATGTTTCCTTAGGCTTCTTTTGGTTGTGATAATTGCTCAGATTTCCTTTGTTTTGATAACCTTGACAGTTTTTTTTTTCAAAGTAAAACAACATACATAATAAGTAATTCACAATATCATCTCTTAGTTGCATATTCATCATTTCTTAGAACATTTGCATTAATTCAGAAAAAGAAATAAAAATACAATAGAAAAAGAAATAAAATGAACACAGGAAAGAAAAAAAAAAAGATTATGCCTACCATACCCCTTACCCCTTGCTTTCATTGATCACTAACATTTAAACTAAATTTATTTTAGCATTTGTTCCCCCTATTATTTATTTTTATTCCGTATGTTCTACTCCTTTGTTGACACGATAGATAAAAGGAGCATCAGACACAAGGTTTTCATAATCATACAGTCACATTGTGACAGCTGTATCATTATTCAATCATCCTCAAGAAACATGGCTACTGGAACACAGCTCTACATTTTCAGGCAGTTCCCTCCAACCTCTCCATTACATCTTGAATAATAAGATGATATCTACTTGATGCGTAAGAATAACCTCCAGGATAACCTTTCCACTCTGTTTGGAATCTCTCAGCCGTTGACAGTTTGTCTCATTTCCCTCTTCCCCCTTTTGGTCGAGAAGGTTTTATCAATCCCTCGATGCTAGGTTTCAGCTCATTCTAGGTTCTTCTCAATCCCTTGATGCTGAGTCTCCATTCATTCCAAGATCTCTGTCCCACGTTGCCAGGAGGGTCCACATCCCTGGGAGTCACATCCCACGTAGAGAGGGGTAGGGTGGTGAGACTGCTCGTTGTGTTGGCTGGAGAGAGGGGCCACATCTGAGCAACAAAAGAGGCTCTCTTGGGGGTGACTCTTAGGCCTAAATTTTAAGTAGACTTGACCTATCCTTTGCAGGGTTATGTTTCATATGAATAAACCCCAAGACTGGGGGTTCTGCCTATAGCTTTGGTTGTCCACACTGCTTGTGAGTATATCAAGAATTCAACTTGGGGAAGTTGAATTTCTCCCCGTTCTCACCACTCCCCGAAGGGGGCTTTGTAGATACTTTTAAAAAATATTGGTGAGGTATTTTGAGAATGTCCCTTCACTGGGATTTGTCTTGTGTTTTTCTTATGATTAGACTTGGGTTATTTATTTTTTGGAGGGAGGCCACAAAGAAAGTGCCATTTTCATTACATCATATCAAGGATACATGCTATCAATATGAGTTATCACTGTTGGTGTTGACTTCGGTTACCTGGTTGAGACTGTGCTTGTCAGGTTTTTCCACTCTAAACTTTCCACACTGTGCTGGTCTGAAAGGATGTATGTCCCCTAGAAAAGCCATGTTTTAATCAAAATCCCATTCCCTATTCAATACTGTATGTTTAAAACTGTAGTCAGATCATCTCCCTGGATGATGTGATTTAGCCAAGAGTGGTTGTTAAACTGGATTAGGTGACGACATGTCTCCACCCATTTGGGTGGGTCTTGATAAGTTTCTGAAGTCCTATAAAAGAGGAAACATTTTGGAGAATGAAGGAGATTCAGAGAGAGCAGTGAAGAAGGATACAGCCATGAGAGCAGAGAGTCTACAAGCCAGTTGGAGATGAAGAAGAAAAATGCCTCCCGGGAAGCTTCATGAAACAGGAAGCCAGGAGAGAAAGTAGCAGATGATGCCTTGTTCACCATGTGCCCTTCCAGCCGAGAGAGAAACTGTGACTGTGTTCGCCATGTGCCTTTCCAGATGAGAGAGAAACCCTGAACTTCATCGGCTTTCTTGAACCAAGGTATCTTTCCCTAGATGCCTTTGATTGGACATTTCTATAGACTTGTTTTAATTGGACATTTTCTCGGCTTTAGAACTGTAAACTGCCAACGTATTAAATTCCCCTTCTTAAAAGCCATTCTGATTCTGGTATATTGCATTCCAGCAGCTAGCAAACTAGAACACACACTGTATTCTTTGAAGTCATTATGTGCAGCCCACACCTAATGATTGGAAAGCTATGCTGCACCTCTTTGAGGGCAGAATATCTATATAAGTTATTTGGAACTCTTCTGTATGGTAAATTTGTCCATCCTATCTCTAATTTATTTATTTATTCAACAATTTATTTATATCAATACAGACTCATGGACATTTATTTTATATTTTGGGTTGTAATTGAATACTACTTAGTTTATTTTGCTCCAGCTTTGGCTTATTGGGAACTCTTATAGTTGGCTCCTGGTTCCCTTTGACATACTCCATTGTTGTGAGTTTTTTTTTTTTTATCATTTCCTTCCTTTCTGGCATTACAAGATGCTCCAGATATATATAAATGATATATATGTTGCATATGTCCTGCCCTAGAATCAGCCATTTCTCCAAGGAATGCTGGTTTCCTTTTATTAGAGAATGGTTTTGGAAACCAAGATCTGGGTACTAAGGTATGCTTGTTGCTACTAGCTTATCATTGCTTCTAGAACCTCTTAGCTGATAGAGGAAGAAAATATATGTATGTATACTAACCTGTGTATAAACACACAATTACACTTGTACATCTTCATCTATATATGTTAAACTAAACATGACTTCATGCTGATGACCCCAACACTAATCTGTAACCACTTGAATCATTCTAGCCTCTTCCCCTTGCTTGTCTGTAACCTTCCACTTCAACAGTGTTAAACCTGAATCCTACTACTAGCCATGCATTTGCTTAATTGTTCAGTTCCACTGTACAGGTACAGTGGTTTCAGAACTGTTAACCTGTATCCCCCAGGAAACAGCTTTAACAGGTAATGTGCTTATGTACAATCCTTTTGTATTCTTACAGAATCTATTCATTTCCAAAGTTACTTTGTTCATCACTTTTTTCCCCTACCTTCTTCAGTGAAGTTGTTTCATACATTTGTACTATAGCTAGATTATTTAGTCATAATCTGCATTCCATTCTGGAATCACTTCACTTCCTAAATGAATTTTTTAAAAACTTATGTACATCAGAGTTCATTCTGGGTTTTAAAGTTGTGTAGGTTTTGACAAATGCATAGTGTCATGTATCTACCAGTGAGGTGCCATACTGAATAGTTTTACCACCCTAAAAAATTCTTTGTGTTTCAGCTATTCAGTGTTCCCTCCTCACCCTCCATAATCTCTGGCAATCACTGATCAGTTTGCAATCTCTATTTAAAACTAACATATTTAAATATATATAAATTTATTTAAATATTTAAAATTTAAAAAAAGTTTTAGAGTTTTTATAAAGTGATTGAACTTTTACTGATATGGAGTACTTCCTTTAGAAATGAGTGTCTTTGATCATAAAGTTACAGCTGTTACTGTACCTGCTCCTCATGGATTTGGGGCATGCCTTTCAAAGTAGTAATACAATCTTATCATTTTTAGTGAAATCACAGTTCACTCCTTATCTTTGCAGGTGAAATTTGGACACTTGTGGAGGAATCTGGGCACTTAGGGTAGGAGTAGAAGGGTGAAGGCAGTAAAGAGGATATTTTAACAGAAAATGTAAGAGACTTCATTCAGCTCATGCAGA
The DNA here is from genome assembly GCF_023851605.1 of Tamandua tetradactyla. Lineage (NCBI taxonomy): Eukaryota > Metazoa > Chordata > Mammalia > Pilosa > Myrmecophagidae > Tamandua > Tamandua tetradactyla. The sequence continues at coordinate 56,936,114 of NC_135339.1, forward strand.
GGAGGAAAAGAATAGTAATTGTAGCTCAAATAAGAGGAGTTATGAATCACTGGTGAAATATTTGATGTAAACTAAGGTAAAGCCTACACAACACAGACTTCACCAAGTCCTAGGGTCTGGTTAGGTGTTCACCTATAGCTTAGAACTTTCATTTCAATTCTATAAACTCGTCACTGTGTGCCCGCTCAGTTTGAATCCACTATGCTATGTGTTCTAGCCTCTTCTTCTGGTGCAGTTGTGTGGTCAGATACTTCCGCTTTGGAGGAGCTGGTCGTTCTGCAATATTCATGGACTTCCCCTAGCTTAGAGGTCCAGGGTGTTACTCCCTAATTACCAGGGCCACTGGCTTATCCTAGAAAGACAAAAACATGGGTGACCCAGCTCATACTCTACTTCCATCTCTCTCTCTCAACATGGCCACAGCCCTGCAGTTGCTTGTTGATATATAGAATCACTTTAAATTTGGAGAAGGGGAATTAAAAGGCCCTCTTTGTAGTGACAGGAGGTTAGGAACTCTCAATCCCTTCGGGTATTCCAGGGTTGCTTCTGAAACATAAATGAAAGGTATTGGAGGAGAAAAAGCAAGAGACTCAAGAGAGGACAATATTTTGTTTAAGCTGAACATAGATCTTGAGTATAAGTGAAGATGAAGGGAATCTCCACTTGTTGAGTACCTTCTATGTGCCAGGGTCTCTAATCGGAGCTGACATATTTATCCTCCTTCCTCCCCCCGCCCAAAATAGAGCTGTGAGCAAGATTTAAGAAAAAATCATCTTTACAGGTAAATGAAATTGTGGTTCTGAGAGTTTCGCTAACTTGTCTAAGATCACTAAGTAAAGATTGGAGCTCAGGCCTCCTTAACTCTAAAGCCCTGGAGCACATTAAAATCATCTGGAGCCTTACAAAAAACAAACACCACCCTTGCCTGAGCCCCACCACTCTCCTAAAAGAAAGCACAGAGCATTTTCTGAATCAGTGTGCATTTTTGGATGTACCCTCATCCCCCATCTTCTTTCCCTGCTCCAAGGGGTTCTTATCATCTTTGGGTACTTGTAATTAAGTAGATAGGGTTGGGGGAGAGGTTATCATTGATGGTAAAGAAGACAGTAAGTAATTTGATTGACTTAATTTAATCAGCGTTTCCCTTTTCATAAGACATGTATGTGAGTGCTGAGAGACTGCCAAAGTACAATGTCAAAAGAGTCAAGAAAATTTGGGAAGATATTCAAAATGTGTAAGCGTATTTGGTTGTTGAGTATTCATATGCCAACCCCAAATGGTATTGACTTAGTCTTGGTTTATAGGGGGTATAACAAGGTGGGGCTTGGGTCTATTGCTGGTGAGAAAAAACTATGAATAGCCGAGATTTGATTAGTTAATTGACCTATTTCCAATAAATAGTCATAGCATTTTACCTCAAGATTCTTGAAGTGTCATTATTTTCCATGTCTGTGTCACTCCTATCAGTTATGAAAACCCATTCTTTTATGGTCTCCATTTAGCTTTGAAACTAGTCATGAGCAAAGACTTTAAAAACTGTCAGAAGGATTCATAGAGGTTGAAAGTAGATTAGAGGTAACCAGGGGCTGGGGGGAGGGGAATGGGGAGTTATTGGTTAATGGTTACAGAGTTTCTGTTTTGGGTGATGAAAGGTTTTGATAGCAGAACATTATAAATGTAATTAATGCTACTGAGTTGTACACTTAAAAATGGTTAAAATGGGTGGGCCACGGTGGCTCAGCAGGCAAGAATGCTTGCCTGCCATGCCAGAGGACCCAGGTTCAATTCCTGGTGCCTGCCCATGTTAAAAAAAAAAAAAAAGGCTAAAATGGCAAAATTTATCTTATATATTGCCACAGTCAAATAAATATCAAAAGGGCATAACATTTTTTTTTAGTGAGACAAAATCATTTCATTTTTTAAATTTCTTTTTATTGAGATAAAATTCACATAACATAAAAATTCACCATTTTAACTATTTTTTTCATCTAACTATTTGAAAGTATATAATTAGTGACTTTCAGCACATTCTCAGTGTTGTACAACTACTACTCTCTAATTACAGAACATTTTTATCGCCCTAAAAAGCGACCCCATACTCATCAAGCAGTCACACCCTATTACCCCTTTCCCGAGCCCTGGACAACTACTAATCTGCTTCAGCACCTATGGATTTGACTATTCTGGCCAGAATCCTACAACATGTGACCAGCTAGTCTCCTCCATATAATATAATGTTTTCAAGGTTGTGGTATGTATCAATAAATCATTCCTATTTAGAATAATATCTAAAAGGGCATAACTTTCTGAATACTGTGTCAAATATTACGAAGATTTTAGTATATTCAGATGTACTAAAAGCCAAATGGGTAAATACAGGCATTCTTGGAATTGGCAAAGCATGTCGTTTTGTACAATAGTTACCCTGGGCATTTAAGTTACATAAAACCAGAGCCCCTCCTTTCATGAGTTTTATCAATAGACCTCTGTTTAATAGAGAATTTGAAACAATGTAGAGATTAGAATGCCCATCCTCCACCCTATCCACCAGCTGCCTCCAGTGACACAGAAACTGTCATCGCTACTCAGACCCGTTTATGTGAGTCTTGCTTGGTTACTGTTGGGTTCATGGAGAATGCCTCAAACCATCAAATTACAATGTAGCATGCTGTATGTTGGACATAGTACATGGTCCTTCCAGATTCCTATACTTATTAGTTTTACAAAGAAATCTTGGTATTACTGCTTGACTATTGAACAAGAGATAAATTGCACAGTGAATATATTTTCTGGCTTACATTTGTGTGACTGATTTTTAGCTTTGATCAGTTTGTTGTTCAATTATTTTTATTTTTCTTGCAATTATCTCTTTCATCTGACTAGTCATCACTAAAATAAAATGCTCAGCCTGTTTTGTGATTATCATCTTACCAGATGATTGCAATTACTTTTTTACTGAACCTTACGACCCCTCAGCCTCAAATCAAATTTACAAACTGCTGTGACTCAGTAATTCTTCAATCACAATCCTTAAAACCACTGCATATCATTAGATAATTTCCTACTTTTTCACCTAAGATATTTTTTTTTACCTTTTATTGCAGAAAATTTCAAGTAGCAAAGTAGAAGAACAATAACATAAATTCCCGTATATGCATTATCAACAATTGCATTATCAACATAGCATCAACAATTATCAACTCATGCCTAATCACGTTTTATCTATATGCCCACCTCACTTATTCCTTGTTTTCTTGACAATATCTCAGATTTCATTTGTAAATATTTCAGTATGTATATCCAAAAGATAAAAATTTCAAAAAAAATCACAATCTATTTGTCACATTAAAAAAATACATACTCTGTAACGCAATGATACTTGGAACCTTGAGTACGGTATGAGATTTTGTAGGTTTGTCCAGAGCGATTCCTCGATAAATCCCAGAGTGATTTGAACAGTGAATAAAAAAGTATTTGCAAAGTCCCCTTGGCGGAATGGTGAGAGAGGGGGAAAATTCAACTTCCCCAAATGGAGAATTCTTGATATTCTCACGAGCAGTGGGACAACCAAAGCAGTAGGCTGAGCCCCCAATCTTGGAGTTTGTTCATAAGAAACCTAACCCCACAAAGGATAGGCTAAGCCTACGTAAATTAGGCCTAAGAGTCACCCTCAAAAGAACCTCTTTTGTTTCCCAGATATGGCCTCTTTCTCTGCCAACATGATAAGTAAACTCACTGCCCTCCCTCTCTCTATGTGGGACATGACTCCCAGGGTTGTGGACCTTCCTGGTAACATGGGACAGAAATCCTAAAATGGGTTGGGACTCAACATCAAGGGATTGAGAAAACCTTTTGACCAAAAGGGGCAAGAGTGAAGTGAGACAAAATAATGTGTCAATGGCTGAGAGATTCCAAACAGAGTGGAGAGGCTATCCTGGAGGTTGTTCTTATGCATTAAATAGATATCACCTGTTTAGCTAAGGTATAATGGAGAGGCTGGAGGAAACTGCCTGAAAATATAGAGCTGTGTACCAGTAGCCATGTTTCTTGAAAGTGATTGTATAATGATACAGCTTTCGCAATGTGACTGTGTGATTGTGAAAACTTGTGTCTGATGCTCCTTTTATCTACCTTATTGACAGATGAGTAAAACACATGGATTAGGAAGAAATAAATAATAGGGGGAACAAATGTTAAAATAAATTTAGTAGATTGAAATGATAGTGATCAATGAAAGGGAGAGGTAAGGGGTATGATATATATGATTTTTTTTCTGTTTTCTTTTTATTTCTTTTTCTGAATTGATGCAAATGTTCTCTGAAATGATCATGATGAATATACAACTATGTGATGATATTGTAAGTTATTGATTATATAAGAAGAATGGAATGATCATATGGTAAAATATAAAAAATATATATGTTCTGTAATATTAACATATCCAGTCAGTATTCAAATTTTTTTCTATTGTCTTTTATACTTTCTTTGAATTAGAATCCAAACAAGGTCCACATATTGCATTTGGTTAATACATATTTTAAATCTCTTTTAATCTATAGGTACCTTGTCCTCTTTTTTACCCTGCAATTTATATGTTAAAAAATTGAGTTGTTTGTCTTATAGTTTTTTCTTCAGACTGGATTTTGCTGACTGCATTCCTGGGTGTATGTCTATCAGAAGTGCATAATAAATGGTTGTCCCTCTTTTTGTGATGTGAGATGATTGTTGCTTAGATTCATGATGTGATTAGGTGTTCACAAAATGGCGGTACTCTTTATGTAGTTTTATTTATTAGCTGGAGTACTTTAAAGAAAAACTTCCCTTTTAAATGGTCAATTATTTGATTATTCTGTGGTACAGTTTGTGGAGCAAAGGCAGGTTGAGTGTTGATATTTTACCCCTTTTTATTTATTTGTTTTTGGAATAAAATATTAGTTCCAAAGGTAAACAATGATTTCTCTTTAGAATCATTATGAACACATGGATTTCAACTTATCTGATGTGTTTCAGTACATTGCCATTGTGTTTATTACTGCTCAAACTTTTACTACTTTGGCTAGTGGGAAGCACTTGAAATTGGCTCCTGAGTCCATCTGACATGATTTTAGCAGTTTTTGATTACTTCCTTATTTTCTAGGTATGACAAGATGTTTCATGCTCATCTTGTACATTTCCTGCCCTATACCTGGAATCAGCCATTTTTACAAATACTCCTGGTTCCTTTTACTGGAAAATAGTATTTAGAGTTCACAGTCTTGGTCTGAGTAGAACATAATATTTGAGTAAAGACCTAAAGAGAACCAGGAAATGATCTATGTAGATATTTAGAAGAGCATTTCAGGCAGAGGGATCAGCAGACTCAAAGACTCTGAGGCTAGAGCAGAAGGAGCCGGAGGGGGAGAGGAGTAGTAAAGGAAGTTAGAGAGGTGATGGGTTTGGCTAGGTAGGGCCTAATAGGTTGTTTTACTTTTTTTTTTTGCATGGGCAGACATTGGGAATCGAACCCGGGTCTCCAGTAGGCCTCAGAGGTTGTTGGAAGGACTTTGGTTTTTCCTGGAGTGAGATGGGAGCCATTGAAGGGGTTTGAGAAGGAGGGTTTTTTTTTTTGTTTTTAACTAAATCACTATAGGTTGTGGGTTGAGAATGGACTGAAGAAAGGTCAGGACAGAATCTGGGAGATCAATGAATGAGGAGAAGATCACAATAATCCAGGTGACAGGTGATGTGGCTTGGACCAGTGTGGTAGCAGTTGAGGTAATGAGAAGAGGTCAGGCTCTGGATATCTTTTTGAAGGTTGAACCCACAGAATTTGCTAAAAGATTGGACTTGAGTTGTGAGAAAAAGAGCATTTAAATGTGACTCTAGGGTTCATGACCTAAGACAGCAATGATATGAATGGCTTCTTTTCTATGGGTCATGCATCACGTGTGTATGTGTGGGGGTGAGGGGGGTGGGGTCAAAGGTCAGGAGGGAGACTAGAGATGGGTCGGGCAAAGGCTTACAAAAAGAGTAGCTGTTTAAGCTGAATCAAAAAGGATATGTAGGAGAACCAGGTGGACAAGAGGGGAAAGAGCATTCTGGGCAGAAAGAACTGCTCGTGCAAATGTAGAGTCATGAAAGGGCTCTGGAGTGCAGGGACCTGTGGCAGGAAATGAGTCTAGAAAGGTAGAGAGAGACCTTGCATATTCCATGGTAAGATTTGAATTTATTTTCTGGATGATAAAGAGACTGCTTTTCTAAGCCTGGGGATAACACTGGGCAGCAGTGTGCAGGATGGTTTAGAGGGGACGAGATTGGCAACCAAAACTACCCTGTTGGTACTGTTGAAAGGAACAAGTCCCAAGAGTAGAGTTGTGGTTAAGTACAAGTATACTGAAGTCAAACTAACCTGGGATAGAATACCAGCTCTATCATTTACTATCCATGTACATTTGGTCAAATTACTTAAATCTTTCTGAGCTTCTACTTCCTCATCTGTAAAATAGGGATAATAATGGTACCTACTTTATGAAGTTAAAATGAGTTGATATGTGTTAGAACATTTGGCCTGGGGCCCTGGCACCTAAGAAGCTGTTAATTAATTTTAGTTATTTTAAAATTATTTTTATTTTGTTGAGGGACTAGCCACTGGGGGAGCTATAGCCTGACTATTGGTCCTCCCACTTGGCACATGCTATTTAACTTGGGGAAGAAAAAATGGTTATAAGAGGGGAATGTTTATAGATTGTGTTAGTTGGGAGCCTAATAGGAAATAGAAGGCATCTTTGAAACAGGATGAGTCAGGAGGGTTTATTTACAAAGTGACTATTTGAAAAAAACATGTGAGTGTAAGGGCGCCATAAGGCACTATGAAGAAGTGGAAGGGAGGATGTTGCTAGTAGTAGTCTCAATATTACCATCTCTAGGCTCAGAGGGACAAGAGGAGGGAATATTTACCAGATCTTAGAGGGAAAGATTTAAATAAAGTCAGCGGTCTTGAGAGAGGCAGACATCTTCCATGGAGGGACAGGGCCAACTCAGATCCTTTCCCCCAGTCTCTGATTTCCTGGCCAGCTCCCCAGTGGCTGAGCCCAGCCAAAAGCCAGGGGCACGGGGACCTGTTGATGTGATTGATCTGATAGTGTAGATAGTGTAGGAGACTATATTTTGAGGGGCAAACAGAAGGTACCCAGAACAGACTATCATGTTTCTTTCTTTGGGCACTGGAGTCAAACTTTAGCTGGATTTGGAGGAAATGAAACAACCAGACAGGGTTTATCTTTGGGGTTAATTGTTAGAAGAGGACTGTCTCTGTTCACTGTGAATGGCTAATTTCTGAACTTTTCCTGATGCTGTCCCCTGAAACAGATATAGGTGTGGAGATTAGGACCCTTTATGACTGTAGTGACCAATCCTTCTAGACTAAGATTTCTGTGGTTCTTGGACTCATCACAGGAAATGGAGAGATGGATTTGAGAGATCTCAAGGAAGAGATTACAAGATTTTGTAATCAATAAGTCGGGGGAAGCAGAGGACTAGGAAGACTCTTAGGTGACTGGGTCATGTGTGTGATGGTGGTACTATTAACTAATGTCAGAAATACTGGTGGGAGCAGGATGGAGGTGAATATATAGAGTTTAGTTTTGATGCTAAGTTTGAGCTGCTCGTGGGAAGGATATTCTGGTGATATGGAGATAGAAGGTAGATGGAAATATGAATCTAGAGCTCATGGGAATGGACTGGGCAAAAGTGCAAAGTTATGGGAGTAGGAGTTATGAATTAGTGAGAATAAATGAAGAAAACAAGGCTATGGATGAAATTCTAGGAAATAACATTTTTGAGACATAGGAGAAGAATCAGATATGACGATCATCCTGGAAAATAAGAATGGAGAAAATTTCAAGAAAAAAAGAAGGTCAACAATGGCATATTCTATACCATAGAGATCAAGGAATATAAAAGCCAAAAATTGGTCTTTGGATTAGAGACTTGGTGATCTCAGAGAGGGCAGTTTCTTTGGTGTGATAGGAGGAGAGAAATCAGAATGCAGTAGAATGAGGAGTGAATGGAGGTCAGGAAGGAAGGGAAAACATAGACCATGAGCTCATGAAGCTTGTTTGTGAAGGAAAAGAGAGGTATAGGCTGATAGAATGCATTCGTTTTTAAGAATGCTAATTATTTAAGTAGTGGAAGAACCAATACAGTGGGAGTGGTTGAAGGAGTAGGAAAATGAAACTGCTATCCTTCAAAGAACTCATAAAAGACCATTTCATAGTCAAGAAAAAGAGATAAATATCTTCACCCCTTTCTAATAACTCATTCCATCTCTCTGAGTAAAGTTTCTACTTGTAATTACAAGTAATAAAATTAATGATGATGATGATATTTTTTGTTCAAATACAAGATTGTATTTCTTGAGATAAATTCTCAGGCCTTTAAAAAGGCATGCAATGTCCCCATCTCGTCTGTAATTATTCTTACCAGGAAGGGCTCTAATGTTTACTTAGCTGTAGTGATTTTATAATGCTGAGAAGGTGTGAACACATATAACAATGTGATTAAATTGCAGCATGGAGCATGTTAACATAAAAAGTATTAAATGTTGGACAGGCCACGGTGGCTCAGTGGCAGAGTTCTCGCCTGCCATGCCAAAGACCCAGGTTTGAGGTTTGATTCCTGGTGCCTGCCCATGCAAAAAAAAAAAGGTATTAAATGTTGTCAAGTGGTTATATATGTATGAATTGGGGGCTAAAACTGTATTTCTATTATTTTATGTTCAATTTGGATGAACTTTAAATTTTTATGAAATGTTAATTTTTATAATGCGCTTTTACCTCTTCTCATTGGACAGAGAGTTGGGCACTAGAACACTTTGCTTTTGATTGTCTCTCCCTGTATGATGAAAGTGAAAGAATGAGTCAATTCTCATTTTCAGTCAATAATGTGATGTCCAAATGAAACTTGACATGAGTTGTTTCGAAGTTTAAATTTAGAAATAAAGAACTGCTGAGGCTCTTTGTAAATAGAGAAGTTAGGATCTCATTGAAATGTTCAACTACTTTTTTTTTTTCCCTTCTCCTGCCTAACTCCTCATTCACTCTGTATCTGCCCTTTGATCATTCTTTTTTTCCTTTTAGCTTTGATGGTCTGGTTTCCAATGTGCAGTTCCTGTGATATCTTATGGGCATATTCTTTCTCAAGTTTTTGTCTAAAACCAAAAATCAAAACAGTAATAAAACCACTATAAAATGGTTTATATTTAAAAAATATCCCATCATATGACTTAAAAACAATTTTGCCACAATAGGACCAATACCAAACCAATATTCTTTGTTAAGAGATAGAGTCTAGACTTAAAAAGGCATTGAATTTTTCATTTAGCATAATTAGTTGTTATTACTAAATGCTGTAATATTACTAAGTCCTGTAATTATGACTCATATAATAAGACAAAGAATGAGTCTTGCTATGCAAATTCAGGTTTATTGAAGAATGAAACATTTATTGATTATCTGCTATGTGCTGGGCACAGTGCAAGGTAATGAGGATGGCTAAACTAAAAAAAATAAGCCCTGTCCTTATTAAAGTATGATTGAAAATGTAATGGGGAATGGGTTTTCTATATAGAGTAAAAGACAGCTCTTAATGGACACAAATTTAGTGGTTTGTAATGAAGAAAGTATCTTATGGTATAATTTGTTTTAGACACAAATCCTCATGCTGGAAAGGCAGCGTATCACAGTAGATAAGGCATGAGTTAGGAATCAGGAAACCAGGTTCACATTCCTCCTTTGCTGCTGTTCACTCATTAATTCAATCATTCAGCAATCATTTACTGTGAGCCTACACTGTAGGAGAAACTGTATTAGGTGCCGGGAACATGGTAGTAAATGAGAGACCAATTGTTTGCTCTCTATATGAACATGAGCAGGTGTTCAACTTGTTCATACTTCTACCCCAAAACCTTGGGTTAGACTACATGTCTGCAGTCTCTCTCAAATCTAAAATTCTCAGTTTTGTGACTGCCCTGTGGAGGGAGAGGCTGTCCAGGTGCCCTTGGTCCTCACATGTTTTTCTTGGACTCAGCTCCCTCTGGGAGTGGGCTAACACTTGCCTTCAAAATAACTTCACATACACTGTTTTTAAACTGTTTTGATCAACCTCTCAGCAGCATTTAGGTCATTTTGTCAAAGCCTGGGTGTGGCAATTCATGCTCATAAGATTTCAGAGGTAGGAGGTCAAAGTTTGGCAAAGGTAAATGACTTTCCCTAAGTAACAGCCAGGCAGAGGTTACATGCAGCACCTCCCTCTGCGGTCCCACCAGGCCTTCCAGCCAATACCCCGGCTATTGCCTGGGTGACCTGTGGCTATTTTGGTTTATTGAGCCACAAAAAGAGATTGCTTGTCAAGGTATTGGAAGTGATTGGCTTCATGGGGCTGGAGGAATTGTTCTTTCCTCTCACAATTTTTCCAGTGGGTATCAAGGTAGGGAGTTTCTTAATTGCCTTCAAAATTGCAATAAATAACTTTTTTGCTTGCAGCCAAGAGGAATTTTTCAAGGTAAAAAAAAATGGACTTCTATATCAGAGAGGGAGAGATCGAGAATAGAACAGAGAAGCCTCCATGTAGCTTTAGGGAAATGAGCTGGACTCCTCGGCCAATCTGTCCTTCCTAGTCAATGAAAAAGACATGGGGTTTGCGGTTCCTTCCGAAACGGGGCCGGCTAATTTAGCTCCTCCCACGAATCCGAGGGTCTGTTATATCTCTGTTCTTGAGTACCTCTCTCGCTAAGACCGACCACAGCTAGAAGAGGCTGGGGGGAAAAAAACGAGGAAAGAGGAAGAAAACAAACGCTGCCACTTATGGAAGATAAAAAGGGTAAGAGCAAAATTGATTTGATCCGAATTCTTTAGGAAAAAAAAAAAAAGAGGGAAAATTAAAAGATCAGATCAAACGCATGTACTTGAAAGAGCAAGAGGCAAAAGCCCTGAATGAACTTTTGCACCCTCTTCTTCTTAGAAGAGTCAGAAAAAGAACTTTGGGAAACTTTTAAGGAAGCAAAGCCTGGGATTGTTGTCAAGGACGGCTCTTGGGCAAGCTGGAGGTGCTCATGAATATTTATTATCAATTTGTATTCAGCTCTGGTTTTTTGAGAGGCAAATGACTTCTTCAGTCCCTTGGCAGTTTACGAGGCGGCTGTCTCATCTATAGTCAGGACTCATCTTGCCCCTGATCGGTACCTTAAACGTGTTTGCTTAAAGATGCTGTGCTCCCTGCGTAGGGGATTTGTTTTGTTGTCGAGTTTCCTGCGTGCTTTCCTGTTGTGAAATTAGCCAGGGCTTCTCTGTGGGGAGTTTGAGAAGTTAATGTGGCAAGAGGCTGTCACAATAGGACCCGAGAGTCTTGCACAACGACTGAAAGATTTGGGGGATGTTTTGGGGAGTGTGTGTTGTGGGGAGGGGTGTGGGGCGGTGGAGGGACGGAGGGGGAAAGAAACAGTTCGATCTTAAAGAGCAGTCTGACTCTACTGTGAGATTTTTGTCTAAAAACTACGAGAGCAGCTGGGTTTGCACAGATGGTGTGCAATCTTTTACCTCTTTTGGGCATTTTCTGCCAGGAAGGAGAGCTGGCGCTTGCCCGCCCGTGGGAGCCAGAAAGAATCTCTGCAGCAGTGTGGAGCTGCCTGAGTTCCCCAGACCGTCCTCTGGAGTGTAGAGTCACAAACCTTTATCATCTCTCCGTTCGGGTATCCCTAGAGGTTTCTATCATACAGAACACGGAGGAGTAGGTTGAGTAGCCAACATATTTCTTAGTAATTATAATAATGACAGCCATTAACATTTACAAGTCTTTACACTGTGCCATGTGCTGCTTTAAGTGTGGTAAATGTGTTATTTATTACTCACCTCAACCTTAGGAGGTGTTATCATGATCCTCCCCGTTTTCCAGACTGAGGAAGCTTCGTTGGGCACGTATACTTAATATGTGATGAATTTGTCTGACACAGGACCTGAGGGCTTTTCCACCCCCTGAAGGCCCCCCTCTCCGGTGCCCTGACATTGTCCATTCCCTGGTTGCAAGTCCTTGAAACCACTGGAGAAATGTCAGTGATGAAATCACAAGGTTGTGGAGGAATTTGTGTTTTCAATCAAGTTCACATAGATTTTTATTGTTTAGTGCTCGTGGCAAGTCTTTATAGTAGAGAAAAAGGTATTGTTACTATAGCTTTTAGAAAAGGGAGAAACTGAGGCCAGGAGGGGTTTGGTGACAAGGATCATAAAGCTAGATGTCCAAACTCCAGACCAAACCACAAAATCCTCCACCTCTGGCTCCCTTTCTAACCTGCAGAGTGAACCCAGTCAGCGCTGAACTTATACCCCCACCCCCCAGCTGGGCCTTGTTGAGCCACTTTCAGTTCCCCAAAGGTACTTGCTCTTTTCTTCACCCTTGGACTGATGTATGCTGCTTTTCTTTACATTGAAAGCCTATCTGACCATCTCCTTCCCCTGTAGTCTGGAACCAAGCTCCAGGGTGGCACCTAGATTTGAATCCCAGCTCTACTGTTTACTGTGTGTCTCAGTCTCCTCAATCTGCAAAATGAAGATAATATGTACCTCACAGGACTTATGTAAGGAATAAATGAGGACTTCATACAACTTTCTTTGAACAGGACAAGACGTGTGGTTTTTGCTCTGTAAATATTCACTGTCATGATTACTCCTTCAAGCCTCATCTTGGTTTTTACCCTAGCTTTGAGCCTCCTCTACCCCTTCAAGCCTAGATTAGATCCCCTCTTGGATGTTTCCCCAGCACCTCACCACTTACTCCCATAGCCGTGCTCATCATACTGGGCACAATGCTACATCCCTGCCCTCTGTATCATCTCATTCACACACTATAATTTCTTTACCCACCTTTGCGTCTAAGATGTCTAATACAATGTGTGGCACTTTCTGGGCATGAAATGCATATTTAGTAAATTAAGCATTATTATTTTAGCTGATGCTCATCTGAGAGTCAAGAGACTGATTTAAAAGGTACTCTGAATTTGAAGTAGGGCCCCTGCTGGTATGTATACCTCTTTTGTACAATATGTAAAGACATATGTGAAGGGTGATATCCACTTATCCCTCTAAGTGAAAAGAAAAAAAAATTCGTCCTTTCTAGATGGACCCTCAGAGCTGATGCAGCCCCATGCCAGGGCTCCCGGTGTGGCCCAGGTAGCTCTTGCTGAACTTCAGCCTTTGCTTTCCCCTCAGTCAGGGGCCAAACTGCACAACCTTAGAGATTTTAGATACTTCACAACACAACCTTACTATCTCTGAACAGAACATCTGGTTCCATAAATAATATCTCCAAAGTACCGTTTTATAGCAACTTTACTGTCCGAGAAAATGAATTCTGATAATGGAAGATAAACAAACACTGCAGAGTCTGGCCTTGGGTAAAATCATAAGTGCATTATATTTGTTTCCAGCACCCTGCCTTTCCTTTTCCTGGCACGCCTTTAAACCTATTTGACACATATTGTTGTGTGTCTACCATTTGTGAGTCCCCATGCCAGATGATTGGGATATCAACAGTTTGTTCACAGTCTAGTAGGGAAAACATCATATACCTGTACCACTAACTCTAATTGAAGTCAGACTGTGTGAGTGCTAATAATAATAGCTAGCATTATTTATTACATGCCAGACACTGATGTTTTATATGCATTGTCTCACATAATCTTCACAGGAAATCTATGATCAAGGTTTCCAAGCTGACAGCTGTGGAAAGAGGTCCTTTGACTGAGGTCACAGAGCTAGTCCTCAGAGGGTGCATTTGAACCCTTGGAGTTAGACTGCCAAGCTTGGAATTCTAACACATAAGTTTTTCTCCCTTCATAATGGAAGTATAAGGAAAGTGCCATGGGGAACAGAATAATGAGTGGTGACGTCCGGGAAAACTTCTCAGTGGATGGGACAGCTCAGTCGGATCTAGGAAGATGAGCAAAGTCTGGTGTCCATGACCAGCCTTCTTCCGCTCCCAACAGTGCTTTTTTTTCATTTTTACCAAAATTCAGAGTAAAAAAGCTTCTCTTTTTCCAAGTTCTGAGGAAGCAACCTATTTACATGTCTGTCCTCAAGATTTGAAGGCTGAAGTTGAAAGTTTCACCTTAACTATGAGTTTGGAATTATCAGCCCAGTAATCAAATGCACCTTTACAAAGTAGTCCACTGCACACGATTTCCTTAAATCAGGATTGTCCTCCCTGGTAATTAGGCATACATGGTAAAGCTTTTTACAGATGACTGTGACTGATGTGGTTTTTATTTGGTCAAACCATATTTTAAGAGTGTTTCCTCCATTTTGTTCCCTTTCTGATTGCTTTTCCACTCTATAACCAGTGATCATGCCCCAAAGCTTTGAACCCCCGCCTATTACGCTTTAGGACGTGCTAGTCTTTGCTAAAGGAAAACGAGGCCCATGGCAGATCACTGGGTCTGTTCTTGAGCTCCTCTCCCTGAAACATCTTGGAAGGAGGCCAAAATCAAGGGCAGCCCTTGCGGTTTAATGGGAATGCAGAAGAGGAGGTTCTGGCTTTGTTTTGGTGGTCAAGAGTGTGTTTGTCCTGAGATTGAATTTCTCAAACTCCAGTGTGCTTGTGTATCTTTGGGGATGTTGTTAAAATGCAGATTCTGATTCAGTAGCTGTCTGGTGGAACCAGGGATTGTGCATTTCTGACGAGCTTCCAGGTAGTGGTAATCTTTCCCTCCATGGTTCGCACTTTGACTAACAACGTTGTAAAGTCACTGCTGTGCCTTAGGGCTTATTTTGGTACCAACTGACCAAGCTCTCTTTCCCACTTCCTCCCTACAAGCTAACTTTCAGTCACTGATTATGCCGTTGCATGTGAAATGCAGCATATGCCCAAGAAAATATGATAATAAAGATTAGGGGAGGGAAGAAAACCAATCAGTTGTGATAATCTTTTGGTGTATTTCCTTGCAGTTCTTTTTACTAAGCCTGGGTGTTTCTTTTAGCATTTATTTGAGTAGTACTTGCAAAAATTATGAGATGGCATTGTGGTTATCAAACTGTATATATACTTTTTTTTTTTTTTTTTTTACATGGGCAGGCACCGGAAATTGAACCCGGGTCCTCGGGATTGGCAGGCAAGCATTCTTACCTGCTGAGCCACCGTGGCCCTGTATATATACTTTTAAAGCTTGATCCTTTGTGTAGCAGTGAATCACAAGTATTTCCCATCTTATAGCATATTGTTTATAAGCATAATTTTTTAGTTGCATAGTTTAACAATTCCCCTGTTATTGAACATTTAGGTTGCCTCCATTTCCAATAAATATCTTTGTACATGAAGTTTTCCATATGTAAGATTATACTTTGAGAATAGAGTCCCAGAAGTAGAATTACTACATAAAAATTTGTAAATATTTTTTAAAGTTCTTAATTACTATTTTCAAGTTGTGTTCCCAAAGGGTGGACTCTTCATGCTTCTATAAGCAGTTTCTGTTTTGCTGTATCCCTGGCAACTTTGGTGTGTTTCTTTAAGCAAATAATTATATCCACTTTCATGTTGTTTTAAGCTTGTATTTTTTTAATAACTGTAGTTTTTTTAAAACATATTGTTCTGCTTCTTTTATATATTGTTTAC
Organism: Tamandua tetradactyla; assembly: GCF_023851605.1. Taxonomy (NCBI): domain Eukaryota; kingdom Metazoa; phylum Chordata; class Mammalia; order Pilosa; family Myrmecophagidae; genus Tamandua; species Tamandua tetradactyla. Next base: position 56,951,750 of record NC_135339.1, read on the forward strand.
ATCCTTTGCCCATTTATTTTTTATCTGGATATTATGTTTTTAGATTAATTTATGTGAACTCTTCATTAAATGAAAATAGTCTATTTTTTTCTGTCAGTTTTGCAACAGTGTTTTCTGAATCTGCCCTCAGATTTTATGCAGAGAATTACAGCTATGGATTGCTCCAACATATTTTTGTGTTATTAAACTACTTTTTTGTGCGATATCAAACTGTTTAGAAACTACATTCCTAAGCAGCTTGATATTGCATTATTTTCTCTTTAGCCCAGGATAATAATTTTTTTTTGAGTTCTAAGTGTTTATTTCTGTTTAAACCATTATTACTATATTTCCACTTTATTTTACAATGGTTAGAGAATATGGCTTTTTAATTTCCTCAAAGTTAAATATATGGTGAATTTTTATAAATGTTCTGTGAACACTTGTGAATAAGATGCATTCTCCTATTGTAAAGATATAAACTTGGATATACACTAATCAATCTAGTCTTTCCAATGATATGGTAATCCTTCCCTGACTATAATTTTCTCCTATGTGAAATTATAGTGTATATGTATTTAGTTTTATATATTTTATTGATATCAATGAGAATTTCAGTTCCAGAAAAGATTGAGATGGGAATCATTTTTTATTGGGGCTTTTTAGAAAAGGATAGGAATGGAGGGTTGGAAATATAAAAGGAAGGTAAAGTAGATGCAGAGAAGGAATAATTCAATAAAGTTTTAGAGAAGAAAAAGGAAGATAAGGTAACATGCCTCATGGCAACTTAGAGAGCTCGTGTGGTGACATAACCTTAGGTAGTATGGAATGGTTGTGAGTAAAAACTACCAAGCCTTTCCTTCCCAAATATTCATGACAGGCCCCAGGAGGTAAGAGCCAAACAGGGGGGAGTTTGGTTGACTTGGTTTAGGAGGTAGGAACTGAATCTCTGAGCCATTAAATCAGAACAGTACTGTCCAAGTAGATGAAGTCTCAGCAAAAGTACAAAAAGAACTAAATACAATCACAAGGGTCCTCACAAAAGGAAGAGTAAGGTAGATTTGACAGAGAAATGTGAACCGTCAAGCAAGAAGTTATATGCTGGCTTTGAGGATGGAGAAAGGGGTCACAAACCGAGGAATGGTTCTCTAAATCTGGAAAAGGCAAGGAAACAGCTCTAACAGTCTCGGAGGAAGTATGGCCCTGTGGACTTTTTGATTTCTGCCTTTTGAATGATTGAAATGATTTCAGTTTTTGAATCTCCAAAGCTGGAGGAGAATAAATGTGTGTTGTTTTAAGCCATCAAATATGTTAATTTGCTACAGCAGCCATAGGAAACTAATATTATTTAAGTGCTTAGGAAATGGAAGTTGTGGTGGTTTTAGTTAGTTAACATACAAGCTCATAGTATGTATTGGGTCACACACTGATCACCTTATGAATATTACTTTAGTTAATTCTCAAACAACCCCGTGAGGTTGGTGATAGGCCTGGAGGACAGGACCCCTTTCCTGATGATGTGACCTATCCCTGGCAAATATTTCAGAAAGCCTCTCCTACCCCAATCCATGCCAGCCGGCATCTCCTTCACCCTCCAGCAGTTGCCTTCTTGCGATAACCTCCCATTACTCAACCTCTACCCTCCGGCAGATGCATTCTTGCACTAAACTCCTTACTCTGTTTGTCCTCCAGCATTTACAACCCTGCATGCCTAAGGCAACACTTAAAATTTAAACTTTAACAGTGGAAAGCTGCTACCTCCTAACAGCCCCTAAGCCATAAAAACCCTATCCCGTCACCTGGGTTCTCTTTCGTGAAACGCTGCCCCGGGGGGCTCTGTTTCTTCCTGAAATAAAGTCTTTGCCTGATTTTTTTTTTGTTCCTGCCTTGTTCCTGGTGAATTTGCTGTTTCCTTTTAGCTGGTACTATTACTATCCCAATCTTACAGATGAGAAACTGAGAAAAAAGCAGTTAAGTGACTTGCCTCAGGTCTCTCAACTGGTTAAGTGCTGTCGCTGAGATTTGAACCTGTCATTGTTGATCTCATTATTATTATTTTTTTGAGATATAATTCACGTACCATACAGTTCACTCATTTAAAATCTATAATTCATTGGTTTTTAGTATATACACAGAATCATACAACTATCATCACAAGCGATTTTAGAACATTTTGTCACCCCCAAAAGAATCTCATACCCACTAGCAGTCACCCTCTGTTTCCTCCCTGGTGTCCTCCTGCCCCTTTCTCTGATCTCGGCAACCACCAATCAGTCTCCAGGGTTTTGCCTATTCTGGGCATTTTGTATCGTTCATTCCTTTGTATAGATATACCATATCATATTTATTCATTCATTTGTTGTTGGACATTTGGGACATTTCCGTTTTTTTGTCATTATGTGTAGTGCTGTGAACCTTCATGTACATATGGAAATATGTTTTTCATTTCTCTTGGGTATATACCTGGGAGTAGAGTTGCTGGGTCATAGGGTAACTCTGTGATTAATTTTCTGAGGAACTTTCAGGTTGTTTTCCAAAGTGGCTGTACCATATTACATTTCCACCAGCAGTGTGATGGTTCCAATTTCTCCACATCCTTGTCAACACTTACTTTTTTCTGTCTTTTTAATTATACTCATCATTTTGGGTGTGAAGTTGTATCATACTATGGTTTTGATTTTCATATCCCTGATGGCAATAATGTTGGATATCTATTCATGTGCTTATTGGGCATTTGGAGAAATGTCTATGCACAGCCTTTGCCCATTTTAGATGGGGCTATTTGTCTTTTTATTATTGAGTTGTAGGAATTATATATATATATTAAATGCAAGTTCCTTATCAGATAAATGATTTGCAAAACGTTTTCTCATTCTGTGGTATGTCTTTTCACCTTCTTGATGGCATCCTTTGCAACATAAGAGTTTTAAATTTTGATGAGATCCAATTTATATTTTCTTTGGTTGCTTGTGCTTTTGGTGTCATATCTAAGAAATGATTTAATAATCCAGTGTCACAAAGAATTATGTTTATGTTTTCTTCAAGGAGTTTTTTAGTTTTTAGTTTTAGTTCTTACCTGAGGGCATTGATGCGTTTTGAGCTAAGTTTTGTACATGGGATGAGGTAGAGTTCTACTTCACTCTTTTGCAGCTAGCCATTTAGGTGTCCCAGTACCCACAGACCATTCCTTCCCCACTGAATCATCTTGGCATCCTTATCAAAAATCAGTTGACTGTGAATATGGGGATTTATTTCTGGACTTTTAGTTCTATGCCACTGATCTGTATGTCTGCCCTTATGCTGGTACCACATGTGGAACCACACTGTATTGATTAATGTAACTTTCTAGTAAGTTTTGAAATCAGGAAGAAATTTTGTTCTTTCCTTTCAAGATTGTTTTGGCTGTTCTGGTACCCCTGCAATTTCATATGAATTTAAAAATCAGTTTATAAATTTCTGCAGGGAAGACAACTGGGATTTTGATTGGGATTTGTTTTGAATCTATGAATAGAGGGATTATTGCAATCTTAAAATATTAAGTCTTCTGATCCATGAACATGGCAGTCCTTCTACTGATTTTGGTCTTTAATGTCTTTCAATAATGTTTTGTAGTTTTCAGAGTATAAATTTTGCACTTCTTTCATTAAATTTATACCTAAGCATTTTATTCCTTTTGAATAAATGGAATTGTTTTCTTAATTTCATTTTCTGTTTATCATAGATTTACTTTTAGCCTCAATTGAGCATCGTAAGGTCTAACATTCCTCAAAATTGCACTTCAAAGTATGGTGGCTTCAAAATTGCTTATTGTCTATTCACCTTTGTTCACATTTTGCAGTTTTTACATTCTATATTTTGATGAAATGTTGAAATAACCCCCTTTTTTTTTTCCTACTTTCTGTTTATTTTAAATTCTACTCTTTTTTTCTGATTTGGCTGCTTCTGTTTTTAATCTTTCTGTATCATTTTTCTTCCAGATGTATCCTCTGTACACCATTGAATTTTAAATAAAACTTGAATCTCTGTTTTTAATAAGGAATTTAAACAATTCACATTTATCATACTTGCAAAAAAACATTTTGTTTTATTCTCCCTGGTATTTAAAGTTTTCCCCTATTATGCTTTTTGTGGTACCCTCTGGACTTTTACTTATTTGTTTTCACATATATTTCTACAAAGCTGTATAAATTAATATTAATCTTGTTATTAATTATATTAGTGGCTATCACAAATTAAAAGAAAAACATTCTTGAGCCTGAATTTATCTTACTCTCAAAGCAAAAAGAAGAGTAACTTTTGAATCTGTTACAGAAGATAAGGATTCTAGAGCTTTTGCTAACCTGTGTCCTTCTTTCTTATTTCATTTAATCTACTAATATTATAAACTTGAAGATTGAAAATTTCGTTAGTCATTTATGTGCTTGTTTGAAGCTGTTATGTACCTCAGCAGAAAACGCCAAGTTCTTTTAATCCATTCCTGTTGGGGAAGGCATATTATGGATGGGACCTTTTGGTTAGGTTGTTTCAATTTAGATGTGACCCACTTAATTCAAGGTGGGTCTTACTCCATTGCTGGAGTCTTTTATGAGCATAAAGGAAAGAAAAACCTAACAGAGCTCAGAGACAGAAACACCCAGAATGCTTAAAGAGGAAAGTCCCCAGAGAAAAAAGCAAGGACCCACAGAAACTGTGAAAGAAAGTTAGACCCTGAAAGTAACGAGAACAGCAGCTGCAGGTCATGTGCCTTCTCATGTGACAGAGGATGCCCACCAGCCATTCTTCAGAGAAGGTATCATTCTGTTGATGCCTTAATTTGGACATTTTCACAGCCTAACAACTGTAAATTGTAGGTTAATAAATCCCCATTGTATAAGCCAATCCATTTCTGATATATTGCATTCGGGCAGCTTTAGCAAACCGAAAAAAATCATTTCACAGTTTCCCCATTTAATTTAGATAAAAATTAATAAAAGTTATCCCTGCATAAATTTAACTGTTTTCAATATAGTTGTTTTCTCACTATTTCTTTCCCCATTCTTGAGTTCTTAATCTTGGTTCCTTTCAGAATGATCTGGTAGGATCCCAAAGTAATTTTCTAGAAAGGGCATCAGTGGGGTAAAATGCTGAAAACTTGTTTTAATATAGCAATTTGTTTCCCTCAAGTCATTGTAGATATTATTCTGTTGTCTTGAGAAGTTGATTCTGTAAAGAAGTTTGAGCACAAACAATAAGCTATTTTTTGCCCTGAACATATTCTTGTTCTCTATTCCTAAAATTTATAACTTTTACTGAAAGATAACTGAGTATAAATTTCTTTTCAAATATTTTGCCTTGAACTTGGTAAACCTATCGATTTCTAACTTCAGGACTTCTTTAGGAGCAAGAAGGATTTCTCTTGTCATGACACTTTGATCAATACTCCTGCTTTTTTTTTTACTTCCTCAGGGATCTGCTGTTTAGCTCTCTTATCTCTGAATGTGTGGTAGTTAGGTTCAGGTGTCAACTTGGCCAGGTGAACGTGCCTTGTTCTGTTGCTGTAGACATGAGCCAATGGTACGTGAACCTCATCTGTTGCTAATTACATCTGCAGTCGGCTAGGAGGCGTGCCTACTGCAATGAAAGATGTTTGACTTAATTGGTTGGTGCTTAAATGAGGAAGCTCAACGTAGCATAGCCAAAGCAACTCAGCATACGTCATCTTGGCACTCCAAAGCTAGGCCTTTGGAGATGCAGAAAGGAATCACCCTGAGGAAAGCTGTTGGAACACAGAGGCCTGGAGAGGCGGCCAGCGGAGATCACCCTGTGCCTTCCCACATAAGAAAGAACCTCAGTTGAAAGTTAGCTGCCTTTCCTCTGAAGAACTAGTGAAATAAATCCCCTTTTATTAAAAGCCGTTCTGTCTCTGGTGTGTTGCATTCTGGCAGCTAGCAAACTAGAACTGATTTTGGTACTGGAGATTGGGGTGCTGCTGTGGTTTGCAAATACCGGATGTGTTGGAATGGCTTTTTGGTTGCCTAAGGGAAAGATTTTGGAGGAACTGTGAAGAGAATGATGGAGAAGTCCTGGAGTGCTTGAAGAGACTGTTGGTATAAATGGAACTACTGCCAATTTGGACAAAGGGGGACGTAAAGGGACAAATTGGAGTTTGCAGAGTGAGAACCACTGAAGCTCAGGTCTGAAGCCAAGAAACCTTGGCCAGGAGAGTGGACCCACCCATATACATGGAGAGGGTGAGTTTGCCCTGAGGGCAGAGGATGAGATTCCCATCTTGTTGCAGTGGAAGAGTTGTGCAGCCTCAGGCCTTGGAAAAGGTATAGCATGCTCTTTGGGGACTGGGGAGAGCCTGGCTGCCACCACATGGAGGGGTTGAGTGTGTGTCTCGGAAATAGCAGAGAGCCCAGGGGTGGCCCTGATGCCTGGAGAGAGTGGAGCTGAGGAAAAGGTGGTCCCCTCAATGTTCCCTGAGGTTGATTTGGAAAGAGGTGGGCCACTGCATAGGCCCTTGGAAAGGGTGGGACTGCCACTTTCTAAAGCTGAAGGATAAATGACTTTCAGACTTTGAAATCCAATTGCGCTTTCTCAGAGGAGATGTTAACAATTTGTGGCATTTCTTAATCTTAATGCATTGGCATTTCATTTTGGAGAACTCCTTTATTTTTTTCTTTGTGGGTGCAGATTTGGATTTCCACAAGAATGCAGGAGTATGGCTAAGTGTTTTTACTTAGGCTGTCATCTTTTAGTACTCGTTAGACTTAGTTTTGTGAGCTTACTCTGGCAGCAGTCTAGGGGATGAACCAAGCTGGTAGTGAGCAGTATTGGACTTCAGCAACAGTTCAATAGGTGAGAGATGATGAGGTCCTGCATTAGGGCATTGATGGGGAAATGAAGAGGAAGGGCTGAACTTAGATCATATTCCTGAGGTAGAGTCCACAGGACTAAGTGGTTTGTTGGGAGGAATGGAGAAGGAGATGTCAAGATTTATCCTCAAGTTTAGAATTGGGTGATAGGTAAAAATGAAAAGGTTTTTAAACAAGACTGGGAATGGGGGAGGTCAGTTGATTTGGGTGGGGGAGGAAGGAGACATGCTAAATCTGGGATATCTATAAGACATAAAAGTAGAGATATTCTGTTGGAAATTTGGAGATCTCACCTAGATAGAGAAGATGGGAGTTGTTATAAGAACATGGAGTCAGTGGTTGATACTGTGGGCATAGATAAGTCTCCTGTGATAGTGTAGAGAATGAAAACAGAAGAGGGTGAAGATTGGAACCTAGCAAAACACCAACATTAATAAAGGGGTGAGAAGATAAGGGGTTTAAGAAAACAGATTCAGAAGGCATGCCTGGAAAGGTAGGAGAAAAACGAGGAGAGACTCCAAACCTGTTAACCAAAGGAAGAGAATGTTTCAAGAAGTTTCAGGATGAAGTGATAAAACTGCAGAAAGGTAAGGAAGGTAGGAATAAATGCCATATTTCTCCTCTTCTAAAACCTCTGCTCCCTCCCTCTATCACCAACCCACAGTTGAATGGTTTGGGGAATTGGGAATTGGGATGCATTTTATAAAGTTTCCTAGCCTCAATCCTTATCTCCTTCTACCCAGACAAACAAACAAAACCATCTAAAGGTACTTTTTACAATGGCGGAAATATTATGTTTGGATTTTGAAATTAGGAGCTTATCAGTGGTTTTGGTGAGAACATATTTAGTAGTGTTTACACCATATTTAGAGGTTTAAGGGCAGAAGTTAACTCAAGAAGTGAGATGATAAGAAAAGGTAAGGAGAGAGCCAGCTTAGAGTTAGCGTGAAGAAAGAATGATATAAACTAGAAAAGTTGATTATGTCTGAAGGATAAGAGAAGTGATAGCAGAGGAGAGATGGACCTGTTTGTTGTTCACACATTCATTCAGTAAGTATTTGTTGCCAAAGAGTATGTACCAATCACTATACTAGGCACTGAGAATAAAGTAGAAAAATAAACAAAAATCCCTGACTTCGTGAGGCTTACATTCTGGGTAGAGAAATGGAGGGAAACACACAAACCAAAAAATAAGTAAAACATATGGTACTCTAGGTAGTGTTAAGTGCTAAAGGGAAAAAGCAGGAAAAGGGAATAAGTGTTGAGAGACTATAATTTCAGATATGTTGGTAAGACAGAAGATGATATTGAGTAAAGACTTTAAGAAGTAAATGAGTAAACCATATTGCAGCCTCTGGGAAGAACATTCCAGTCAAAGGAACCAACACATACAAAGTCATAGAGAAATTAGGTGTTTAAGGAACAGCAAGTAATCCAATGTGGCTGGAATGGAGAGAGCAAGATGGAGAGTTGTAGAAGAGGAGAGATATAGGAGGTAAGGGCTGAAAGATAGATTTAGAACAGAACATCTAGGACTTTGTAGGCCATTGTAGCACCTTTGGCTTTTACAAATAACAGAATGAGAATCTACTGTGGATTTTAAAGGTTGGTTGTAGAGGAAGAATTTTCCAAGAAGAACGAGTGTGTGTGTTTGTGTTGATGAGGGAATTAACTAGGAGAGAATGGTATCCAGGGAACCAAGTACAGAAAGTATTTCAAGAGAAGGAAATGGTTCAGCTGTGTCTAATATGTTCAGGGCTCAAACAAGGTGAAACTGAGAATTAATTGTAACATTTAGCACAGTGGAGGTCTCTGGTGACCTTGATAAAGAGCACTTTTGATGGAGTATTAGGAAAAAAATTCCTAGTCGATCCCATCAATGAAATTGATGAAATCAATGAAATTCAAAGAACGTGGCAAGACTAAGGGAGATATGATTCCCCAGAGGAAATTCAGAGTCCTGCACTAGAAGGAGGGAAATAGGCTCTTCAGATAATAACAAATGTTCACTTCAGCTAGAGCTAGCCTCTTTGGGTTCTATGTATCCTATCTACAGTCTCTAACATCAGTCACCTATTAAGTCTTTCAGGAATAGAAACATTTATGGGAAGATGTGTAACTCCCCAATACTGACAGACCATCCAGATTGCAACCATTTTCCACAGAAGAAAAGCCAGAAGCCCTACAGAAAGTGTTGTCTTTTTCAAATGTTTCTTTCTCATTGAGATTGAACCAGGATTCAGAATGAGAAAATGGCCCAAACTTCAGTCCCCTATCTATTGTTGCTTTTCCCAGAACTTCCTCATGGTTTCAGAATGCATAAATCTGTATGCAAATTGCAATTTTGGGAGAGAATTAAGACATGGGAGGAGTAGAAAAATCACATTTTAAATGTGGGATAGTAGGAAATGATTTTAAATCCATTTGGCATTTTAAAAATATTTGACAAATGTTGGTGCTGGAAGAGTCTCAAGAGAGTATCCTAAAATCTCTTCATCAAAACAAAATTAATTACATTTGTTGTTTTTTTTTTAGTTATAAAAATACAAGCATTTTACGGAAAACTTAGAATCAATAAGAAAGAACAAATAAAAAAAAAAAGTTCTCTATAAACATACTATTCATAACTTCTTCATCATGTAACTTTCCACTCTCTCTCTTGTTTCCTTCTTTTTCCTACCTTTTTTATTTATTATAGTTTATTTTCTTCAAATTTGGGTCATGTTATATGTACCGATTGCAATCTGCCTTATCACTTTATAATTTGTCATAAAAATTGAGGCCTTTTATCAAATGGTTTTTAGAGGTTGTATATAACACTACATCATTTGAATATATATCAAATACATATTTACTCATTTCCTTTTGTGGAACATTTAGGAAATTTTCAATTATTTCACTATTATAAATTACTCATGGATCAATCTCAGAGCGCATATTTGAAGATTTCTTTAGGATAAATTCCTAGAAATTCAATTGCAAAATTATCCTCCAAATTGCAGCAGTGTATGAATAACAGAAACATTGAAGTCATGAGTCAAGAAGGAACTTGCCCAAGTTGTGGCTGGTTGGTGCTGAGTGTGTCTTGGAATTCAGCAACTCTGGCTCTTAAGAAAGAGCCCCATCTCATTCCTTGACTTCAGGCTTCTTGTTACAGTTGATGTCCTATAGGTCTCGGACCTGGACGACGTTTAATTTTTTCTGCAATTCTGTAGCTTTCAGTCATGCCAAGCTAGTCCTCTAGCTTATCAGTGGGCCTGAACTCTATGAACAATTAGAAATGCCTCTTTTCATGACAGATGATGGTGTTCCTCTTATATGTTTCCTTCTTTATGGCTACAAATATTTTCCCTTTAGTCTGGAACTACCATCCATTGGATATTCTCTCATATTCCTGAAGAGTTCCTGGGCTTTTCTGACTTTTTTTTTTTTTTTTTTTTTATCCTTACTGCTTGTATATTTTTCCTCCCAAATCCTACTTTACAAAATCCTGCTATACTTCTGTATAGGAAGGCCATCTTTCAGTAGACTCCAGTGATGATTGGAGAAAGATTTCATCCACATCCTTCACCAGTTCTGGTCCACTGTGACTATTTCCAACCCATCCAGCCAGATTGGCAGAATCACCACGAGGCATCCATGTTACAGCAGATTGTAGTGGTGGCTTTTCCATAACTGAGAAACATTTTAAAGACAACGGATGAAGAGTTTCCTGCTAACATCCACCTATTCCTGAAGAAATATTTGGTAATTCTTAACTTATAATGCTTTCCCCCATTTTACAAATATATTTATAGGTTGAGTCATATGAAATTGCCAGTTTTTTAGGTCAAAAACTGTCAAAAATTGATGATTTCTTGTGATTCATTCTAATATATAAAATGACCCTGCATGTCAAGGACATACTGTAGAAAATATCCCAGTTTATTCCCAGTGTAGATTGTGGAAGGCCCGTCCATGACTCCTAAGTCTCCACCCGAGGCTGCTACACACAACTGGTAGATTGTATATCTAGTTGCCTGGATGGTCTAGGGTATAAATGCCTCATTGGTGTCGTGAAGCCCACAAACCTGCACAAACATTCAAAGCAGCCCTGACAACCTCATTTTTTTTTTTAAATTTTGTTAGAGAAATTGTGGGTTTATAAAACAATCATGCATAACATACAGGATTCCTTTATACTACCCTACCATCAACACCTTGCATTTGTGTGGAACATTTGTTACAATGGATGGTAGCACATTTTTATCACTGTACTATTAATAAACTCCATGGTTTAACTTAGGGCTCACTGTTTTGCATATAAAAATATTTCTTTTTTTTCTTTTAACACATATAATCTAACATTTCTCCTATTAATCACATTCAGACATATATTTCAGTGCTGTCAATTGTGATCACAATGTTGTGCTTCTATCACCAAAATCCATTACCCAAACAGTTCCATCATTCCAAATAGGAAGCCTGTATATTTTAAGCCTCAACATTTTATTCTGTATCCCCACCCCATCTTCTGGTAACCTATATTCTAGATTCTGGCTCTATGAGCTTGCTTATTCTAATTGTTTCAACTCAGTGAGTTCACACAATATTTATCCTTTTGTGTCTGCTTACTTCGCTCAGCATGATGTCTTTTAAGTTCATCCATGTTGTTGCATGTATCAGTACATCATTCCTTTTTACTGCTGAATAATATTCCATTGTATGTGTACACCACATCTTATTTATCCATTCACCGGTTGATGGGTACTTGAGTTGTTTCCATCTTTTGGCAGTTGTGAATAATACCACTATGAACATCATGTGCAAATAATCTGTTTGAGTCCCTGCTTTAAATTCTTTTGGGTGTATATCTAAAAGTGGGTTTGCCAGTTTATATGGTAGTTCTGTACTTAGCTTTCTGAGAAACCACCAAACTGTCTCCATAGTGGCTGCACCATTTTACATTGCCATCAGCAATGAATGAGTGTTTCTGTTTATCTGCATCCTCTCCAACACTTCTTATTATCCTTTTATTTTTTTTGATAGCAGCCATTCTAATGGGTGTGCAGTGGTATCTCATTCTGGTTTTGATTTGCATTTCCCTAATAGCTAATGATATTGTGCATCTTTCATATGTTTTCTGGCTATTTGTATATCTTCTTTGAAGAGGTGTCTATGCAAGTCTTTTGCCCATTTTTAATTGGGTTTTCTGTCTTTTTGTTGCTAAGTTAAAGGATTTCTTCATGTATTCTGGATCTTAATTCTTTACCAGATATATGGTTCCCATTTTTTTCTCCCATTGTATAGGTTTTGTTTTACATTCATGATAGAGTCCTTAGAGGAACTAGAATTTTTAAATTTTGATGATGTCCCCTTTATTTTTTTCTTTTGTTCCTTGTTCTTTAGGTGTAAAGTTTAAGAAACCATTGTGTAACAAAGGTCCTGAAAATGCTTCCCTACATTTTCTTCTAGGAGTTGGTAGTTCTAGCCCCTATATTTAGGTCTTTGATCCATTTTGAGTTGATTTTTGTAAATGGAGTGAGGTAGAGGGCCTCCTTCTGTTTTTTGCAAATGGAGATCCAGTTTTCCAATAATCATTTTTTGAGTAGTCTCTCCCCCCCCAACTGAGTGGTCTTTGCCACCCTATCAACAAATTAGCTGTAAATGTGAGGGTTGATTTCTGAGCTCTCCATTCTATTCCATTGGTCTATATGTCTGTCCTTGTACCAGTAACATGCTGTTTTGATTACTATGCATTTGTAATACATTTTAAGATTGGGAAGTGTGAGTCCTCTAACTTCATTCTTCTTTTTCAAAGTGGCTTTAGCTATTTGTGGCCCCTTACTATTCCATATAAATTTGATGATTGACTTTTCCATTTCTGCAAAGAAAGTTTCTGGAATTTTGATTGGGATTGCATTGAATCTATAAATTCCTTTGAGTAGTATTTACATCTTGGTGACATTTAGTCTTCCAATCCATGAATACAGATTGTCCTTCAGTTAATTTAGGTCATCTTTGATTTCTTTAGCACTGTTTTGAATTTTTCTATGTCCAAGTCCATTGCATCATTGGTTAGATTTATTCCTAGGTACTTAATTATTTTAGTTGCTATTGTGAAAAGAATTTTTTTTCTTGATTTCTTCTTTGGATTATTCACTGCTTTTGTTTAGAAACACTACTGATTTTTGGGTGTTGATCTTGTACCTTGCTGCTTTGCTGAATTCATTTATTAGCTCAATGAGCTTTGTTGTGGATTTTTCAGTGTTTCCTCTAGATAGTATCATATTAGCTTAAAAATAGTGAAAGTTTTACTTCTTCCTTCCCAATTTCTTTTTCTTGCCTAATTGCTCTAGCAAGAGCTTCCAGTACAATGTTGAATAACAGTAGTGATAGTGACCATCCTTGTCTTGTACCCAATCTTAGAGAATACTGGGGATAAATCCCACTTGATCATGGCATATAATTCTTTCAATATGTTGCTGCATTTTATTTGCTAGAATTTTGCTGAGGCTTTTTGCATTCATAAGAGATATTGGTCTGTTGTTTTTTTGTGAGTCTTTATCCACATTTGGTATTTGGGTGATGTTGGCCTCATACAATGAGTTAGGGAGTGTTACCTCCTCTTCAACTCATTGGAAGAGTGGAGGCAGAACTGGGGTTAAGTGTTCTTGGAGTGTTTGATAGAATTCCTCTGTGAAGCCATCTGATCTTGGGCTTTTATTTTTTCCTTTTGGAGGTTTTGGTTACTGATTTAATCTCTTTACCAGTAATTGGTTTGTTGTGATCTTCTATTTCTTCCTGAGTAAATGTAGTTTGTGTGTTTCTAATAATTTGTTCATTTAATCTGAGTTATCTAATTTATTGGCATATAGTTGTTCATTGTCTCTTATAGTCCTTTTTATTTCAGTTGGGTTGGTAGTAATGTCCCCCTTTTTATTTCTGATTTTCATTTTTTTTGTATCTCCTCTCTTTTCTTTGTCATTTTAGCTAAAAGTTCATTGATTTTTTTTTTTTAATCTTTGCAAAGAACCAAGTTTTGGTTTTTTTGATTCTCTCTCTCTTTTTTTTTTCAAATTCATTTATCTCTGCTCTAATTGTCGTTCCCTTCCTTCTGCACACTTTGGGTTTATTTGCTCTTCTTTTATTAATTCTTCCAGTTTTGAGGTTAGCTGTCTAATTTGAAGGCTAAAGTCAGCATTTAGATCTATAAATTTCCTTCTCAGCACTGCCTTCTCTGCATCCCTTAAGTTTTGCTATGTTGTGTTTTCATTTGCATTCACTTCAGGGTATTTCCTAATTTCACTTCTGATTTTTCCTTTAACCCATTGGTTAAAAGTTGTTTCATTTCCACATATTTGTGAATTTTCCATTTCTCCTTCTGTTATTGATTAGTTGTTTTTTTTTTTATAGTTCAACTTACGTAGGTAAGTTTAATGGGATCAATTAGGAAAAAGTACATGTAGGAGATGCTTTACACAGAATAATATATCCTTTCCATGTTGACTATTTTAACAGGGTTTAAAATGAGTGGTTATTCTTTACTCTTCTGAATTCAGATTGTTCAGATGGCCATAAAATCTGAAAACACAGACCAAATACACAATAAGTAGTTTACTGATAATACATGCTATGTTCAATGTATTTTCCTCATTAACAATTCAAACTTCAGTAAGTTGTACAAAATTGCAGTGAACAATGTGCAATAAAGCAGCATTTCCATCAATCCTTAAATATACATCCACAATGCATTGCTTAGATAATTTGTGTCTCTAATTTACACTGAATAAACTTGCACCTTTAGCATATGTGAGAAATAATCAAGGGAGTTCAGTCTATTAAAAATATATATATTGTGTATGTTTCCAGACTTTGTGATCACCTGTATTTTATTTTTTGTAAGAGTCACCTATTATAAATCTTATAAACATTTTTACCATTTGTATATACCAAGAAAAAAATGGGTATACATCATAATGGATAATGGAATAAGCAATAACAAAAATATATCTTCTTGGTTTTCAAATAATTCTATGCTACAACATTTTGCTGAAAATGAAGTGATTTTTAATCTATAAACAAAAGATTCTCTGAATGATTTTGAGGATATATTACAAATTTGGTTTAAAAAAAGATTTAAATTTAAAACAGGTGTTAAAATAACCAGGCACTCCAGAAGACAATGTGGAGGTACAACGATTGTGTGATGACTCCTTAATACTCTAAAGGAGTAAAGATCTTTTTCAAATATAGAAAGAAATTAGGTCTTTCTACAATGCTAACTCTAAGATCTATTTTCCTTTATAGACTACAGTGTTATTATCACTTTCGTATACTTTTACTTCATAAAGAACTCCCACAGGAAGAAATTTCTGAAGGTTTTCCCAGATATTTATAAAGCCACATTTTCTGTCATGCTCACGACATCGGTGAAATATGACACATCCAGATCCAGATTGTTGTGATCAACGGGCTTCATAATTCCCTCCTCCGTATATTCTTTGAGGTCAGTCAAGTTCCTGACTATCCCTGTAATAGGATCAGTCTTTGGTAATTGTGTCCATGGCCATTTGGATTGTTGCATTTCCCAAAGAGTTTCAAGTTTTCTTCATTACTCAGAGATTTGCTGTGGCGCTGGTGGCTCGTGCTGAAGGAGATGAGGCAGGACACCTGTGCACGGTGCCCACCGCCTGAGACCACTGCCCGAGCTCACGGTGCTCATGGTCTTCCAGCCAGGGCGCTTCAGCACGCCCTCTTCCCAGGGCCCGCGGCCAGTCGGAAGAAGCTGTGATACTGATTTCTAGCTTCATTCTTTTGTGGTCAGAGATTATGCATTGTATGATTTCAGTATTTTTTAATTTATTGAGGCCTATTTTGTGAGCCAACATATGGTCTATTCTGGAGAATGATCCATGTGTACTTGAGAAGAATGTGTATTGTGTTTTCTTTGGGTTCAGTATTCTATTTGTATCTGATAGGTCTGGTTGATTGAGTGTATCATTCAATTCCTGTACTTCCTTGCTGATCTCCTGACTAGTTGTTCTGTCCATTATTGAGAGTGGTGTGTTAAAAGGTCTTACTATTAATGTAGAACCGTCAATTTTTCCCTTCAAATCTCTCAGTACTTGCTTCTTATGTTTTAGGGCTATGTTGTTAGGTGTATATTTATTTTTAATTGTTACATCTTTTTATTGAATAGTCCCCTTTCTCAGTATATAATGACCATCTTTGCCCCCCATAGCTATTTTTAGCTTAAAGTCTGTGTCATCCAGTATTGGTACAGGCACCCCAGCTCCCTTTAGGTTACTATTTACATGGTATATATTTCCATCCTTTCACTCTCAACCTACTTGTATCTTTGACTTGAACGTGAATTTCTTGCAGACAGCATATAGTTAGGTCCTTCTTTTTTTTCAATTTATTCTGTCAATTTCTGCCTTTTGACTAGAGAATTTAATCCATTCTGCCAATTTCTGCCTTTTGACTAGAGAATTTAATCCATTAAATGGATACATTTAATCCATTACCATTTAATCTGCCTTTTGACTAGAGAATTTAAAATCACTACTGATAATATAGACTTTCCTTTTGCTATTTAGCCTTTGTAAGTATTATACCCTTTTTGCTTCTTATGTTCATAAAAGCCTACATTCATATTTATTTGCTTTTTTTTGTGTTGTACCGTATTGAATGCCTTCTCATTTCCCTCTGAATATATTTTTCATCTGTTTTCCTTTTGCTTACTCAAGGGTTAAAATTTAATATCCTAAATATATGTCATATTTCTTTTTTTATATCAACTGAACTTCAATACCATGCACATGTACTTTTCCTATACTCCTCTGTCTGCCAACTCATTACTGATTTTATCTTTATACATTATATGTCCAAAAACCTCCTTTGATTATTACTGTTTTTTTGTTGTTAATGGGCAGGCACCAGGGAATGAAACCTGGGTCTCTGGCATGGCAGGCGAGAACCCTGCCTGCTGAGCCACCATGGCCCGCCCACAATCATTACTTTTTATACATTTGAATTCTAGCACCTTTAGAAAGTAAGAAGTGGAGTTACATACCAAACAATACAATGCAATAATATTGGCATTTATAATTACCCAAGTGGTAACCTTTAACACAGGTCTTTATTTCTTTATGCTGCTCTGAACCATTGTCTTGTATCTTTTACTTTCAGTCTGAAGAGCTTCCTTTAGCAGTGCTTGTAGAGCAAGTCCAGTGATGATAAACTCTCTCAGTTTTGTTTACCTTAGAATGTCTTAATCTCTCACTTTTGAAAGAAAGTTTCTCTGGATATGAAATTCTTGACTGAAAGCTGTTATCCTTTAGCACTTAAAGTAGTTCAGCCCATAGCCTTTTGGGCCTCCCTGGTTTCTGATGAGAAATTGACACTCAGTCTAACTGGGACTTCCTTGTGTGCAATAAATATATTTTTTCTCTTGATGCATTCAGAATTCTCTCCTTGTCCTTTGCATTCAATAGTGAAATCAATATAGGATGGAGTGGATTTTTCTTCATGTTTATGCTGTTAGGTGTTCTCTGAGCTTTTTGGATATGCATATTCACATCTTTTGTTAAGTTTTGTCAAGTTTGCAGAGTTCTCCATCATTGTTTCTTTGACTATTACTTTTGCCCCTTTCTCTCTCTCTTCTCCTTCTGGGACACCGATAATGCATATCTTGGTGCACTTGATGGTATCTTATAGCCGTCTTAGGCTATTTTCACTTTTCAGATTTCTGTTTCGTTTTTACTCCTCAACCTGACCCATTTCAAGTGTCTTGTCTTGAGGTTCACTTCTTTCTTCTGCCACTCCAATCTGCTCTTGAAACCCTCCTAGACATTTTTCATTTCAATTCTTATGGTCTGCACTCCAGTAGGTATGTTTTGTTCCTCTTAAAAATCTCTCTTTACATAAGCTCTCATATTGTTCATTCACTGTTTTTTTTTTATCTCTTTCTCAGAAGTTCTGTCGAAACCTCTTCTATCACAGCTCAAACTAACAAACTGACTTTTAAATCAAAATACAGCAACTGATTACTCAGATGCTTCCTAACAGCTCAATGGTATAATTCTAGGCCTTTCTCTTCTTAATTGCTGGTTTTTGACATGATTATGTTCCAGAGATATATGTTAAATCTATTTGGGGGCCATTATGCACTTCTGTCTAATCACCTGTTTGAAGAGCCCATCTTCATGTATTACATCCTTGTTACTTAAACATGTTTCCAGTGACAGACAAGACAAAGGAAAATGACAAGACCCATAAAGTTACTAGTACAAGGAAAGAATCTCATTTCAAACCAGGGAATGAAGGGAAGCTCTTTATGGCACATTATATCTGCCATCTGTTGGTGAAAAAATCAAAACCCAAACTCCATTCCAGCAATCAACCCTCATGCCCATAGGCCCATCGTAATACTCAAGATGCATCTGATATTTCATATCTCTTGCCTGAAACTCAACAGGACAACCCATTTCCTAACCTCTCAACTATACCTCCTTCCCTTGTTTAACAAATTGGGATAATCTATTGTTTAGCATTTTAGAAAGAGTGCATCTCAGAAAGCCTATCTTGGAAGCCATTTACCAGGATCTTGAGCTGTGGGCCTGCATGAATAAACATTCTCTCCCAGTGAAAGGGGTGTGTAGTCTATCGGTATCTGCTGTTTGCTTCATGCATTATCTCATCCCGCCTATTGAGTCCCAGAGTATCTAAGCTAGAAATGATATCTCATTCAGCTGAATACATGTTAAAAACTCTGGTTCACTTCTAGGTAGGTAAAATAGTGGTAAATGTTTAGATTTTAGAGGATACCAAAAATTTGGTAGTTTTTTCCTTTGCATGTGCTGCCTTGTACTGTAGGTTTTAGTTCCCAATTAAAAAATTTTTTTTATTAGAGAAATATACAGGATATTCAGAGTTATCATATACCCGCCTCTCACATGCACAATTTTCTTACCTCTTAGTACCATTCTGCATTAGTGTGATAACTGCTACAATCCACGAAACAATATTATTATAATTATGATATTAACTTTGGCGCATTGTTTATATTGTGTTGTATAGTTCTGTGGATTTGTCTGTGTGTGTGTGTTAATATATACTATCTAAAATTTCCTTTTCCCTCTTTTGAATATACAATTCGATGGTGTTATTTACACACAGAGTTGTGCCTCCATCCCCAAATTATCCATTGCCAAAACTTTTCCATCACCCCAAACAGAAACTCTATACCAATTAAACATTAACTCCTCATTCCCTTCCCCTACTTGACCTCTGGCAACCTGTATTCTAGTTTCTGACTTCATGAATGTATTTATTCTGCCTATTTCATATCAGCAAGAACATACAATATTTGTCCTTTTGTGCCTGGCTTGTCTCACACCACATGATGTCTTCAGGGTTCATCCGTGTTGTAGCATGCTGCAGAACTTCATTCACTTTTATGGCTGAGTAATATCCCTTTGTATATTGTGCTGGTTTAAAAGTGTTACATAAAAGAAAAGCCTGTGTTCTTTTAACCCAGTCTTGTGGGGCAGACCTATTGTTGGGTGGGACCTTTTGATTAGTTCATTGCCATGGGGATGTGACCCCACCCATTCAAGTGGATCTTAATCCACTTACTGTAGTCCTTTAAGGAAGAGACATTTTTGGAGAGCGCTCAGAGCCGAGAGAAGCTAAGAAAGAAAAATGCCCCAGGAGAAACCAGAAAGGCCCCCAAGAACCGAGAGAGCCATTTTGAAACCAACCCAGGAGAGAAGAGCCAACAGACATCTCTATATGCCTTTTCATATAACAGAGGAATTGCAGATGCCATTGGCCTTTCTTCAGTGATGGTATCCTTTCATTGATGCCTTAGTTTGAATGCTTTTATGAGTTTTGAAATGTAATTCTGTAACCTGAAACCACCCCCCTTGAAAAATCCAACCCATTTTTGGTATATTGCATTCTAGCAGTTTTAGCAAACTGAAACATGTATATGCCACTGTTTTTGCCCCCATTCATCGCTTGAATGGAAAATGATTTGGGTTACTTCTACCTTTTGACAGTTGTGAATAACGCCCCTATGAACATCAATGTGCAAATGTCTGAGTCCTTGCTTTCAATTCTTTTGGGTTTGTATTAGAAGTGGGATTTTTAGGTCCTATGGTAATCCTATACTTAATGTTTTGAGGAATTGCCATACTGTTTTCCAGAGTGGCTGCACCATTTTCCATTCTCACCAACAGTGTATAAGCAATCCCATTTCTCCACATTCTCTCCAGCATTTGTTGTTTTCCATTTTTTTAATGGTAGCAATTCTAGTGGGTTTAATTCCCAAGTTTCAATCAGGCAGATTGTCTTTTTTTTCTTTTTGCATGGGCAGACACTGGAAATCGAACTCAAGTCTCTGGCATGGCAGGCGAGAACTCAGCCACTGAGCCACCGTGGCCCACCCTGCAAATTGTCTTTTGATCTCACACACTGTTGGTGTGACTGTTGGTCTTTGCATGGTTTATGCTGATCCATCATAAGTGCTGATCTTCGGTCCCTATTCTCCAGCTGACCTTAACTGCTTACCTGCTCTACTTGGTCCACTTGCTTTTGGATGCTACCTTGAACTCATTCTTTTTCTGTGCCTATCTGCCTTCCCTTCTGGGCGCTGTTTCCCTGGTCTGAGCTGCAACTTTTGCCATCCTGATTCACTCCTCCCTACAGTCTTACTGTTCTCAGGTCCACTAACTCCATACTTGTTTATCTGTGCTTCCCCACTGGTTCTTTGGCTTTTGTTTCATTTACTAGATGGGACTCTACCTCACACATCTCTTTTCCTTTCTTTCCAGTTAATCAGTTGCAGGATGTACTTTAGGGCTATTTCAGACCATCTGCTATAGGCTTCTCCAAGGAACAGGGCGGTGGAACAAGACCATCGGAAGAAAGTTTTGAAGTTAACAATCTGCCTGCAGGGTTGCTCTTTTAATTCCCTGTCCCCTAGCAAAAACATCTGATATTTTACAATTGAAATATGAATTTTGGTGTTGGTTTAGTAAAGAGACTTTCTAAATTTCTCTGGAAGTGGGTAGTGATAGTTATGTTTAGCATAGATAAAAATCCTTTGAACATTAGACTCACTTCATGATCTTTTCCTTTCTCATTTCTTTTACACTTTTTCCAACTCTTTCTCTTAATCCCACTGAACAAAACCCTTTTACTTTCTGTGTAATCTATGCTAAATGTCTGATTAGTAAACATTAATTTCTATTAGCAAGCAATTAGTTGCCACAGACAGTAGACTTGATTCTGGTTAGACCTCAGCAGGCGGTTTGTAAGTGAGGAAGTACAAAGAGCTAAAAAAATATGAGGAAATGTTCAACCTCACTGGCAAACAAACCAATCTAAAATAATGAGATACGATTTTTCACATGTCTAAAAGTTAAGGTTTTGTGTGTTTTGTTTTTTTTTGAAATGTCAGTGTTGTTGAAGATGTAGGGAAAGTAGTTCCCCCAGCTGTTGGGCAAATGGGAAAATTTTTCTACATGTTGATATGGCTTTAATTATTTAAAACCTTAAAAATGTGCACATTCTAACCCAGTGAGTCTGTGCATACATGAATCTACAAGAATATGTTAGAACATTGTGAGTAACTAGAAATAACTTAAGTAATGTACACCCATATATGCAACAATAATCAAATGTTGATGTAAAAGAATTTCCAAGGTTAAGGAAAAAAAGCATAATTAGGCAAAAAGAAACCCAGGTTATAAAGTTGTATGTTCAGTAAAGACTCATGTTGTTAAAAATATATAATAAATGTAGGTATTATATATGCACAGGAAGAAGACAGCAAGATATATATTGAAATATTAAAATGGAGTATTATGGGTGATCAGAAGAATGTGAATTTTATTTTTAATATTTTTTCTGTACTTTTCAAATTTCCACAATAAACATTATATTTTCACAATCATAAAAAACAATGCTTTTTAAAATTGAATCATGGAAAAAATTTTTAAAGTTAATGAAAAGTAACTAATCCACTAGTAAAAACTTAAGCAGATTTGGGAGGAATATGTGAAACATGGTAAATTGCCAATTAGCCTTATTTTTCATTTTCAAATAATATTTGTGTTAATTTTCCACAAATCTACAAAGATAAGATTCTTGTTTTCTGAAAAAACAGTGCTATAGCAGAAAGCCCAAAATGAGATCTGTATAGCTCAAAACAAATAATGTTAAAAAATATGACATACACTTGAATTTGAAATACAAAAAGCAGGTGAAAGTAAGAATGAAATTGAAAAGAGGAAATTATCTTGGATTAAAAACAAAACAAGACAAGTGTTTGAAAAATTGAAAACTATTGAACTCTTAGTTCCTCAACATAGTAAGATTGGCAGTTTTCCTTCTTCTGCCTTTTAAACTAAGTTTCCCAGCCTGGAACAATAGCATCACTAGGGGACCTGAGGAAATAAACATGGTTTCGAAGCAAAACTAGACCTTGGTAAGCACCTAGCTCAGTGGCTCCTGGAATATTTTGATTTGTTGGACTGGTGAGTCGTTTTTCTTTTTAAAAAATTAATATTAATTTTTTATGAAAGTAATGCATGTACCTAATTTAAAGCCATTTCATAAATTCTAACAAAGAACAGCAGTTGTGTTTCCTGCCACCTTCTGCCGCTCTACCTCCTGTCCCCCATCCTGAGTTGTATTCTCCAGGGCAGCGACTTTTAAGCTCTTTAGGATTTCTTCTAACATTTGAGCTTGCACTGCTAATTTAAATGTTATCAATTGCTTTCCTATTGTGGTAGCTGAGAGCTTTGCTATTTTACATTGTCCAGGTTGCCCTCTCTACACCTTCCCTATATAGTTATATCGCAATTTTATTTTTAGTTGAGGTGAAATTCACATAGCATAAAATTAACCATTTTAAAGTGAATAATTCGGTGGCATTTAGTACATTCACCGTGTTGTGCAACTGCCACCTCTATCTAGTTCTAAAACATTTTTATTATCCTAAAAGGAAGATATCACAGTTTTTGGTTAAATCAATATTCAGAGTTTATATGAGCATGTCTAGGTAAGTATTGCTCACACCTTAGATTTCCTTTGCCATACACCTTTTAAATTTTCCTGCCATTTTTATAAGGCTTCATTTTTTTCATCTGCTTTATTTTTGTTATTGCTATTAGTAATTCTTTACAAGACCTTCAATATAATTTCCACATAGTAATCTATCAGGTGTTTTTATTCCTTTTTTCTTCCTTTTCCTTCCCTTCCCTTCCTATTTCTTCTTCTTCTTCTTCTTTTTTTTTTAACCCTTTCTTCTGGATCCTTTGTTTGCAATCAGCTAGGCTCATTGCTCTCCTGGCTATCATTCTGTGCTTCCCTTGGCCTCTCTCCTGTGATGATTCTTGCACCACATCTCTTCCTCTTTCTAGGTTCGCTACCTCATTTGAATGGAGTACATCCTTTAGTAACTTCCTGAGAAAAGATGCATGGGAGGAAAAAGTTTTGAGGCTACATTCCATTTTAGAATGTTGTAGTCTGACTCCTATTCTTACAAGTCTGTTCTTGTTCCCAATTCTTTTTGTGTTAGTTGTTCCTCCACCTCCTCCTCCTCCCCATTCCCTCTCCCCATCTCAGGGGAGCATTTAGGATTTTCTCTTTATCTCTGATGTACTAAATTTTATGACAAAGTCCTTTGGTATGTATCTATTTTCATCCATTGTGCTGGGCACTTGGTCCTTCCCATTTGGAGACTCAAATCATTCAGTTCTGGAAATGTCCACATGGTTTCTTTGATAATTTCCTTCCCATGGTTTTCTTTTTCTGGAAGGCCTATTAGTCATGTGTTGCCTTTCCTGTATTAGTAATATTAATTTCTTTCGTTTTCTGTCCTTATTCTTTGACATTTGGCTCTACTTTCTAAGACTGTTCCTCAGCTTTATCTTTCTTTTTGTTAAAGTTTCTTAATTTTGTTATTATGGTTGAAATACTAAAAGATTGTTTTATTTCTGATGGGTTCTTGAAACAAAACTATACCTTTTTTTATTTCATGGATTCACTGTTTCTCATTTCTCTGAGGATTGTGATAAAAATTTTCTTCTCAATTCCTTTTTTTAAATCTCTGTCTTTCATTTTGAAAGCTTTTTCATGTATTATCTTATTTAATTTTCACATGACTATGAGGCAGTTATAATTATTTTTGTTTTAGAGTTGATGAGGCTCAGAGTGTATCATTGTTTTATTTTTCTAACTATGGATTTTTGAAAAAGTTATCATGAACCAGCTAAAGCTGCAGTCCAGGTATCTGGATCTAAGTGGCTACTCTGTTGAATTCCTAAAATCTCTTCTCACCTTCCAATATTTTATACCCCAAGAGACAGTGGTCTCACTATATTAGTTCTTTTTATAAAGATCATTTTTATGTTTAATTGAAATCATCCTCTTTCCTTACATTCCCCTCTGCCATCTGGGCCATAGAGATGGACTGTATCTAAATCCCCTTCCACAGGACTGTTCCTTAGATATTTGAAAGGACATTGTCATGACTCCTTTGGATCTGCCATTCTCCATATTGAATAACCCAAGTTCTTCCTACTGTTTTTTTCTCCTTTGTCAAGCTCCAGTTAGCTAACAGTTGTGGAATGCTTTGGACCAGCTTCTAGGTATCAAGGTTTCATTTTAAGCATGCTATCTATAACTTAATATAGGATCCAGATGTGTTTTGAAAGACTAAGCTCTGAATGGATTCTGTAGTTTTATTAAACTATTTCTGCAGTTGGTTTAGTTTTAACCTGGTAAGTTTCATGTACTTTAAAGTTCTTCTAGTGGGTAGGAGTTTTCATAAGTTTCTTATAAATTTTCATTTTTAGAATTCGGGACTGCTTACTTCTACTTACTTTCTTTTTTATTAGAGTTATGGTTGTGTTGTCCTTCTTGTTAGTTGCTGCTTTTATTTCTTAGGATCTCCTTTTCAAGGCCAATTGCGTTTGACCCTAGATATTAACTCTAAGTGATGGTGCTAGGGTGGATTGAAAAGCGGAAAGATCTTGTTAATGTGATGTGCATAAATAAAAACTATCATATGTGTATTAGAGGAAAATATAAGTAAATGGACACTTTCCAGGTACCTTGTTAAGCATTTTGTACATATTAACTCATTTGACCTTTACAACAGCCTTATATGTTGAGAATTACTATTACTACATTTTAGAGATGAGGAATTTAGGCAAATGCCACATACCTAGAAGGGCCAAAGTTGAGAGGCAGACCTAGAAATGCCAGACTCAAGGCCAGTATTGCCCTTATCTAGAGAAGAGAACCGCAGCTTGCATGTTACATGTTGTACTAATTACAGCTAATATTGGTGGATGGAACTGTATTATATAATCTACTGAGGTATGCTGCCTGTTTCTTTTCTTAACAGAGGATACCAATCAGAAAAACTTTTGATAGGTCAAATTGAACATGAGGTTGACATTTTGCACGTTAATTTTTGTGGCTTTTTAAGGGCAACCACTAGGACTTTTTGTATTTATATATCCAATACTAATCACATTTTTAGCAATCAAATATACTTCTAATCAGTGCAAGCATTTGTGAGTGAATGAGAAAATGAACGAATGAATGAAGTTATAAAACAGCACTGGCCTCAAGATCTATTTAAGTTTTTAGGACTATTTTTCCCTACACTAAATCTTCCATGAACTTCCCTGCTTTATGAATTTGTTAGGTCTATTCTTTGTAAAATTTTTTCTTTCCTCCCTGTCGGTGTTCTAACTGAATATCCATAGACATGAGAGGTGCCTGAAGCTCTTTGCAAAAGGAAGAGAGAAAAGGGGAGATACTCCAAGCAATTCAGATCATCATGTCCGAGGCAGAGGAATAAACTCTTTTGATCCATGCCATGTTCATATTTAAGGGCTTTGATCCGAGGGTTGAGGTCTTGCTGCAAGACATCTAGGGAGTATTTTCTTGATCTGTGTCCAAGTCATTGGGCAGGAAGGTCTGTCTGAGTGAGCACCCTGAAGACACTAGAAGCTAAATTCAAACCTCTTCTGAAAGGAGTGGGCTGAAACCAGGAGAGGGAGTCAGCCTTCTACCAATTTGATGAACATTCCTGGTCAAAGTCTAGTCCTAGGAAGAAAACAAAATCAGGATCAGGACCTGGGCAGCCAGTCTGAAGGACAGATAGACTGTTACCCACTGTAGGATGCATTTAGCCAAGACATTTGGCCAGACTATCCCATAGAGAAGGTTAAATTCCCACCAGGACACATGAACCCAAGGGAGCAGTAGTGGATCTCAGATGTTTTCTCAAAATAGTGAAGACGTCAGTAAAGTCTCACTAGAGGAAAGATCCAGGACTGGGTGGGGTAAAGCCTCAGGAGACAAGACTATTATATTTTTACGTAACAGGGCAAGGCAGAGCTGGACAGGGGAATACAAAGAGGAACAATTGCTGATGGCAGTTCTGTGAGTAGGAGTTCCTTTGCCTTCTTTAGACCTTCTGCTTCTTATAAGGGAATAGTGTCTACGTTAATTAGAGTGGTTTGTAAAGTAAGAATAGATAGACTGAGTGAAAGAACGTGAGAAGTTGGATTATGTGACATAAATTTGAGGCGCACTTTCTTGTTTTGGAAGATGAGGATATTGTTAAATCCAACCTTACCTACTCATAGGTTATTAATATCAAATGACAAGATGTGTGTAAAATTGCTTTGTATGTTATAAAGTATATTATTATCTATCTCATGATGTTTATGATATTGATTTATCTAATCAGAGACTTTTCCCTTACTTTGTGTATCACCTTGAGTTCTGAATGGTTGAATTTTCCAGATAGCTTAATTTTGAATAAATGAAATATTCTGTTCTTTGATTTGAAATTATTATTATTTGTGTGTAATCTAAAAATGAGCAGAATCAGGACACTTTTTCTACTGTCCTAGGTCTCAAACAGAATTTAAAATTTGGGGAAAGGCTATATATTTCACCAAGTGAATGCCTGCCTGTGGCTGGCCCCAGGTTCAGGCTCATCCGTTGATTGCTGAGCTGGGAAAACTCATGCATCATAAAATGTTTCCTGCTGGGTGGCCCACATAAGCAAGGATGGGTGAATTTACCCACGTGGCTCCTAGGACCAGGCCTTTAGCAACAGCCACAGCTTCCTGGTAGTGTTTATTGGATCAAGGACCCTGTTTGTAGGCGCTTGTTCTTGCCTCTGTTACCATATGCAAAAACAGAAAATGCATAAAGTATGTTTTGATGTTATATAGAACATAAGAGTAATTACTTACCCAAATAGACTATAATAATAACTACTCACCCAAATCAGTTTGTTAAAAGGAAAAAATTACTGTCCAATGATATGTTTATAGATTTAAAAAGTAGAGAGGTTTTTGCAATCAGACAGATGCAGTTCCAGTCCCAGGTGGCAGGGTGCATCTTTGACAAGTTAATCTATCTATACCTCTGTTTTCTTATCTGCAAAATTAGGCCAATAACAACTTATTTGATAGGATTGTTATAATGAGATAATAGGGAAGTAGAACTGTAATATACATTGGCTGTCCAAACCTGGGAAAATGAGTGCATTTGTTTACCTTTGAGGGAGATTAATTAGCATTCATACCAAGGCCTAGCCACTAGTGACTAAAAGTTGCTAACTAGATTAAGTTTCTTGTTCTTGGTTTTTTTCTCTTTCTTTTGGTTTTTGGCGGGGGATGGAGTGGGGGGGGGGGTGAGGTGCACAGTCTAGGAATTGAATCTGGGTTTCCCGCGCGGCAGCTGAGAATTCTACCACTGAAGTACTCTTACACCACCACCCTGTACTTGGTTTTTAGGCTAAGAAATAAAATAGTTTTCAGCAAGAAATGTCAACTGTAGAATGAGAAAGCAGTTTAGGCCTCCGCCTTCTCTTACTGGAGAAAACCAGGGAATAGGCAAAAAAAAAAAGGCAAGGGAGAGAAGACAGTCCCATGACGGCACTGGTTAGTTGTGATCTATAAAAAGCATACTTGGTGCCAGGTCCTGTGCTAAATGCTTAACTTTCACCACATTGTTTAACCCTACAACAACCCTGGGAGTTATACCTTTCTGACAGACTAGAAAGCTGGGACCCAAACTGGTGAACTGAGGTCACATACCAGGTAAGCAACATAGAGCTGAGGTTTGAATGCAGGTCTTTTTGACACCAACACTAATGCTTTTAACCCTGTGCTATCCTGTCTTCTCCCCATGAGCCAGGGAATCTCTCTGCCTTTCCTAAGACTTCCTTGACTCTATGAGTAAATGAGGTTTGTGAAAGATACTAAGGGCAAAGTGTCACAGTATTGCCCAGACCCAGGCTCAGAGCTTTCAGCTCCTTTATGTTTTACGTATCTTGAAGTATACCCGTAGGAGAAGTACACCCTGTAGCCATAATCCAAGAAACAAAATAAAAAGAGCAAGTGGTTTCTCTGATTCTTTGCTTGCTCTCATCCACCCAGAAGAAGATAAAGAAAGCATTGATGATTAAAGAATCAACCTAAAAAAGACTGAACAGTACATTCCAGGGAAGCAAGGATGTATGTCTGCTTAGTGCTGGTGCACTCAATACATACATATATACATATCTATTGAGTAGTGAAAATGAATGATATTGGCGCTGATGTGATGGTTCCAAGAAAAGCTTGGAAACTCATTCCTGGTTAATCAGAAAGTTTCACCAAAATATTTTAAGAGACTATCACATGAGCTTGGTAAAGACAATCCAGTACTAGGGGAAAGGTTTATTATAGGACCGCTTGGGGAGGTCCTAGTCCTAGAGCAGGCAGTCATGAGCAGGGAGGATATGGAGGAGGAAGATGAGAGAGAACTTCCCTCTTGCCATAACGTCTCTGTCATTAGTTCATCTCAGCTCTTCCATAGTTTGTTTTCCCATAGTCTTTCTATTCCTTTGTTTTCTGAATTGATTCTCCAAAAAGTCTAAGTATTTTTCAACTCCCAGTCCTCTGGCTCACAAACTCATGTTAGGTTTGTTAGATGTTCGTAGGGATAGTGGGTGGAGGCATGGGAGGAGAGCATTTAGATAAAAAGACACTAGGGTGGAAGTAGAGGCCCTGGTTCAATTTTTTTTTCCTGGTTCAATTTTACAGTCAGTCACTTACAAGTTGAGCAAATTCCCTTACTCTTGAGCCTCAACTGTAACACAACTCAAAAATGGGGTTATATGTGTGTGTGCACGCACATGTATATGTCCTCTGCATTATAGGAAGTTACTCTAAGGATCAAGAAAGAGAGTGGACATAAAAGCATTTTACAAACTATTGGTGAGATTATCGAAGTGTAAACTTTCATAGCTATCACTTGTTCTATCATCATATTTCCATCTCCTGGACCTAGATTAATCTGAAAGTTCCCTAATTCACAATGATTTGTAAAGTGGGGTCTTTACTGTGTTTGAGATTTACATGGAGACTTTGTCCATGATTTCTGAAAGTTCACCCACCTCAGAGTCACATCTTGTTTGTTAATTGGTGTTTTTGCTTGCCAAGGCTGCCAGAATGTCATACACTAGAGATGGACTGGCTTTTATAAAGGGATTTATTTAGTTACAAATTTACAGTTCTTCGGAGAAAAAGCAGCTGGCTTTCTCCTGGCATTCTCTGTCACATGGGAAGGTACACGGCAATGTCTGTTGACCTTCCCTCTCAGCTTCTGGGTTCAAACAGCTTTCTGTGAGGTGATTCCTTTCTGCATTTCCAAATGTCTAGCTCTGAGCTCTGAGCAGAGGTGTGCTGGGCTACTTGACTGCTGAGTTGCACTGAGCTATACTGAGGTCTCTTCTGACTCTCTTTTAAACTTCCAGCTAATTAAATTAAATGTCACTCATTACTGAAGGCATTCCCCTTAGCTAACCACAGATGTAACCAGCCATAGATGAATTTTGCATACTGATGATTTAAGTCTGCATCAGCAGACCAGCTGGGCACTATTATCTGGCTAAGTTGACTCTTGAACCTAATGACCATCATTGGTTTCAAGTATTGTTAGCTGTCAGCTTCACATGACGATCTCTGGGGGTCCTTGGTTGGCAGAAACAAGGGGGCCTGTCAAAAGAAAGAGGCTAACTCTTGATTGGACATCAGAACAAACATGGACTCTTTTCTTTTGTGGCACCATTTCTAAAAAGGAAAGATTCTATTTGTTTGTTATGTGTGTGTGAGCATTTGCTTTTGTAACAGCTTGTTCTTATCTTCCCTATCCAAACCCTCCTTTGTTTATCCAAGTTTAGAGACGAGATAATCTACCAATCCCAGTTTTTATAATACTATCGTTTATTTCAGGACTTTTACAGTATTCCTAGAAATTTGTTTAAGTAATATTATGCCTTCTCTATTCAGAAGTGTGCATAAAAAGCCTATTTCCATTTACATTCTTTCAGGCATTTTGATGGGAGAAAAAATAACCTGAGTTTATTCTATGGCATGCGAGTCACATGGTAGAAAGAATAACAAATATTTGTGGTTGCTTTGGGAACTCAGGTTCTGTATATTTCTGATTATGGAAAGGAGGAACAAAGCCTTCAAAATGAGATTTGGAGTTGGGGTGATTTGGTGACCAAGTAATAGAACAGAAAGAGACCCTGAGAGGAGGAATTGGAGGAGGTAGAAGTTCTATGCATCATTACAGGTTTTTCTTATTATCTACTCATTTCTTATTTTTATCTGTTTCTTATTACTATATCCTGTCTTCCTGAGGGAGAAATGTAGCAGGATGCTTCATATTATAAAGGGATACTCTTGTTGGGCTTTTTTTAAAAATGAAAGATATGTTCACCAAATATTAAATATTTTGTTAATAAAACAAAATATTAAAAGAAACAGACACTGAAGCTAGGAAATCTGCTTTTTTGTGTTCTGGATCTTTCTTAGAACCACCAAGCATGTGTGACATCAAAAGATACAGGAACAGCCCATGAATACATGTTCCTTAGAATACACAGACTTTGTGAGGCCACTAAAAATGTCTTAATGTGACTTGCTGCCAGCATTCCCAGCACCAACTTATACCAGCCCTGACTCAGAGACCTTCTTAGGGCTCTGAGGCCTCCTGCAGACAATGGAGCGTCCTGGAAGGTATGAAGACTTAGGAAAAAGACTGGTTTTGTTTCCCAGACACCCCAAGACTTTAGTGGACCCAGGAATTTAGAATTTAGAATTCCAGAGATCCACAGCTGACTCACCTTCTCATCTGTCTAGCTGTTTCCCCAGGAAACATTGATGACACGCAGGGTACTCAGGGCCTGTTTAAAAGTCCCCTAGGCCTCCTTTCTCTGGAGTCAGCAGACAACGGAAAAGGAGGGGAGAGAGTTGCTTGTTAGGTGAGGAAGTAAAGCTAAAGGTTTGGGGTGGGAGCAAGATTTGAGCATTATGGACTGCAAGACAGAAGTTGACTCATGCCTGGGGCTCTCATTGCCCCACTCCAGCAGGCCAGGACAGTGATGAGATGTGTTGTGGGGATATTAGGCCTAGGGGAGTGTGTGTATGTGTGAAGTACAAGGCAACAATGTCTATATTCAGTAACTTGAGGTTTCAGTTGATGATGGGCCCACCCACACGTAGAAGTCAGCAAACCCAGAAAACAGAATCTGCAGCTGCATAACGGCCTCATGATGTGGGAACACTTGTTATGATACAGCAGCAGCTTATGTGGTCCAGAAACCACTGTGGAGGTCATCCCCCTCTTGTCTTTCTGCTACATCCAAAACTCAGCTCTTCTCTGACTGTTACTCTATGTCTGCTTCTCCTGCTGCTGTGACTGGACAACTACCCTTGGTAGAACTTGCATTCAGAAGTGTTTCAGTTTGCTGAAGCTGCCAGAATGCAATATACCATAAAGGGTATATTTTTCAAAGGGGGTTTCTTAGATTACAAATTTACAGTTCTAAGGCCATCAGAATGTCTGAATTAAGGCATCAAGATGGAGATACCTTCTTTTAGGAAAGACTGCTGGCATCTGGGGTTCCTTTGTCATGTGGGATGGCATATGGTGAAATCTGTTGGTCCTTCTCTCCTTGGCTCTGGTTTCAAAATGGCTTTCTGTTTCTGTGGGTTCTTCTTACTTCTCCTGGGGAGTTTTCCTTCTATTAGCTTCTCCTGGGGTATTTTCTTTCTCTGAGCTCTCTCCCAGTTTGTTTGTCATTTATCCTCTCATAAAGGACTCCAGAAAACCCACCTTAAATGGGCTAGGTCACATCTCCATGGAAACAACCTAATCAAAAGGCCCCACCCAACAATAGGTCTGCCCCACAGGCATGGATTAAAAGAACATAGGCTTCTCTAGGATACATAACAGATTCAAACCAGAACAAGGAATGTCCCTTGTACTAGTCCAATTTAGAGTTCATTGATCTCCCTGATAAAATGAAGCAAAGCAGAGTTGTCAGGACTTTGGATGAAGCTCTCTTCCATTCCTAGCTGTATGACCTTAGGCTAGTGCCAGTTTTCCCACTTGTAAAATGAAATTTATATTAGTATTTAATTTTAAGGTTTGTTATGGGGATTAAATGAGATAACATATGCCCAGCCTGTAGTTAGCTTTGACTCAGCAGTTGCTAGAACAATCTATTGTAACCAGAATCTTAAGGTCACAGGACCCAAAGGTCAACCACAAAACGAACCTAGTAACTTACGAAGTAGGAACTATCTGTGGCAAGTTTTCTCAGAAGGTGATTATATAAACTGGTCTGTACTTAGGGGAAGGAAATGGTGGGGGGTGGAGGAGTTGGGGAGAAGAAAAGTTGAGTGTCAGTTCACTCCAAAAATTATAAACATGGGATTCCCAGAGTCAGACACGTTTGTGTTCAAATTTCATCACTGTACTGTCTATTTAATGTATAACATCGAGTGAGTTACTAAATTTTCTGATCCCCAGTTTCCTCAAGTCTTAAATGGGTTAATGATATCTATAGTGTTGTGAGAATTTCATGAAATGAATCATGCATTTAAAGAACTTAGCACAGAGCCTGGTGTGCAGCAAATACAAAACAAATAGAGATGGATGGTCATGATGATGACAAAAGTTTATTTTGGTCTAGAGTCCCGTGCTGTTGCTCTTCACATCTAAGGAGGGAGGAACGAGACAGGCTGGTGCTTGGTAAAACTGGGTGCTGGAAAAGTAGATGTATTATCTGAGGGCCTCACTTCTGAGCCTCTCACCTACCCCTTAACCCCTTTGTCCTTCTATCCTGCTGCCTGGTGCCTTGGTGCTGCCTAAAGCCCTTTATTCCCAACAACTAAGTGATGGTTTGCCCCTCCTCTTCCCAGGAATGCTTCCAAACTTCTGTTCTTTCAGCTACCCTTTACTGTAACTAGCTTTTGGGAAAGCAGTCCATCTAAACAATTCACCCAGAGAGTTCGAAGTATCACATAACTCTCCTCCACATTTCCTTTTAACTCCCCCACATTAGAAATTGTGAAACAAGAAGCAATGGGGGATGGAGGGCCCTTTTAGCCCTCGGAGCTCCATATTGCCCTGAGAAAGAGCTTGAAAGACAATGCTGGAGGAGGGAACAGGATCATCCTGGGAGCGGGGAGATGTGGCGGTCCCCATTCACCACAACTGCATCTCCATCCTTTGCCTGAGAAAGTAAACCCTGATTCTAGAACAAAAGACTGATGTTTTATTCCCTAAGGAAAAGGGACTACTCAAGCCAAGCTCAGTCCTAGATTCTGGTTCCCAATGCCCACTGTCAGGAGAAAGTGCTGGCTCCTTTTTTTTTTTCTTTTTTAAAAAATATTTTTTATTGAGATATCTTCATGTGCCATACAATACGACCATATTATACAATCAGTGGCTTATGATATCATCACATAGTTGTGTACTCATTATTATGATCACCTTTGGAACATTTGCATCACTCCAGAAAAAGAAATAAAAAGATGAAAGAAAAAACCTATATGTCCCATACCCGTACCCCTCTTTCTCAATGACTGCTAGTGTTGTAATCTATCCAATTTTTTAAAACCCTTATCCCCCCATTATTTATTTATTTATTGTTCTTATTTTTTTTACTCATCTGTCCATACCCTAGATAAAGAGAATTGCTGGCTTTTAAAACACCAAATCCATTGAGGAAAAATATCAGCAAATATTGATGTGACAGAAACTCTTTTAACTACCCTGGATTTTTCCTTCATGAGAAAAAGATGAATCCCGGAAATTGGGGAAATTTTAAAATTTTATTTTCAACACCATTTACAGATATAAAAAGCCTCTAGTGACTTGGGATTGCATATTTATGTATTTGATTTTATATATTGATTGCAGATGGGATTATGGCCTTGTGAACTATAGTCATCATAATCAGCATAATCATTGCATGTATGGTTCATCTGGCATCTTCTTATATATTACTTGATTTAATTTAATCCTTTTAATAACACGTCAAGAAGGTACTACCATTAATCCTTATTTACAGCTGAGAAACCAAGGCTGAAAAAGGGATGTACTCAAGATCTCAGAGCTAGTAACTGCTGGGTTTTGTTTTGCTTCATTTTCATTTTTCAATTTAGGTAATGAGCTAATTGCAGAAGAGTATTAAAAGGTGCCAGGTAGGGTGGTGCAACAGTGGCTCAGTGGCAGAATTCTCACCTGCCATGCGGGAGACCCAGGTTTGATTCCTGGTACCTGCCCATGTGAAAAGAAAAAAAAAAGGTGCCAGATTACAGACTTTGCATGTTTCCATGTGAAGTACATTGAGGGAGAATAAAGGAAAATAAATCTGTGGCCTGTTTTTAAAACTTTAAAGTAAATTTGATCAATCTAGTATACCCACCTCTATTTTCAGTTTCATTCTCAAACCAAAGTTTAACCTATGAAATATACAAGTTTCTTCCTCTCTGCATAAACACATCCAAAGGTATCACAGAAGACTTGGAAGGATAGGCTTCCTAGTTGGAACAGGGCAATGAAGACTGTTTCAGTTTGAACTGAAGTGGCTGAAGACTGCCACATACAAAAATGTTCCTAGGGAAAAAAGAGTTTGTGGCAGAACTGTTGGCAAGGAGAAAACACACTCAATCCAGTCTCCGTTTGTTGAACCACCTAAACACTGAATGGATCTTTCCAGAGGGACCCCAGATGACTTCCCCTAGTGAAGAAGAAATTGGTGGCAGAACAGCTTCACAGAAAAAAAAGAAAAAATGGGTAAAACGGAACTTTTGTAAGATAGGATGGGTACCAGAACTGAAAACTAATGCAAAGGGGACCTTTAGTGAGGGAGATAAGTTAAACAGATCATAGGGGCTAAGGAGAAAATTCTGCATGAAACAAACAGAACAGATCAAGATTCCTAGAGAAGAGACAGAGGAAAGAAACTTTCTCCTGGAGGCAAAACAACAGCATGCAAAAAGGGAAATCTTAAAAACTGTACAACATATCTAGGGCTAAGAAACATGTGCAAAAGAGCTGATAAAATTTGAAAAATTTTCAGGCTATACACCCAGAATAAATTGGACCAAGCATCAAAGAAGAGCCTTAACACAAATCCAATGAATAACAATACCTTAGGGAAGAGATGGAAACTGACATTCAGAGTTAAGACATCAAAATCATTAGCTGACCAGATATCAGCAAAAAATTACAAACCATTCTAAGAAATAGGAATATGTGGTCAGTCAACATATTAAAACTGCAGAGAAGTCACAGAATTTAGAGCAATTAATTGAAGAAGGTAAAAAAGAAAACTCCTGTTAATATAAAAAGATAAAGGAAAATATAGATAGAAATAAACTAACAGTGGATATAGACCTAAAGGATATTAAGAAGATAGTATCTGAGCATAAAGAAGAATTCAAAAGCTTGAAAAGAAGAATTACAAGATGTAGGGAGGAAAGGCACAATAATGGAGATTCAAACCACATGAGAGGCATAAGAGAGCAGATTTTAACAGGCAAAAGAAGAAAGAATCAGCAACTAGAAGACAAAATAGTTGAAATCGTAAAGTCAAAAGAACAGATAGAAAAAAGAATAAAAAATTGGGGCTGTGCCTCAGCGACTTGAGTAACATCATGAATTGTACAAACATATGCATCATGGGTGTCCCAGAAGGAGAAGTAAAGGGAAAAGGGGCAGAAAGAATATTTCAGGAGATAATGGCCCCAAAGTTCCTAACTCTTATTAAAGACATAAATATACATGTCCAAGAAGCGCAATGTACTCCAAACAGAGTAAAACCCAATAGAGCTACTCCAGGACATATGCAAATCAGAATGTCAACTGCCAAAGATAAAGAGAGAATTATGAAAGAAGCAAAAACAAAAAGGATTCAAGAAATCCTCAATAAGACTAAATGCTGATTTCTCCTTGGACATCATGGAAGTGAGAAGGCAGTGCTGTGATATATTCAAGGTACTGAAAGAGAAAAACTGCCAACCCAAAACTCTTTATCAGGCAAAACTGTCCTTCAAAAATGAGGGAGATTGGGAGACTTGGGTTTGATTTCCAGTCCATGCACTTCCTGCAAAACAAACAAACAAACAAAAAAAAAACAGCAAAACAAAACAAACAACCCAAACAAGCAAAAACAAGCAACAAACAAACAAAAATTCAAGAAATGGTGCTGCAATAATGGAATACTCAAAAAAATAACGAGATGTGACCCTGCCATACAGCATAAAAAAAGGGGGGGGGGGAGAGTCTAAAATATTCACAGATAAACAGAAACTGCTAAGAATTTGTCAACAAAGGATCTGTCCTACCAGAATAACTAAAGGGAATTCTTCATGTTGAAAGGAAAAGACAAGAGTGGCTTAAAGTACTGTAAAAAAGAAGTAGTGTAAAGGTAACTAAAATAGTAAATGCAAAACCCAATAGTACTGTACCTCAATATATAACTCTACTCTTTAATTCCTACTAGAGTCAGAATACAACTGACCTGGAAAAGTCATATTTTCTGATAATGGACACTCAAAATATGAAGAGTTATCTGTGACAAAAGCAATGTAAAGAGGATAAAGGGAGGGAAAAGGGAGCAGAGAATGTGTGTGCTACTGAAGCTGAATTCATATCTTTGTAAATTAGTAGGTTATAGATGTAGGGTGTTTAATGTAAACCTCGGGGTAACCATCAAGAAAGTATTTTTTTTTAAATACGGAAACAGAATGAGAAAGATATTAAGTACATCAGAGAAGATGAACTTTACAGTAAAGGAGGCTACCATAAAGAAAAGAGAGAGAAACAAAAGATATGATATCTAAAAACCAAAGGACAGAATGTGTGCATGAGGGCGCTGATGGGGTGCGCGTGAGGCTGGGGACCTTGAAAAGCAGGTAATTGCTGCCATGGAAACACAACTGTCTAATGGGCCAACTGACAGTAACACAGCCAATGGTCCCACCACCATAAACAACAACTGCTTATCACCAGTTGACTCTGGGAATACAGGACAAACTACAGAGTCTTTTTGGGAGCATTGGTGAGATAGAATCCTGTAAGCTTGTAAGAGATGTGATAACAGGGCAGAGCTTGGGATATGGCTTTGTGAACTACACTGACCCTAAGGATGCACAGAAAGCTAGCAACACACTGAACGGGTTGAGACTTCAAACCAAAACGGTGAAAGTGTCCTATGTTTGCTTCTATCAGAGACACAAATTTATATGTCAGTGGACTTCCAAAAACTATGACCCAGAAGGAGTTGAAACAGCTTTTCTCACAATATAGACACATTATTACTTCTCATATTCTTGTTGATCAGGTCACTGGCATATCAAAGGGTACAGGGTTTATTCGATTTGACAAGTGAATTGAGGCAGAAGAGGCTATCAAAGTGCTAAATGGCCAGAAACTTCCTGGTGCCACAGAGCCAATCACTGTAAAGTTTGCTAATAATCCAAGCCAAAAAGCCAACGAGGCCATCCTTTCCCAGCTGTACCAGTCTCCCAGTAGGAAGGTACCTGGGACCACTAGCTCAGCAGATGCAATGCTTGGTAGGTTTTCTCCAGTGACCACTGATGAAATGACCAGTTTGGCTGGAATTAATATCCCTGGGCACCCAGGAACAGGGTGGTGTATTTTTGTGCACAACCTGGTTCCTGACGCAGATGAGAGTATCCTGTGGCAAATGTTTGGGCCTTTTGGAGCTGTCACCAACATGAGCTGACACCAACGTGAAGGTCATCCATGACTTTAACACCATGAAGTGCAAAGGTTTTGGATTTGTGATTGTGATAAACTATGATGAGGCCACCATGGCGATAGCTAGCCTCAATGGATGTCATCTGGGAGACAGAGTGCTACAGGTCTCCTTTAAGACAAACAAAATGCACAAAGCCTAGTGAGCTCTTGTCCTCAGTCCAATTATGTATGACAACTATACAACAAAGGCGAGTTAAGAGAAACTTTATGCATTAGTGAATGTCTTTGTAAGTCAGTGTTGAGATGGGGATCAAACTACTACTTAGCATCCTAAGAAATATGTGAGATTTTTTTATTGCTAGTGTTTGAATTAAAATGTCTTAAATATCTTTTATGCTTGAATATGGACAAGA
Organism: Tamandua tetradactyla; assembly: GCF_023851605.1. NCBI lineage: Eukaryota > Metazoa > Chordata > Mammalia > Pilosa > Myrmecophagidae > Tamandua > Tamandua tetradactyla. The sequence continues at coordinate 56,990,103 of NC_135339.1, forward strand.
GGTACAAGGATTTTACCTATCACACTGCGTTCTATTGTCTTCTTTGAGAAGGTGACCTTTTCAAGTGTTTCAGCTAAGGGAAGACATTTCTTTTCTCTTTACACAACTGCCTTGAACCTGTGAGTAAATATTGAGGCTTTGCATTCTAATTCTTCAGTTGGTTGTGTCTTTTCCCCCCTTGTTTTTCTTTTTCAGATTAGTTTTATGTTTGGTTTACATTTAAAGCATTGCTGTTATGTCTGTTTAAGAAAAGTGTTTTGAACTTTACATTTTTATTTGTAAAGTTAAAAATGGTATTTATTTTGTAATTATGATTTGGGTTGGGGAAGAGGGGGGGCAACGTTGTAAATGCTTATTGTAAGAACACTGGAGAACTTTTCATAAAGCAGTACTTTGCCAAAGAGATAAGAGCCTCTTTGACATGGGTTTAAAAAAAGGCATCTATTTTTATTAAAAAGAAAATTTGGAGAAACTTTTTACTGGTCCTGGGACAAATATTTTGATTTGAATACTTTGAGAAATCTCTTCAATATGACACCTAGTGAGCTTTTAAAATTTACCAGGAAAGTTGCAGTGGTTGGAAAATTTAGAAAGATTTATGCTGTAGAAAATACTTTTGAAATCTTTGTATGAAAGGAATAGAATCAATGGGGGGACACACTGCTGGTTTCATTTTTGTAACCACCAGTGGAG